>NW_026442143.1:614200-1228400 GCF_026898425.1 Galleria mellonella
GGGCGATGTGTTAAGAGTCCTCTTTTTTTTAATTGTACTGAACTTTGACATTTCTGCATTTCGTGGGCCTGTAAATTTAGTTCGGATCAAATTAAAATTTTGCATAATTAGTTTCTAATATAATCGTCATTTTGTATTTTCACTGCAAGGATATGGAATGACTAATAAGCTGACGGCCTATTTGATGAAAAGAGATAAATAATTTATCACTTCACACAGCAATAAAATATCACAGAATACGCTTATTTAACCACATGTGAATAAAAATGGAGCATAAATAGAACACATTATTGGTTAATTGTAACAGAAACAAGTTAAAGAAATGTAAATAAAATACAACTAACATCAAATTTAATTAAGTTATTAGCATGTGAATTCCACAGAGAGGAATGAAGGCCTAAAGTTACAAATACATACGAGTAATAAAATAATATGTTATATTATTCTAAATTTAATATGAAGATTCTATGATAATCTATGATCTCATTTCATATAAAAAACTTCAATGTTTATAAAATGATTTAAAATTTATGAATACATCGTGTAATATACGATTATACAAATGTAAAGAAAGTCCAGTTAAAATTGTAAACCTTCTATTTTTTAACGCTGGTAAAAAAATATTTACCATACTAATTCTCAGAGTTACTTCTCATTCTTGCTGAAGAATACTTTCGTTTATCGATGCATCATAAATCAATATCCGAACAATTGTTTCATCTCCTTTGATTGATGGGCCATTGAGCATCGCAAGTTTAGTAGTCAGTTGCTTTAATTACAGACAACGGTGAGCCGCCATAAGTGCCATAACATTAGGACATCACAATAGATAACAGCTAGAAGTATTTTAATAAAAACCATATGGTATACACAAAGGATTAAGAAAGTTTCAGAAGAAGAATAAAAGATAAAATATGATTTAAATAAAAATGGTGTTACATTAAAAATAATAAAAAAAAAAAATACGAAACATAGATAAGACGAGAAAGTAAAAATATTTGTATATATATTGAAATAAGAAAATTTTGATCTATCGAATCGTAGAGAATAAAAAGTTTTACACGTAAAAGTATAGGTACTAAAATTTAATAAAATTATGAGCAAAAATAAAAGAAAAAAGTATTTAAATAAAAATGATACAGTATATAGAACGGATCGAGAAAATATCACTCGACAATAAAAAAATACTCGTGGAAAAAGAATTAATTATAGGAATCTATTTGGAAAAATATTAACAGAGAAATATATATTAAATATTTAAATTGAAAAACACTATAATTATTAGGTAATAAAGAAAATAAGCATATAAACAGAAAGATAAACATTACGAGACATATACTTTATTTTTTTAAACATAAAATTATATTTATATTGCTTTTATTAGATAAAAATAATGGAAGATTGAGTCTTAGAAATAACATATCCATAGACTAAGTAAATCACGGTTATGGCTAACATGTAATAAATTCTATTAATATGCATTCTGCAACAAAGTAATCATACATACATGCATAAATAACATTAACGAGTTAAAGAAACATAATATTACACAGTTTACACTCTCGTAAAATTGTCTTCTCAAGAATCAAGTCATTCTTTATAAAACCTATAGTATTTATTTATATTAACTTATATTATTATACTATTTATTCATTTATATTAGGCAGGGGTTGTAGTATAATTATGTGGGTAGGAAAGATGAGGTTTTTATATTAGTACCTTCGATATACAATATGTCTACGGACACTGAACTTGACTTTCTTCACACCGGTTTTTAATTATAATACTGTAAACGCATTTATTTGATAGCTGCCACCATGTAGTGAAACACAACTTGCTAGCTCAATACTGTTTATTGTATATCGAAGGTACTAATATAAAAACCTCATCTTTCCTACCCACATAATTATACTACAGGGGTAATAGTAAATAGATACAGAACGTAGAGGTTTTTGTTAATAGTGTGATAGGATTTCCTATAAGATATAAAAATATTAAAATTGGAAGCATTTAAATGAGGAATTATTATTGAGAATGAGTTAGCAGGCAATAAAAACATCACTTTAATTTATATCAACTGACAATAAGTAAATTAACTAAAAATAAAAAATAGCATATTTTTCCTTTATTTTTTTTTTATACAACTTAGAATGGCAAACAAGCTGACGGCCCACCTGATGAAAAGTGATAACCGTCGCCTATAGACATGAGCAGTACTATGGACATAACAGAGTGTACTGTTTCGTCCGTGATACCCCCCATGCGTTGCCATTCCTAAGGACTCAGGTGTTATTCCTCTGTACCCAGTAAATTCACGCTAAGCTATTAAACAAGCACATAGACTGCCTGATAATAAACGGTCAATATACACCTGTAATACTATGGGTGTCTATGTTTGTGATACTTATATAAAAGAATAAATAAACTTTCATAAGATTTCACTTTATTGGAATAAATTTATATTTCTTATTATTTTATTTACATTATTCTTACTTTTATTAGATGAAATATATGTCATAGAGTGAAAAAATTAACTAAAAAGAAAAATCCGAAAAGTGATGTCATCTAACATCAATATCATGACAATGACGATGATCATTATTATCTCTTTGTTTTCGTCCCACTTCTATTTGAGGTCGACCTAATATGTTATTCTTATATAAACCGTGCCAATCTTAATAAAATTACCACGGTATCTAAATAATGTAGAATACAGTACTCAATCGTACAAAGTTCCTTTCGATGAAAAATTCCATCAAAATTAATAAAGTATTATGAAAATATCATGGAACGTTTATACATAGTTTAAATATAATCTTCTCATTTTGTTTAATAAAAAGAGATCATAATAATATTATTTTTTAAACAAAAGTTTATTTCGTTGTATGGTTTTCAACAATTTTTATATCAACTTCATTGTTGTAAACATTTTTCAATACAAATTTCCAAATAAAAATCAGCGTACACTATAAATTTAAATGCTGCATAATTACACACTTTGAACTGTTCTCGTTAACAGTGCCGCATAAAAAACGGCTCCCGTTAAAGTTTCTGTTGAACAATCATCAAGGAAAGATCAAATTAAACGAAACTTTTTGGTTTTGCAACTTTGTTAACTATTAACACAACCGCTTATTATAAATGAGTCAAAATATTAGGGTTTCGCTAATCCCCTATAATTTGGTAGCATCATAAAAATACATATATACCTATACATTTCATTAGATTAGTTTTGCATCTTGAAGTATTATAAATTTGGTGCGATATTAACAAAGAATGGACTAAAACTAACAATCTACTGACGTGTGTACTCTGTAACAATATTTTGTTATAGTTAATTGTTAATAATTTATTATCAAAATAAGGGTGCGATAATAATTTATAGGACAAATCCTTAGTACGTACCAACGTAACTTAAAACTGTAAAATGGATTTTCGTATAATACTGATGTAAAAAAAAACAAGTTTTCTAATTATTTTAAAATATTTAATTTTTTTAGATCTGTTTATTTGGAGGAATATATATATGCATATATGTATATATATATATATATATATATATATATATATATATATATATATATATATATATATATATATATATATATATATATATATATATATATATATATATATATATTTATGTTTTGTCAAAAGGTTGACAGGGAAAGAATGTTACATAGCATTAAATCTTTTGTAACTAATATTTTTTTTTTTAAATGTAATCAATAAAGAATAAATAAATGACTAATAATAAAAGGCCATTATATGATTTCTTATTATTTTTTATATTTAGATTTCAAACTATCAAAAACTGTAGGTTTACACTGTATAATCATAAATTCAAATACGAGTAGTAATAATAATTATTTGCCGTTTCTTTTTCATCAAGTTTAGCAAAATGTTGGCATTCTTAAACTTACGTTACTTAAGTACTCCATGACAGTAATAGTTGACAAATATTTTTGCGTTCCGAGTATATTGTTTTATTATACCTAAAATAAATTAAGAAATTACTCAAAAATTAGCTAAATATTTACTATTTGATTTAAATATACTGTCGGCATCTAGTCGTAAGATGGCTGCGTCTTTGTTTATCATGGAAAGTACCAGCTCTTGGTCTTTAAGAAATAATAGATAGAATTAATTTTACTTAGTAAAACAAATAAACAACAAATTAATCAAAGACAAGCGTCACAGAGAATATAAATTAAATTATTCTCATATATATTAATAAGATTATGAATCATGCAGAAAGTTACGAGTAGAGCCGCGACATCGACATGTTGCGATTATCGAATGAGTATCGATGCGTCGAATCGATTACATCCAAGCATCAAGCATCGTTCGAGTAGTCGGCATGATGTCCTCGGTACTTAGGTCAACGAGACTTAACAAGGGATTTTGTGTCGTAGTACTTTTTGTTCGAAGTTCAAAGATCTGACATCGTGCAATAGGTAGACATTAAATATATATTTTTATTATTTATCAAAATTGGCGTTTTCGTCTAAGTGATAGTCAATATTTACATAGGTACATTTTTTACAGATAGATACATTTTTTAAATTAATGGATACTTGTATTAAATTGTTATATTTAGTTATATAATATTACGTGTGTTTTTGTTTGTATATGTAAGTTATATTTATATAATGTATTCATGTAAATATATTTATATGAACATAATGTGTAGTAGTTCTTCAATGTATATATCATACAATTTGTGAGTAGATACAAGTGTAAATATTTTACGAGAGAATGCTATATAATATTAAAAAGGGGTTGGTCACTAAACAAAATTGGACACAAAGTATCAGATTTTCTAAATTGGCGAACGGTTTTATTTATTTTCTATCAATATATTATAATTTATCATAGTTTTTTAGTCTTTATTCTCTACTTGTTTTACAATACTTTGTGAGAAAACATATTAGTAGGTAAAATTGCGATTGTGTGGCTTTTAATATATTCAGAAAAATATCGCGTATTATCTGTCACCTCACATTCATACATAAATAAAAAAAAAAAAAAAAACTGCTCGCCAATTTAGAAATTTTATAATAATAATGCCAATAATACATTTTTTTAAATACTAATTTACGAAATACTTTTAGCAATAAAATAAATTACAAGTGGCAATGTAATTTTACTTTTAAATAAGTAATTAATTAATAAGTTCTAATAATAAAATGAGTATGACAATAAAATGTGTTTTATTATATATGCATATCAATAATTACTAGTACTGCATTCGACTATTCTGCCACTTCAAGCTTGACTGATGCTTTTAGTATTAAGTCCGCCTTGTATACATACATGTACTAATGAAAAAAATAAATAAATATATAGGGGTCTTTAAAAATAATTATACTTTTGTAAAGTAGTTAATATAATAAGTCATAATTATAGGCAAAGATTACGCTTTATGGGTATGATTAAACTTATGTTAATGGCATAAGGTTTAATTAATCAAGTTACGTAAATTGATATAATAAGTACAATTCGGATATATCGGATACACTATTGCATAAACATATCCAATAAAGCCCCGAGTACATGTGCCCCACCTGTCGCTAGGGCGGTGAACTATCGAGATGTGATCGCAGCGACAAATCGCCAATTGTGTTGATTATTCTACTTCGCTGCCAGTCCCGTCTCATCCTATACGTGAACATATTAGTAAGAAATGCATTAAAGTCTGGAGAGTTGTTTTTTATCGATTACTGACTATATAGATTTTTATTGGAACAGAGACTTATATTTCGCAGTATGCAGTTAAAATGATGATGATGATGATTAGTTGTTGTTGATTATGATTTCATTCGTGTTAAATAATTAGATAATGGTATCTTATCTTTATATAAAAATCCATTAATTTCCTATTACTGGAAGTCCAATGGCGCAATAAGAGGAGGACTTTTTTTTAATGGATGATAATGGAATAGTTACTTCGTCTGCGCTAACGGTATACGCTGGCGGGGTACCAGTGAAGGGTGATAGGTGTGAGTGAAAATGCAGGTCAATTTGTCCATTGTAGCGAATACACCTAGAATTCATCACGATGGTTTCCAGGGGAACCACGTGGAGATCAACCTGACAGGGTATATTGCTAGTAATGAGGCTGGTAGATTGCATCTCTTCCCCTTCCCTCCAAGCCAGTATAATTACTAGTATATACATATATTAATTATAACAGTTAGCAGATTATTAATTATCTATTTTCCTTTCTCTAAAGCAAATTTCCATAACGAGAGAGTTAATATGCTTAATAGATATTAGTATGATTTTATTCAATAATTTAAACTATGATAAATACAGTAAATCATTGTCAACAATAAAATATGTAAGAGCGTCCATTATACAAATGATCAACGCGACAGTGAATTCTAAATTATAATATAATGTTATAAAAGAACCAACATTTCCTTCCTCATCAAAATTACGAATGTGCTGATCATTTAACCATAATCAGTTGGTCTTTACAGGTAAACTGATTGCAGTAACCACTGTAGACTTTGATAGGTCATGTTATAGTGGTTGTTGGTACATACGTGGTGTTTGAGACACCTATCGTGGTAGTACATTAGTGACCAGTTGACACGACCAGTCTTCTGTAAGGGCACGGCTTGTATTAGTGGCTGCTAATTTATTGGGAACGATAGCACGACGGACGCCGGCCACCCCGGCCTCAGATCCATTCACACTGGCCGGGTAGGTACGGGTGAATTGGAACAAATGATTACTTAGGAAAATTAAAATTATATTTTTAATAAGTTATTTTTTTTAGTTTATGTCCAAGAACTACAACACTTTATAAAAGTTTTATATATTCATTCATTTGTTTAAATACAATCATATTAAACTTAAATAATATATCGATGAAATATATTTTTTTATATAAACATAATTATTTTAAAAGTTCAATAAGGATCATTCTTTTTTATATATATTTATGTTTCATATTATACATACAATTAAGATAGTTGCAAACTCTATTAATTTTCTATTTCTTTTACTCATAAGGACTAAAATCTTTTATAGACCTATTTTAAATAATATTAATAAAATGATATATAATTATTTGTTTGATAATGAGACATCAGTGACCACTGAGAACTCTTGATGTTACTCTGCCTGTTATATATTATTGATTTCAATGTTATTAAATGTTTTTCCATTTATGTAAATGCTATCCTCAGTTTCCTAAGTAATTGTATTTATTTAAATGTGTCGGACACAGCGGCATCGTTGCATGTGCGTTTAAGAAGTCTTTCAGGCAGTAACTGAAATTCAAAGACAAAGGGAAAGCAATCAGAATTAATAATTGTTCATCAGAACATACAAAGTTTTCCCGGCAGCGAGTTAATTATACAATTATTTTTAGAAAAGTATAATATTGATATTGTCTGTTTCACAGAACATTGGCTTAAAGAAAGCAATATGATGTTCAATTTAAATAATTATAACGTTGTCAGCTGCTTCAATAGAAAGTCAGTTAACAGAGGCGGGTCTATGATAATTGCAAGAAATAATATTAAAGTAAAGGAACGTGCTGACATTGTTAGACTTTCTATTGAGTGTTGTATAGAATTATCTTGTATAGAACTAGAAAATTATATCCTTATATGTGTGTACAGGCCTCCTAATAGTGATTACAATGTTTTTGAAGGGGTGATGGAGGATATTTTAAAAAAAGTATTTAATAGTATTAAAAAAATTATTGTATGTGGAGATTTTAACGTTGATATTCTTTGTAACACACCCACATGTACAAAAATTATTAGTTTATTTCAGTCATTTGATTTATGTCATGTCTTTCATGAACCCACTCGTGTAACTGCCGCGTCTGCTACTTGTCTTGACAATGTTTTTTGTAACTGCGAGTATACAGAAAAATTCATAATAAATAAACTTCCTTCAGATCACTGTGGTCAAGTTGTTAAGTTTAGCAGTCAAATCAATAAAGTCAACAATAATAAAAAATCAAAAAGACAAATAAACGTTTACAATATTAATAAATACAAAAGCGCGATTAAAAATAAATTGGATTTGCTGTTACAATCTAGTAATAATCCTGATTATCTTTACACCAAGCTAATTAATATTTTATCCGGAGAATATGAACAATTTTTCCAAAAAAGAATCATGTTAAATCTAAATTCACGGAATGGGCAACAGTAGGAATACTTAAAAGTAGAAATATTTTGTTTGATTTATACGATCAAAAAAAATATCGATTTGATGACAAATTCACCACTTATGTAAAAAATTATTCTAAAATTTTTAAAAAAGTTTGTATTATGGCTAAGTCTAATTATTTTAATAAACAAATTAAGCAGTCTTCTGACAAAATTAAAACCATCTGGAGCATTATAAATAAAGAAACTGGAAGATCTAAAATAGCCTGTAATCAATTTACATTAAATTATGATAATAAATTAATAACAACAACAAAAGATGTAGTTAATATTTTTGAAGATTTTTTTGCTAATATTCCGATTGATATTACATCTTCTCTGGACTCATCTCAATCTCGAGCAAAAAAATTATAGAGACTAATATCGGTTGTTGTTCTTTAAGATTTAAATTTTCACATGTTAGCCCCTTTCATATCATAAAAATATTCAAACAGCTAAATTTAAAAAATACGGAAGACCTTTGGGGCATGTCTGTAAAAGTAGTTAGTTCTTTCATAGATATTGTTGCTCCATATCTAGTTACTATTTATAATAATGTATTGATAATATATTTTTCCACATAATGAAATTTAGCAAATTATATCATACTATTTAAATCAGGAGATAAATTTGAGCCAGAGAACTATATACCTATATTATTTTGCCAGTTCTAAGTAAGGTGTTTGAAAAGATAATGTTAAATCAAATGTTACATCACTTCAGGGTTAACGGACTGCTTCACAGTCAGCAATATGGTTTCACCGCCGGCAAGTCTACCACTGACGCAGGTGTTGCGCTAATGACACATATATTCGAAAAATCTTGGGTATCACAGGATGCACTCGGATTTTTTGTGACCTATCAAAGGCATTTGATTGTGTGGATCATAAAACGCTGTTGTACAAGCTCGAACATGATGGTATAAGAGATAATGATCTAAAATTAATGAGAACTTATTTAGAGGATAGGGTTCAAACTGTAGATATTGACGGTGTAAAATCTAAGGGAGCTAATATTAAGATGGGCGTTCCACAAGGGTCAATCTTAGGCCCCTTTCTCTTTTTAATCTACATAAATGACCTTCCCTTTAGGGTAGAGAAAATTGCAGAGATAGTGCTGTTTGCGGATGATACTTCGTTAGTGTTTAAAATTGGACGTCAAAGTAATCAATTAGACGATGTAAATTGTGCTATGTCTGCAATATTAAATTGGTTTACATGTAATAACCTATTATTAAATTCCAGCAAAACAAAGTGTATAAAATTTACACTTCCTAATGTAAGACTAATAAATACACAGTTATTGCTTAATGACGAAATAGTAAATTTTGTTAATGATACAGTTTTTTTAGGTATAACAGTGGACTCGAAATTACAATGGGGGCCCCATATTTCAAAATTGGCCAGTAGACTCAGTTCTGCTGCATATGCAATTAAAAGAATTAGGCAATTAACAGACGTGGCGACGGCTAAACTTGTATATTTTAGTTATTTCCATAGCATAATGTCTTATGGCATACTGCTGTGGGGTAAAGCGTTTTTTTAATGGATATAAATACTATATTTGTTTTACAAAAGAGAGCCATACGTTCTATTTATGGTATGGGTTCAAGAGAGTCAGTCAGTGCTTTAAAGACTCAAATATCATCACAGTTACTTCACAATACATTTATGAAAATATTATGTATACACGGAAGAACTTAGCGAGTTTTAAAAAACTCAAAGACTGTACAAGTAGAAACTTACGCAATATAAATAAGATTATTTTACCTAAATGCCGTCTGCACAAAATCAGTAATTCATTCTATGGTAATTGCATAAGATTTTATAATAAACTGCCGGAATCTGCATTAAATCTGACAGAGAGGCAATTCAAATCTTATATTAAACAATTTTTATGTAAGAAAGCCTATTACAGGATAGACGAATTCATAGATGACAACATATCAAGTAAATAATTAGTTTATTAGCATACAACGTTATAATTTTATTTTCTCATTGCTTTCTTGATTTAATTGATTAATTTTAGCTTTATGAAAGCGTAGCGGTTTTTGTATTAATTGTTTGCATGCATTCTTATGTAAAATGTGAATACTATAACTATCAGATGGCAATTGTGAGTAGCTTTGACGTGGTCTAGTGTTTTGAGTAGTCATGCTCACTAAAATGTCCAGACTTGTGGCGGCGTGGTGGGCCGGGTCATTGAACAGATGATTACTTAGGAAAATTAAAATATGGTCGAGCGCAGTGATTTTGGTTCATCCGTCATACTCGTGAACGGGTTATGCTTTTATATACATTCTGCTCTAATCACTATGACTGATTTACTCTTATTAATTGTTTAACCAGTTGGTTATGTATTCAATTTTTTTTTTTCTTTTTGAGTATTTAATTGAATTAGTGCTAATTGTTTGTTTGTATTCACACAATTAAACTTAAAAAATGTAAAATATATAATAAAATTATTTAAAAGAGCATCAGTGACCAAGTTTCTTGCTCGTTCTTCTTGTGATGAGACAGCTTTCCGAACGAGCGGTAAATTAAAAAAAATGTAATGACTTTTCAAAAGTGCTTCAATGTAAGTTTATTTGAATAAATGATTTCTATTCTATTCTTATTCTATTCTGAAATCAGTGGTTTGATTATTAAGCAAACAACTTAATGAGATATTTTTCACATCATTGTGGTACTTACGCATATTATATTTTTACATATTATGTTATGTATAAAAATTTTGTGTATAGTTTTCTTATGTTACATACTGTTTCTCTTTATTTACTATTTTTAATTTTTTTGTGTATTTCTTAATGCAAGTAAATAGTTTATTTATCTATCTGTTTACTTTTTATCACTTTATTTTATATTAGGAATATAGCGTCAAAAGGAAAAAAAAACTACAACTAATCCCGCTAAAAACTGGTTCATATAAGCATTTTTAGTTAAGATTTAGACCATGATATGATCGTCCAAATATTCTTTTACTTTAGTTTTTATAGTAATATTATTTCGTGGTATTATTAAACTGCTGGAAAGATTTGTATGACGTTTAGCATAAATTAATAATATCCTTAATTATAAACATATCCTAATTTTAAGAAAAGTCGCGAGTTAAAACTAGTGTATAGGTATATAAGGGGCTTTTTTTACATTCTGGTTACTTTAATTGTTTAATTTTCTCTTAAATTTTAATAAACTATTTTCTCTTTCTAAATATAAGTAAGATATGTATTCTATTTTCCAATAACATTTTAATAGAATGTAATATTATATTTGGAAAAATAAATAAATACAAATTATTAAATAATTGTATTGATATCTATATAACCTTAGGTCACTCTACATTTTTATTAACACCCCAAACCCGATAAACAGGATACGGAAAATATATTTATTTGTCCAATCACCGCGTGTAAGGGGTGTTCTCAGGTTACACCAAATGATTTCGGTACAATCGTCCCGGTGATTTGTTGCGATAATCTAAAATAATAAATAACCCACTCAGTTCAACGATTGAGCTGCCTTCTTGGAGATACGACTGCGTCTTTGTTTCTTTTTTCGTTTCCGAGTTATGGATTTAATCAAGCGTAGGGAAATTTTGCGTTTGTTTATCAAATTTAATTTTCAATGCAAACTGGGAATAGTTTTCAATAATTCGCGTATTTTCGATACACTATATAAAAATAGGTATTTATAATTTCATAATCAATGTCAATACTCCATTCATTAGATCAACGTACCTAATTATATAACCAATAATGGAATATATACTTATGGTATATTTAACGATTCGCATTCTCAGATAAAAATAGTTGAAATGTTTCTGAATGTAAAAAATAAAAATTGCAGTTGATATAACCATAAATATAAAATTGTTTTCCTAAATGCTATATTTTTAATTAAATTTTAAGAACATATCGACACATTTGGTAATTTTTATTTACAAAAATCACAAGTTGATTATAGCGCATAAGTTAGCTCATAATTTAGTTGAATGCATTGTATTTTCAATGCCACTTTTAGTCCGTTAGGTATCTTGGGTTTTTGCAAGAACTTCATTCGCCAATCGATGCTAAAAACAATAAGTAATCCGATACGTTATGAAAAAAATACGCGTGACTTAAGGCGTAGAGCGAACACATAACTGTGGTGACCATAATAAAAACGATATTAACATAAAATAAAGACAATGTTGGGAACACCCACACGGGATTATTTTATGTTGTGCACTCTATCAAGCTATAAAACTTGGGGCCATCGCGGAAGCCATTCGGTTGCTAAAACTTTAAAACACGCTTTAATAATGAACCTTAATATATGGGCATGACGGGTACTAAACATACTCCGTCGCGACGTAATAGGTATTTTAAAAGCAGAGTTTCTATGTTCATACGAATACTTGCAACACCTTCTAACATTGTACAAATACATAAAACTTAACATGATTACGGTGAACGTAACAATTATATACCTAAGTTAAATGATCATACTATATTTCATTCAACTTATTGGATATATCTCCAAGTTTTGTTTGCGTGAATTGAGATTATATACATTCTACATGTTAATCTAAGACTATAAGTGAAAAATTTAATGTCAATTCCTTTAACCACTTACGTGAGACATAAAGATGTTTATTTGGTTAAAAAAATATTGCTTTATTGATTTACAAATTTTCATATATAAGATATTTATTTTTATATGTAGTCTATTAAGTGAGATAGATACTTATTGTTACATTAAATAGCAAAACAAGTGTTATATGCAGTCAATGATAAAAATAATATATTTTTAATAGTCACTCATCACATTACTTAGGCACTACTCGTTACTCGGAACTTACCTAAGTATGGATCAGGATAAAAAGTCAATATGTTTGCGTAGAACAATAAATATTGATCAATTTTACTAAATTTGATTGAAATCCGTTTAACCATTTAAGTATGATTAAGTTACGAACATTGAAATGCTTTCATAAACTTTCACATTTATTAAAATGAAAGTCTTAAATATTTTTCTTATGAAATATTGTATTGTGTATTGTTGTATAGTCAATTACATTTCTCTTTTTGTAAATATAGATCAGCTGTCATGTATTTTGGGTGCTGCAATTAATCTTTGAAAGAAAAAAGTATTTAAAATTCGTTTAAAAAAACATTTTTTTTCTATACACAGATGCTCGTATATATTTTATGTACCTGTACAGCTATTTCATAATATACGAGTATATACAGTCGAATCCATTAACACATAAACTGCAAACCTTTTACGAAATAAATCGCTTAAAAAGCGCGCGTTAGACACTTCGGAATCTCTACAATTTATGTTAACACAAGAAAAGTGTCCCGCTCGCCGTACATTATCAGGTTTAACGGGTGTCAATTGAATTTTATAGGCTTTTTACACGCCTCGTGCCTTTACGAGGCAATCGGCGAAATTGAGCTTGGACAGAAGAGCCCGGAGATGCGACGCGACGGTGCGTTTGTAACTTCGAAGTGTTTTAGTGTTCTATCAAACATGTAATTTGTTAATGATAGTTTTACTATTAAATAAAAAAGTTTTTTTTTTTCCTAGTATACCCTGATTATAGTTAATTTTGACATTTGAAGAGATCTCAATTTCATTGGTTTATTCAATTACGGCTAGCCCATTGTCACTTCAGTTTGATGTCTCTTCAAACTATTTCGATAATTACAGAAATTAGTAAGAGTAAATGAAATTGAGCACAGCTTTCTTTATAACTTGTTCTACGACCATTGAAATACTTTAATCAAAATTAATAGTTATAATTAAATGAAAACAGTACCTATTTATATATAAATCTTGTAGGATAATAACACAGAATATGTACATACTATTCTGTGCAGTATGATCACTGTAACTCAAATTATAATTGTTAGAAACAATCGTGTTCGAATTATTATATACACACACATATAGCACAAATATAATTTTTACATGTGTAAAATCAATAATGTTTTACGTCATTTTTTATGATTATAAATACAATCGTTAAAATCGGTGCAGAATTGACGAACCGGATTGACGTAATAGAAAAATACAGTTGAATTTTAGGTATCTTTATTTTTGACATCTGTTGTACAGTTTGTTTGAATAGAATTTTGAACATAGGAATAATTTTAATTATATTTGTATAGTTTTACGATTTAGTTCTATCGCACTATAGGCAGTAAAATAAAACGGACTTATCCGATTTTAAATAAGTCTGCTGGTGAACAGTAATCGTATAAATCAAGATCGACTAATCGACTAAATATTTTAAATTTTAGTAATTTTTATTTAGACAGTATTTATATGATTAATTCAACTAAACATAAGTTATATTAAAACAAGCTATAAAAATGTACGTCATGTGGTCCCGGCATAGAATGGGCCCTCTCTTTTTTCCCGTGGGTGTCGTAAAAGGCGACTAAGACAACTTATCGATTGAGGAATAGGCAACAGTATCCCTCTTAAAACATCACCAAATTCAAACTGCGATGCCAACCCGCCTGCCAAGTGTGGCAACTACTGGCAAAATCATGTTATGGGGAAGGCTTATGTTCAGAAGTGGATAGTAAACTCCTAATATGATGATGATGATGAGGAGTCAATAAGAATAGTAATGCTCGTCAATTATAAAGATGGCGGACAATGAAAAATTATTTCCATTGTATATAAAAAGTAATGCCCACTAGTTTATCAACCATCAAATAGGTACTTACGATAAGAAATCTAAAGGTGGAGTTTGTAAGATTATCAACGAGTTAGCCTACTGACTCATTATTTCGTAGTTATATTTGATTTAGATTTGTCATGTTATACTGTTATGGTGTTCTTATCAATGGACAACTGAACTTACATTAAAAGAACTTACAAGATAAGCTAATCACTAGGTTTGTGAGTTTTTAAGTGACTTTCAATAAAATGAGGGCTTCAATTTGCATGTTTTTTTTTTTGTATATATGTACACGACATCTTAACTAGTTCTGACTAATTTTGATAATTATTTTTGAAATTGTTTCCTAACAATTCTTCTACAATGATAGAAATCAATTGTTTATTGAAGTCGATTCTTTTTAGAATACAGAGCCATAATTCTTGTATTATAACAATATGAAGTACAAATATAATAATTACTTAAATCAAAGAAAATGGATCAAAATCTGAAAATATGTTTCAAATCTCTTATATAAGTAGAATGTTTCTCCTAATTCTCATTATATTTTACTGAACTAGGAATACCTAGTTCAGTCACTGATCACTGATATATCTCTAATAATATGCCTAAAGATGCCTCGTTTAGAGGTGTAAGACGTATCGTAAAAAGTGCGTGAACAAAATGGCAATCGGAGTTTGATACCTAATATGGAAGGTTGTGGAATTTCTGGTAGTAACAGTGATGGTTAATCTTCTAGTGTTGGTATACACACACATACTAATGGTAGTTGAATTAAACAAAATATTTTTAATCAAATAACCAGTCATTTTTATCAGTCAGCTTGACCATAAGCATACAGTTTAAGTACAGACAGCATTTGGAATCAGCTGGGAATAGATTTTATCTACATCAGGTATCATGAGTACTTGATAAATTCGATAAATTCTGTTTTAAGCTAATTTATATTTAGGAAATGTAGTTTTCTAAATTGACTCAGGAACTTGTCTTAAGAATTTTATTATCTAATAATCTGTTTTCTAATAACAAATCATATTAAAAGACTAGACTTATTAACTAAATAAGTATTTTATAATACAGGTTAAAGAATCAGCTTTCTACGAAAATGTTTTCTATAAAGTATCTTTATACTCAGTATCACGCACGTCATACTTTAAGTGTAGCTAAGGGATATTTACTGTTTATTTATGTAATTAAAAATGGCAAACAAGCTGCGGGTCTGCCTGATAGAAAGTGATTATTGTCGTATATAGACATATATTTTTAAATTATATTTCATGATAGCCTCTTATCATAAAATATAATTAAAAAATTTGAAATTGCGAATTCAATTTCGTGTTTTTGTTCATACCGAAATCGGTCCAGTAAATTGAGCTTAACATTTCGTCCGTCATAAATCCTACAATAATAGTCCAAAGGAACGATATTTTGATGTTTTTAAACGGTATGTATTATGCAATTTTAATATCAAATTTGTGTATTGTTCAGCTCCGAAATATAAGAAAATATTTCATGGTATGCTTTCAGTACTATCAACATCACACAATATATTGTATTGCCCATGATTACCTTAAGCGTTGCTATTCTTTAGTGGCTCAATACTTTGTAATCTTACTGTTTGTCAATATAGTGTTATAAAAATCGTTACATCGCCATTAGAGATTAAGTTTTTTCC
This sequence comes from Galleria mellonella, assembly GCF_026898425.1. Classification (NCBI taxonomy): domain Eukaryota; kingdom Metazoa; phylum Arthropoda; class Insecta; order Lepidoptera; family Pyralidae; genus Galleria; species Galleria mellonella. The sequence goes on from NW_026442143.1 coordinate 630,728, forward strand.
AACCAACGGCAAATGTTGGTGGTCCAAACAGTGAATATTAAATGAAAGTGGCCCGTGATGTACGATGACGGTCTGACGACTGGCTTGACGCCGTTAAATGGTTATCTCGACCATAACTCAATGTAAATTGCACTGTTAGAGCTCCTACATTGTTGGTAGGTGCTTTTTGTGGGCTTCACGTAGGCTTTGCCGTATGAGTTGAGGTGAGGTTTTAGTGATACGTGTAGCGATAGCGTAGCTCCGCTATCGCTAATATGTATTTCATTGCTTAATGATGAATGGTAACACATGAGAGGTGTAATAAGCATCAATATATATTCTGTGGTAATTTAGATACTGTTCATACAATTATGTAGGCAACAGATACCAATTTTTACCAAATGATTGGCTTATTTGCCTTTCTAAGTATCATTAAAAATATAGTAAAAGTGATTTGGTTGCATTTATATAAGAATGAAAACATGTATTGTTATTCGTTATAAGTAAATCAAATTACACTTTTTTAAAATTGTTTTTTAGTAGTCTTCGGCATAAGTTAAGAGATTTTGCAAATATTTCTTTTAGTAAAGACATGTACCTAACTTTCAAAATCTCTAATTCGCTAATTGTTTTATTCTCTTTTGTCAAATGTTTTATTATAGTTTAAATAAGTAGAGTTTAAAAAGAGCAAAATCATAGCAAAATTAATTAAAATCCGTTCAGAATGAGTGTAAATATTACCTACATGATATACCATACACACAAATAAATTCCTTTAGTATAGTTTATCATGTTGATTGAAATCGCTATTCTTGTTACAATGAAACCTCTTTCTCGCAACTAGTAGGGGATGCGGTAAAAACGTCTAAACACTATGGGTAATAGCTAATATAAATGACAATATGTCAGTTGTTATTTTGCAGTAGCCATATTTTAGGCGTATTGACTCAGTTCAGCGTAGGTGAATATCGTGAAATGTAAATAGATACGTGTAATATATCTATGTACATTTCATGATATTGGTAGAAAATATGATATATTATAGAGAAGAAAAATCTTATTTTTATATGTTTGTAATGGATAAACTCAAAATTAACTCAACCATTTTAAAAATTCTATCATCTTTAGAAATTTACGTTATTAGCGAGTAATATGGTCTATATTTTTTCGAAAAAAATAGAGATTTAATCGAAAATTATAGTAATATAACCCAAGGTATCAACAATTTTCCCTTGATATATTAATATATCTTTCTATCTACCCATGTGAAGCCGGAATGAATCACTAGTTTTTAATATAATTGTTTATTATGTTTTATTACCTGCTAAATGTATCCCGTGGCTTTTCCTCTTGAATTATAACTAATATCACTTAATATTATAAATATGAAAGTGAGTTGGTTTGTTCGTTAGATTGTTACCTGTTGGCGCTCTGATGACTCAACAATTTATCACGAAGTTTGGCACACACTTCCTACTTGAGATAGAGAAGAACAAAAGATATTTAACAACTGAACCTTTAAGAAAGGAGCATCTGGTGTTGCGGGTGCTCATGGGTGGTAGTAGCCACTTAACATCAGGTGAGTCGTATGCTCGTTTGCCCCCTATGTTATAAAAAACGATGACTGAATCAAAATATCCCGATTACGTGAACTAAGTTGTGGCTAATGTTAATTTAGGTTACGGTAGGATCTATTATTATTTATACTTTATTGTATACATTGTTATAATTTATTTTAAATAAAGATGTAAAACAGGCAGACGAAATTTGAAAAACATGAAATGTTTAAAAAATTTCGAGGTCGAACGAAATACAAATTTGTTGTTAAAATTATATAACATATACCGTTTAAAAATATTAAAAATGCTAAAATATCGTTTCTTTGGACCTTTATGGTAGAATTAATGACGAACAAAACGTTAAGCTCCATCTACTGGGCCGGTATGAACGAAAACACGAAATTGAATTCGAAAATTATTTCAAAGGTATCCCATTTCTCTCATTTCATGGTAGACCCCCACCTCTTGAAGATGTGTGATGGAAGAAAGTTCTATAATTTAGCCACATGAACTATGAATGATGTACTTGGCATGAAGAGTATCTTAATTTAATAGATGATCTCTCTGTGTATCAAATTTCATTTAAGTACCTAAATATTTAAACATGTTTAGTAGTTATAACATTTTTAATATGTAGGTTTTAAGTAAGATCGAATGATTCATTTTTTAATGACAAGAATTCGGATTACTTTTTATATTAAAAAAAATACTATCAGATATCATTATTGATTCAAGAGTTTGAATGGGATGCTAACTAATTCCACAAAGAAATGGAAGCAGAAGAATAAAACAGAATCACAGTCACGTCTAACTTAACACACTCAACCAAAATGTTTCGACAAATCTCTAATAGTTATAATAAACAAAATATTCACCCGGTTAAGAAGCTTGCTTGCCTTATTAATTTGTACCACCGACCGAATTAACTTGACCTATTTAGAGAGAATGTATAGAAATTTCGAAGTGTCTAGTTATGCTGGTGATTGGTACCAATTCACGAACACTTGTGTCATATCAATCCGAAAATCTTGGGTTTACGGACAGGTAGGCGAGGGTTAAAAAAAATTAAGTAATAATCCGACCACAAGCCTATGATAATCTGATGGTAACGCCATTTTGTCCTGTGTGGTTTCTTATAAAAAATGTGTGACATGATTATCGGTAACCCTGTGAACAAAAAATATTGTGGACGGTTTACATGCGACTAATTTTATATGGTATTTATTTCAAGAATAGGTATAATTCATTAAATATAGATGATTTTCTTTCTGAATCATATAGACTATAGTAATATTATAAGAGGAAAGATTTAATTTGAGTCAGATTTTTTTGTATGTTTGTTTGTAATAGATTATGTATAATAAATAGATTACATTTTTTCATATGTAGAAAGCTACTCGTACATTGTACGTATTGTACAACGAGTAACATAGGCTATATATTATTTTCTATAATATTTAGCTGTGCGAAGCCAAAGTTAGTTTCATACAAATAGAATTAATTTTTTTCAGGGAGTGGCTATGTTATGAAGCTAATTCAAAATTGTGATGATTATTTTTGAAATAGATAGAGACGACCAAAAATAATGTGAAACTATTATATTATCATAATTTTGTAATTTCCGAAGTTGCCACTTTTATTTTTTTTATGCAACTTAGAATGGCAAACAAGCTGACGGCCCATCTGATGGAAGGTGGTAACCGTCGCCTATGTCTATACATGCATTGCCATTCCTGAGGTAAACTATGTAAGTTTATAAAAACTAAAAATATATCTTATTAATATTTATGCAACATATGTAAACCAACCGCTTACCAATTATGAGGGCGCGGTCATTGGAAAGCAACAGTTTCGATAAGGGATGAAAGTAATACGCAAGATAACATCAGGGTTGTCTCGTTAGTCGCAATAAAATATTTTTTGTTTGAAATGGAGCGAATTTTTTTGTTACCGCCGTCTACTCTATATGGTGCCAATTTGTCGTGTGAATGCCGTGTTTTGATTACGGTTGACGTATTTTATTTAATGGTTTAATTTTTACTGCCACAATGACATTATGGGAGCAATTCCATAGATTTAGGTAGCAGATAGTGCAATATGTTTTATGGTTTTATTAGATTAAATCAAGTAATAAATTATTGGATATTGATGCAATATAATTTTTTTTTTGTAAAATTTTATATTATAATTATAACGATATTTACCGTAACCATGTTTAATGGTAACTAACCATTGGTGTAATAGTGATGAGCATAATTTGACTGTATTCTTCTATAGATTCCATTACGCGATAATTTTGCTAAATTGTAAATCGATTTTGGTTTTTTATACTTTGAATGTGGTCCCATATATGTTTTTAGGAAGAGGTTAGTCCTAGTAATTAAATTATACAGTGTCGGATTTTTTAAAAAGAGTGCTTCGAGTTTTTGGGGTTATCAACGCATTTTAGGGTTGTTATCATTTACTATAGATGATCTGTATGCTAGTTTGCTAGCTTTGTAATATTAAAAAAATGTCATGAAAAATAATTATACACCTATGCAAATTATCACAAAATCGCTTTCTCCATTTCTATGCAAATGCAAGTATAGAACAAATGACTTGATGAAATTTATCATTAGCTGACGATATTTCATTGACCGTCATCTTATAGTACCTCCCATTGGCTCCGCCTAATTACATATTGGGGACTTTAATTAATTAAATCACATTATTTATATACCATGCCAACTTGCATCATTGTATATGTATGCAAATGATGTGTTTTTGGCAGTATGTGATTAATGCTTGCCATTTGTGAGTATAGTTAAATATAAAACGTTTTCTATAGAAATTAATCTACTATCCAAGTATATATTAAAATTTACTCTGTCCCTTTTCTCTATTATGTATAATTTATAAAAAAAAGTTAAAAATATATATGAAACTTATATAAATAATAAAGAAATAGTAACAATTATAATTACTTTGTTGATCCTTTGTTAGTTCTCCGCTGCTATACTGAAAGTAGGTTAAAAAAAGTTGATGTAAATAAAAAATAATCTATGAATAAATAAAAAAAAAAAATACACCACCGTACAACCCGTCATAAACTGAAGTTTCATCCCAATAATCTGGACGAGTGGCGGTCTTCCACCGTGCGTTTTTCAAGGTACTTTCGCACAACCACTCTTTGAAATTAACTTCCAGCAGCAGTATTCCGAACTGATACGACATAATAACCTTTAAATAAAGAGCATATTCCTTTTTAAAAGGCCGGCAGCCCACCTGCAATGCCTTTGGTACTTACCATCAGGTAAGCTGCATGCTCGTTTGCCCCCTGTGTTGTAAAATAAATATAGGTTACTCGATTTAATGGCACCTGAATGATTCAGTCAAATATGATAAAAGACATAAACGAAAGTCACATATGCTAATATTATAAATGTAATAAGGTTTGTAAGAATGGGTAAATGGATGTTTGACACTCTTTCATGCAAAACTTACTGAATAGACTTTGTTGCTCAGGTAGGTTATGTCCTAATATAGCACATATGATACTTTATATACTTACTAATTCATAATTTTTACTCTTGTTAATATTGTAATCCTATTGAATACTCATATTACAGTCTCTTTATTACGATAATGTAATTTCATGGTATTAATACACAAATAATAAAACAAATAATAGCCATTCAGAAGCGTCGGACAAAGTATAAACTTGTTTATGGCGAGTCTCTAGACGAAGGAATTGCAATTTTAATTTAATCCAAACAAACAATCGTTTATATGAAAACAGAGTATGAGAAACGGCCAATAACTTGTAATGTTTACTGGAACAACTTTTTACTGTGTTTGGTGTGAATATTTACCGAATAGAAAATTAATATATACTTTAACTGCACTTGCTTTTATTTATTAACTAGCCGATATCGCAACGTCGCTCGCGCTACGAACTTTTAAATTTTACATGGGAATGAAATCATTTATGGCTGTAATATATATTCTATATATTGGTCAAGATATCTACTGACATGTTTCGTTAAGTAAATTTCATTAATTTTTTTAGAAGTTTTTATGTGATGCATGCTCAAACACAATTAAATATGTAGTTACAATATACATTGTCTATATACCGGATAATAATAATTATTATAAAATAATTATTATCAGATATAGATTTTAAATTAGTCGTTATATTTTTATTAATACATATTTTTATTATAACTAATAAAAAATAAAATATTTTTTAAGTGATGGACACATAAATATAAATCTTAATTACTTATCTTAAAAAAGATTTTTTAAGATAAGTAAGATTCTTTCTGATTAAGCCAAATAATTATTATTAAAAACAAAAAGAAATTATTATCAAGACAGCATAAAAATGACGAAAGTTCCTAAAATAATTGCTTACTTTTACTTTGATAATATACATTTATTTATCTTTAATCCTGTATACACAGAGAAACACGTTACACTTTTCTTTTATATATATACTAAAGAGACAATAATAACAAATCCAGGATTTCACGTTAAAATTATAGCAATACCCCCCTTTGAGAAATCAAATATCATTACAAGTGTAATGTAGATTAAAACAATAACAGATATTGTAATGTCACTATAAACACTGTCAGTGTACAGAGTACAGTCCAGTTTTCCGTTTCAATTAGAGTCGTGTGCGGTTTAAGTTTTTATGGATTTGATTCACTTGGCGGCCACACACCTGTTTGTTATTGGTTTGTGTTTGCAGTGCGCATATTATCACAGATGGTATAATAGTTACTATGTAAATATTAGGTTTCGTAATATATTTTGTAATATATTCGGATATGTATTAATTTTTATAACAATAATATATTCGTTATTTCATAGAGATGTTATATGTACTAGCACAAATAATAATAACATCACTACGTAGATGTCTCTAGACTTTCTCCTGGATAACGATATTTAGATCATTGTCGTCCTATAAGTCGTCTACGGTCATTAAGTTTACATAATATGTTAAGAACATATTATGTTAAGCTTCTTTCAAAAGGAGGGTTTTATCCGTAGTCGCCACGCTTACAAGGCAGATTGGCAACCGCAGTTAGTTTTTGATGATTATTATTTGGCGATATTCAGACGCTTGTAATTTTGATACCAATAATATTTACGCCAATTCCTAGAAATATTGTTATGTATATATTGTTATGTATACAGATAATGTAATACTTAGTTGCTATTTAGATACCCACCAGATTTTGTATTAGGTATTTAGAATTTAATATCCTTGTATATCCATAACAGTATTAACTTTTATACCAAACGTAGATATTTGTGTTATTTAATAGACACATCTTTATCCATAACCATGCAGATATTCTACATTAGACTCGGATACAGATTTTGTAATAAGTATAGTTATTTTTTTTTAATATATATGTTCATGCTATTTCATAGAGATATTATAAAAGTGAAATGAAATTTACACTTTTCATATATCTGGTTACTTGGTAAAGTAATGACAATTAACGTATAATGTTCTTTAAAAATGAATTTATTAAATATATAACAACATGAAAATTATTTAAAGTTAGTAAAGTATCCTATGTATTTAAATAATGTATTGTTAAGACACCTCTGTATATGCAACCGGCAACACTGATGTCAAATCAGTCTTGTAGTTTATATTATGTAGGTACGGATTGCAAAAAAAGCTTAGTCATAAGTTTGCCTTTTGCACCATGATGTCGTACATGTAATTTATACTATATATATATATATATATATATATATATATATATATATATATATATATATATATATATATAGAAATTATTTTGAATAAAGTATATATTTCATATATATGAAGATGCCTTGTTTATAGGTGAAACACGTGTCGCAAAACGCGCGCTAATAAAATGGCAGTCGGAGATTAATGACTAATATGGAAGGTTTTGGTAGTAATAGTAATGGTCGATCAATGAATGTTGGTAGTCACACACATGTTAATGGTAATAAAAAATGAACAAAATAATTCTAATAAAATAAACAGTGATATGGACTTCCACTAAATGACACCTAGTTCAGTAAAATAATAAAGTATTATTAAATAAACAAAATCATTGAAAATGGTCGCCATTTTAAATAAAACATGTCATATTAATTTGTAAGCAACACGTACATATGCTTATTATATTAGGAAAAATAGTATACAAATTAGAATATTTAGACTAAACATTTTCAGATAAGGTTGATTTTTTTATTTAAATACTTGCAACACTAAAAACGCATTTTCTTTTGATTAAAAAAATAGTTATGTGTCAGTTACTAGTTGGCTAAATTTTATACTGTTTTTGATACTCCATGTTCTATCTATATAATCTAAGATTATATGTTATTATTGTTTTATCTCATTTTTTTTTTATTTTGACAACATTGACAACATTTTTATAATGATTTTCATGGCTTGTAAAGGTAAAAATATTTTGAAATAGAATTCCAATTTTTTATTTTTATTAATTTAAAAGCAGATGTTAATTGAACAGTAAATAGATACGGAGTTTACTTCCATATCGGTCGCATATAGATTTTATTACGAATATTACAATTGAAGACGTTTTTTATTCTCGACACTAGGTAAAAACTTTATACTAATTATATATATTATGAAATTAATATCTATTTTAATACCACTGTATTTATTGATGTGTTCATATTCTATACATGTGACTGGTTCTATATTTTTTTAATCATGTACACCTATATATAAAAAAATGTGCCATTAAATTCTTTTAACTAAGTATAATTTTCTTGTTCACCACATTCATGCTGTCGGTACATTTTGACGTCTTTATACAAATGGACGAATGCTTTATTAAATGCATATACTTGGCTGGTTCTATGCAATTTGATCCAGTAGGCCCTTATTTACTGTGTCTTTGTTTTTCACTGAGGTAGCTTTGTTGGAAGCGGTGAAAATGAATACTAAGTATTAAATTATTGGATTGCGCTTTAAATATAGTATCCTGTTGACTATAGTTTACTGCAGTAGCGGAAACCAAGCGAGGATTCTGTTTCATAGATGTTTGTAATAATTTAGTCAGGTTACCGAGTGATTTTTTTTTTTAAATCTCTATTTTCTTAGTGAAATTGATTTTGATATTTTATTCAACTTTTTCAAATTGCTTGAAGTACATACTGACAATTCATAAGGAAAAACGATTTTCGAATAGTGACTTTGTATGGGCATACGTAGTGTAGGTCAACCTCTAGCTAAATGGGTGTTGATTTGAAATGTATTGCAGCGATGCAAGTGATCGTTACTTATATCGGTCTATGATAGAGGCCTATTTTTAGCAAAGGATTGAGAATAATTGAAATGTCGGTAATTACTGCAATTCTAAGTTCTTTGTTTACTCAAAAATTTTTTTTTGCAAATAGGTCCGCTTTATATTTCTTATGCATTTACTAAAGCTCAAAAGTATACAGAAATATGTTTAAATTTATGTGCATTTAGAATATGCATAAGTTGCCTATAAAGTAACTATAAATAAATAAAATAAATATTTATTCGATTTTATGGCGGCGCCTAAATGCAATAACCAAACAAAACCTGTCAATGGACACGCCAAAAATGTCAGGAAACAGTGAAACGCAATCACACTTTAACACGAGTAGTTTACCAAAAACTGACCTAAATCAACAAAAATCAACCGGAAGACAATAGATCGGTCCCGATAACATTACCTAATCGATAATTGTATCTACGACACTCCGACTCACACGTTACATCGTAAAAGGTGGGAAAGTAGAAGATAAAACTACATCCAACGCTACATTGAACATATCACCAATATTATCTAAATCAAGGGATTTTGAACTTTATTACCTGAGAGATAGGAAAATAGTTTTGTTCATTAGATTTGTATTTATGTTGGTGCTTGCGTCGAGTCGCGAAGAGCGTAGTAATAAAAAAGGTGAAATGTCTCAGTAGAAGTGAGGAAGGGCGCTTTGTCGATAAGCAGACCACCGTAGTCGATCGTACCCAATTTTTAGGACTGTTTTCCGGTAACGACCTCGTAATATTGATTCTGAGTAGGAAAATCCCAGTTTTTATCGATATCGATTATTATTTTTTTTACCGCCAATATACTTGTGTAACAAGAAATGTTGGTCTAATGAAGTTACTGATTACGCTATTGTCGGCACGTTAGCAGCGTTTTATTATTTTTTATTATCTGTATTCAATATATTTAAATATGACGTTAAAAGCGGTTAAAAGAAATAAGTAGGTACTTACCTTTTGGTATGTTCACACTTGTCTGTTCTTTTTTCAAACTGGCAAAAGTTAAACATATCGTAACAGAAGATTGTCAATGCAAATAAACAGTTTTTAAAAATAATAAGATTTAAAGATTTTGTTGTATCTAAAAATCAACATTATTCTTTTATATTTATAAAATTGCAGGGAGTCAGTGGATACAGGTCAACAGGTGGCTCAGGACCGTTCCTTATGGCAGTCTATGGGGAACACCTATGTCTAGCAGTGGACGGATAATGGCTGAAATAATGATAATGATGATTCACCATTTATTTATAATATTACATTTTTATGTAATATAGTTGTATAAAAAAATAAGTATAATTCATCAGTAAGCCTATTATATGAGAACTATTCAATTGATTTGTTATATTGTAACAAATAATAAATAATTAATTATGACTAGATTGTTAGCGGAAAAAATATAGGAACTTGGATATAACAATATTGAAAATACAATTATTATATTGATTAGCTAATAGGTGCATTATAATTATGTAGCGGAACCGAAGTTTAAAACTCCGCGCCGCCGACGGGTCAAGTGACTATCTTTGATGAGTAATGAGCCTTTTACAGATTTGTTTTATCTATTTTGTGACGAGAGTAAGTAAATTTCCACAGTATTTTATTTTATTCACTCTTAACTCGCGCTACCGATAACAATCCAAATTATAAATAATAGATTTTCATTAAAAATTTATGTGTTTGTCAATTGAGCGATAACTCGTAGAGCCGACGGGACCCGCAAGGAGGTTCGTAATAATGATGTACCCAAATATAAGATTACAGATAGCGCAACATTCAAAGGCTATCACTTTATTTTGTGTCAGCGTTCGAAGTGTGGAGACATTAAATTCTTACTCACAGTAAATTCTCTCAGTTTAAACTTGTTGGTGATGGCATGAATCACATCAATGAATCAGTTACGGAGAGTTATATTTATTAGGGTTGACACAACATTAAATTTGGTGTTATATAGAATTAGAATTTTTAATAATATGTAATTCAATTGTTTTTAATTTTATAAAAACACGGTCTTCGTCCAGTGGTGGAACATTGCTAAATTGTGAAATTTGGATAACCGTTATTGTTGACCCCAAATGTATAATATTCTGTCAATACAACTTTAATCTCAAATTTTGAATAAAATCATTCCGTAACTTCGCTATGAAATGGAATAATACTGATAAATTGTGTCAATGGATACATGCATGTTTGATGATATTGGCCGTAGTACTCACAGCTAAATATTGGTCTCTCCCTCAAGAGGTTTTGCCAGTAGTTGTCACGCTTGGTAGGCGGGTTGGCAGCCACGATTAGGTTTTAGTAATGTTTTACAAGGGATGCTGCTGCTTATCCTTCGACCATAGAGTTCCTTTAGTTATTCTCTACTACACCTCTTACGGCACCCACGTAATAGGAATAAAGACATGCATGGTTGCGAAGTATTAATTTTTTTTTTTTTTTTTTTTTTTTTTTTTTTTTTTTTTTTTTTTTTTTTTTTTTTTTTTATAGAACTTAGAATGGCAAACAAGCTGACGGCCCACCTGATGGAAAGTGGTAACCGTCGCCTATAGACATGAGCAGTACCATGGACATAACAGAGTATACTGTTTCGCCCATGATACCCCCCATGCGTTGCCATTCCTGAGGACTCAGGTGTTATTCCTCTGTACCCAGTAAATTCACGCCATATCCCACCCTTCAAACCGAAACACAGCCATGCAAACACAACTGCTTCACGGTTGAAACACGAATGGGACAGAGGTACCCAAGCAATCGACTTTTGTTTGTAAACACATTTTTAGAGGATAAATTTTGAACGTGACGAAACTGTTGTTTTATTTTCCGTAAATGATACACATGACAGGACCTTCATCCTTTTCGCAAAAGCTTAAAACTAATCCTGTTACCGGCAAATGTATTTAGTAGATTTCAAAAAGAAGTTTCACACCAAACTACACCCTGATCTTTTATTTACTCACTAACGGCAAACATACTTTCACAGTATTGTATTTTTATTACGTCTCGTTCAACAAAAAGGGGTCTACTCTTTCAAACAAATGATCGGTTTTGTCTCCGCATCCCAAAGATTATATCCGACTGGTCGACCATAAAACGAAAGTTAATCCGATTTTCTACGTAAACACCATTGTTTAAAGAATTAAGATCCTACAGTTGCTAGTGAAAACCGTCAAATTCTTACAAACAATGAACCGATATTTTCTTGTGATAGATTTATAACACTTGTATTGAACAGTCTAAACTTATTACAAAGGTATAAAGTCCACAATCCCGTAGCTTTTCTGTGAATAACAGCCGCATAGCAGTTTTGTGGAATGATTTATTATTGAATTGAGAGAAAATCCCTGCTACTGTCTTGTACAGCAATACTCGTTTTAGATAACTACGGCACCTTTGTGTTTCTTTTTATGTTTCCATTCCTTTTGTTTAAGTAAAGGCTGTATAATAATGTCATTATATTTTGTATTGTTTTGTAATAAGTAAAGTGAAGTGTAAAATTATGCAGAATTTTTAGGAACGTAACGGTGTAGCAATAAAATCAGGGTGCAATACTCTTTTGTAAGTTTCAATAACTTTCTTTAAACAATTCATTTCGAAAACATGAAATACAATACAGATATTCTGTGTATTTATTTTCATTTTTTTTTATACGGCTCACCTGATGGAAAGAGGTAGTCGTCGTCTATAGACACGACCAGTAGTACCGTTGACATAACAGAGTATACTGTTTTGCCCATGATACTCCCCATGCGTTGCCATTCATTTATTTTCATATCCAATGAATAAAAAATTTTTTGCTATGTACTAAATGGATCTCGTAAGTTTCGGAAGATTATTATGCATTTTAACCCGTGTGCCAAAAAGTACCTATTAATGTTATGTTAATATAAAAGGATATTGTAACTAGGTAAGACCAGAATATTATTCATGTAACTCTGAAGTACATCAGTTTACAACCATCAACGAGTGTGTTTTACTTTCCATCAACCTTCCTCATTGCACCTACTATATATTTATTTCGTATACCAACTTAGACCAATTGCGCATGAACTGGCTTACGCAGCGACTACAAACCCTTATGAACCGCCATATAGTTCTGGAGTAGAATGGTCCATCCCTTTCCTGCCAGTTTTGTCAGTCTTGAGGACGAAGTTTTTTCTTAATGGATGATAATGAAATAGTAACCCCGCCTGCGCTATCGGTATATACTGGCGGGGCACCAATGAGGAATGATTAATGAGGATGTAAAGTCGAATCAGATAGCCCATCGTGATGAATTCAACGATAAATTAGTGACGATGGTTTCCAGGGGGAACCGCAGTATATTGCTAGCAGTAAGACTGTTAAACTTCCTTACTAATAATTCTCACCAATCATTCCCCATTGGTACCCCGCCAGGTTAATTCTCGTCGCATTCGTGATGATGGGGCGAGTGACTTACACTTATCGTCGTCTATCATTCCTCACTGGTTCCCCGGCAGCGTATATTGAAAACGCAGGCACCTATTCCAAATTCAGCCAACAAAAACACGAAACAAACGAACTATACGAAGTGTACGCAATTGTAAAGATTTATGTATAAGCTAGAAAACAATGGTAAACAATATGGTTTATAGTTCTAGCGAAATGTCTTTCAATTTAAAAATACAGTTAAATATTTATGAATGGAATTAGTAAAATTCGGTAAGGAACTACTTACAAATTTTTTGTTCTTTTTTAAAGCTTTGTTTTTTTTTATCTTTGGCAACTGAAATTTAAACGGTGTTTGCGTTACCTTGTTCTTGTCAACTTCAAAATAAGGAGGTGCTCAAATCAGTAACCGCTATATATTTTTTTTTTGTTTTTTATCAGAACTCCGTTATTTATGAATAGATTTGAAAAAAATCCTTTTATCTGAAAGGATATACTTTCAAATTGATGTTATCGAAAATTTATCAAAATAAGTTCTTTATATAAACTGAAATAACTGGTTTTGTTACGACTAAAGTTGGTGTTATTGTTGTATAGAACAAAATCTTCAATTATTTGTGTTGCAGATTCAATTTCATACAGGTGAATGAATTCCATTAATATTGTATTTAATGGCCAGTTATACTTTTTTCTATAGAAAAAATATCATGTAATCTGTCAATTCAATTAACAAGGATGTTGAAAACATCAGACGTATTTTTTGTTCATCTTTAATAATATAATATATATACTATATAAATATATATTTAAGTTGATTCGCCGTATTTGCATCAGAAAAATCGCAATTTTCAATAGTTTATATTAAAAATATGTTCATAATATTTTATTTGTTAAAAAATATATTCATATTTAGAATGCATGTTCGAGTGACGTCATCATCGATAGATCAGTTATTTTTCAATGCCCGTAACTCGATATTAAGTTGATAAGGCTGCGCTTTATATGGCGCCGGGCAGGTAGGACCGGGCTCCGCTGCCAAGTTCCTTCATGCAGAAACGATCTTACTGATGTAACGAACTCTTAATACGCGGCGACGGTCACCACAAACTCTAATTAAGCTCCGGACACCCCGGCGCTAAAGCAATTTTATTTTGACCTCCCCCTGCCCTCTCACGTTAAAAGATTACCAACAAGACAGGGGAATAAAACAGTAATGTAGGCAGCTCTTGTTAACTGGACGTGTACGGTGTTCGAAGTTCTTTTATCTTATCGTCTAGTATTGATTTTGAGATTTGAAATCTGTGTGCGGTTCTAACGTGTTAAGATAACCTCGTGGTTCGGTGTATTGTATTATTTTTTGTGCAGACGTAATTATTATGTCAATAACATTTGATGATTATGTGGGCTTGTTATTATTCTAATTAATTCGTGAACATGGGATTACAATGTGTCATTTTGAGCTTGAATTAAATATACAATATTGTATTCTTATATAACACATTTTATATCGGAGATGTTTTAAAACCACAAAGTCAAGAATTAACACATACACACACATTAAGAATGTTTAGAATAGTCTTCTTGGTATTAAATTTTGCGTGCATTTTTCAAAGCACTTTCTTCCATGCATAAAATCACGCTTTGAAATTAACTTCCAGCAGCAGTATTTCCGAAACTATATGCCTCGTAACCTTCAAGATAAAAACATTTCTGTTTTTAAAAGGCCGGCAGTGCACCTGCAATTCCTCTGGTATTTCGGGTGTTTATTGGCGATGATAGACTTTTGCCGTCAAGAGAGTCACATGCTCTTTGGCCCCCTGTTTTATAAAAAAAGTATAGTATTATCTGTTTTAATTTGCTTATTAGATAAGTAGTAATGTTATCAATCATTAAAAGATAACGGAGAGTTTTTTGGAGGGGTGATAATGGAATAATAAACACTGTCTGCGGTATCGGTACCTATACGCTGGCGGAGTACCGATGAGGAATGATAGGTGAGGATGACAGTTAGTCAGTTCGGACATTGTGACGAATTAAAACAAAAATTAACGATCATGATTTCCAGTGAGAACTGCGTGGAGGTCAACCTGATTTCTGGCAATGAGGCTGTTAAATCTCATTACTAACAATCCCTTTCACATCGAATAAGTTAGGTGTATAGCTAATTAATATAACATTACAAAAAAATATTTCCACAATATCTACTACAATAATCTTTTCGTATGTCTAGTTACTATTTCGGATTTAAATTGGGATTAAAATACTACTTAGTACTTAAAATATTAATTGGTAATTAGGCTACATTCTCTTCCTATGGGCTCTGTGTCTAGCAGTGTTATAAGACGACATAAAATTTGTAAAGTTTATTATGAATTTTTTGCATGATGTACCGAAATAGGTACCTATTGATATGTTTATTGTTTTTACAATTCACCTTCACTGTGTAAATAAAAAAAATAATAAATATTAAAATTAGAAAAAAAAAATAAGGAACCAATTCTTTTTCTAATAGGAAGTGATATATATTAGGCGATACTTGCTATTTGATAAATTCACTACCTTAACACATTCTTCAAAGCAAAACAACCATTTAAGAACAGCTCATCGGCAGACACACAATTTTTTTTATCACAAAAATGCAGAGTAACAGAAAGTAGGTATGTTACATTAGTATTGTATATTTATATGTACACATTACATAAATATTGTATTCCGTGACGGTATCTTTGAAATAAAGGCAGTGGATATCTGGCATCTTGACGTTTTACTACATGGTGACAGCGGGTGCTTAAATTAATTTATACAACAATTAGCATTCAGAAACCACGTAGATTTATATTAATTTATATAAATATAAAAGATCAGTTTAATTGCCTTAAAATTGAAGTCATGCAAATTTAACATAATTATTAAATAAGGATATAACACTGATGTGTGATTATTAAGATTATACAAAATTAAAGAAAATTAGAAATAAATTAAACCTATAAATTTCAACAGGTACCTACATGTCCAATATAGTCAAAAAGGGAGGAAGGGATTGTTAGCAATGGAGTTTGACAGCCCCATTGCTAGCAATATCAGGTCAACCTCCGCGTGGTTCCCCCTGAAAACCATCGTGAACAATTCTCGTTGAATTCATCACGATGGGCTAACTGACCTATTTCATCCTCATCTATCATCCTTCACTGATAATCAGCGTAAACCGATAGCGCGGGTGGGGTCACTATTTCATTATCACCTATAAAAAAATATAGTCAAATAAGATTAATAATAACATTTTATATGGTACACCAATAACGAATTACTTACAAATCCATGTCAATTCTCAAAATAGTATTACACAGATTATTTATATTTTACTTTACAAAAGACATTTTATACACAATTATGCTAAAATGGCTGAGTAATTAAGATAGTTATGCCAACTGTTTTTGAAAAGTAAAGGTATAATATTCTCTGAAGAAAATTAATACCTATGTAGAAAGAAGACTAGTAGAAAATTTATTTCTGCTAAACTCAAATTATACCCGGATATTACATTTATAGTATTGTTCCTGCTCATCGTGTCGATAGATATAAATTACTCACATATATAAACACGTGACAATATTATCATTATTATTGTGTATATGTGTGAGTGACTGTCGCAAGGTACGATCGGTTCAAGAGAGTGCACCGTGAGTATGGCGCGCCGCGACCGCGACAGTCGAACTAATGTCAAGGCGAACGCAATCAGAGTGCGTGGGCGCAGCGATAGTATTATGTGGATGAGACAAGCCGATCAATATAAATCACATTGTCCTTTATAAAGCTTCTTGGCCAACAAGTATAGAGGCTCAAGAATCAAATGCTGTAATGTGATTTAAAATCACTAAGTAGGTAAAAATAAAACTTTTTGTTTAGCATTATCTGCATATACATAACTGGCTTGTCAAGCAAGGTAGAATAAATGGCATTAAAACTCCGTGGACGTTTGCGTTTGGAATAAAAAGATTGATTGAATTAAAATCTGTTGTAGAGAAGTAGACGTTGTGAAGCAGATAACATCAGCCTCTTACTTCACTACATAACGCCCCTGATCTTTTATCAAGAATGTATCGAATAAGAACAGAATACATATAAAAAATCTTCGACGTTAAAATACACAATGTGTAAAATATAGAGACTATTCTTTTATAATCATCTGTTTCTCTATTTGAAACTGACAAATTATGTTTATTTGCATAATTAATTCTTAACTCATTTATCTTAAAGAAAGTTAACGAAAACTACTGTATGATGAAGAAAAATGCCACTGGACATTTATTACGCCCAAAAGAGTGATTGTATTATAAATGTAATAGGGTAAGGTAAACAGACAGACAGACAAATCCATTATAACTATTATGGACGTTTGTATTACTTCTGCTATACTTAGAATTGTTATTATTGTTTTTACCAAAATTCTCATCTTCCTCTTAAGGAAGGGAGATGGTAATTAATTCCCGGCAGAAGCACAGTCGACCAGGGTTCAAGGCTCCAATGAAAAAAAAACCGTTATACTATGCGGATAGTACCGTAGCACCAAGAGCACCGTTTTCTGTATCTTTCCTAGGTAACCCTCTTACTACCTAGGCATTCCAACTGTCTGAGGTATTGTTCCAAATTGATTGAGATAAGACTTTTCACCGACAGAAAGATTGGGATCATTTTAGTAGATATCACCTATTTCGGTTACCTCATGAGCCAAGTAAAGATACTTCTTCTTCTTCTCGGTTTTGGTTTTCACAAGTTTTCGTCATGTGGTATGGTTTTATATCCGCCACAAATACTCTCAAAAGTGTCTGAACTTGTTTGCAGAATCATCCTGTACGTGATGATGGACCGGTTCTAGTAGAGCCTAATGCTGTCTATTATGAGAACCAGTTCAGATTCGTATTTATAGTATAGAAACCTCTCACCCTCGAGGCCATATCTGAGAACTAACCTTTGATAAAATGTTTTGGCTACCTCGTTATGTTTTTGTAACTAATCAGTATTACGAGTAGCAAAAGCTTAACAAGCCGAAAGCACATATCTGAGTGGCTATTCAGGATGATGACATGTTCCCCATATATTCTCAGTACCATTCTTCAGAATGTACTTTCGATATTTGTTTTTCTTATTATTAAAAATATATTTATTATATTAGTAACTTTAATTTAATGCATCTGCTTGGCTTCTATTCAATTTTTATGGTTACTAAGTATATACATCTGAATTTAGTGGCTAAAGAGTTAAATTCAAGGCCAGCTTAGAATTTATATACCTATAGATATAAAAAAATTACAGCGAATGCATAGAAATCTGCAATTTTTAAGGCATTCATAGTATTTGGAAGTAGTAAATGGCGCCTATGTGTCCTTACCTCCTTGGCTATAACCTTGAAATTGTAATTATAAAATAATTTATTTATAATACTGGTTTTATGACCCTTACTCTATTAATAACAAGTAGTTGATTTGGAAACTGTCCTATGCTTTCTGTGTGAAAATTTTTATTATTATTGGTTCAAGCCTTAAGAATGAATATAGTAATTACTGCAAAAAAAAGAGATGAATAAAAGAGGAAACAAATCACAGCAATTCTAAATAATTGGATTGAGGACAAAAAGATGATGCTGATGGTTAAACTGTTACGGTGAGTAGTGGTCATCATTTACTTACACATTTACAACACTAGTAAAATGTTGTTATATCCACTCTAATCCATCGTCAACCACACTCGCGCTTCGGTAATTGAACGGCGATGTAAAAGGTATCTACGGCGCAAATAATAAAAAAGCAGGCATAATCGCGGGTCGCGCTGCCCCGCCCAGACCGTACCCCGTGCTTTGCTGTTATTGTGTGGGGAAATAAAAATGTGCCCCATTCAATGGGTTGGATTTCAAGCGTAGGACGTTGTAGGGTTGTGGATAATTCGTAATTTGAGATGTTTTATGCCTTTTATAAAAGGGTTACTTCGTGAGCAGTCGTGAACAACATTTGGTCACAATGCACTTAGTTTTTTTTATTAACACTCTCGCCAAAACGATAAACATAAGAGGTGTTGTCAAAGTGTGAACATTTTGAATATGGCGTAAGAATAAATAATCTGAGTAGGTATAGTCTAATAGTGGTATTTTTCTTATCATTTCATATGCTTTTATCAGTTGATTTAAAAAAGAGGACTGTTTACGACTATATTTTTTATGTGTATGTTACGCGATGTCTTCGATAATTCTGAATTAATTTTTAACCAATTTTTTTTAAAGTAAAGCTGCTATTGCCCGTAAAAATCTAGAGAGATATTCATCGATGTTATTCATAGTATATATTAATCTAAAAAGTATTTATACCTTTACAAGATAATACCTACTGTATCCTGCGCTTATGCCTGTATGAATCATTAACTACTATATAATCACTAAATTCTATGTACTAAAATCTATTCCTGTACAAAATCTCACTCAAATCTATTCAGCCGTTTAAGTGTAATTGACTAACAAATATACAAACATGTTTATAAAATTTCAAGTTTATAATAATACTAAGATAACGAAGGTGGTCCGTTTATAAGCGGGAACGAACTACAGTTAATAATTAATAAACCATATCATTTACATTTAAGATATTGTTTAATCAAACAACAGAACAGAACCCTTTAGCATGTGTAATTTAATTAATTCATGGCGCATGCTTGAGGTGCCGACATATAAAAATTGCAGTGACATTGGACATGTGGTGGCGCCCTTCTGCGATCCCTTTATGTGAATACATTAATCAAATGGAAATGTTTTAGAATGTTTACATTTAAATAAAGTTGCTCAGCAATTCTGTGTTTTATTACCTATAGAATAAGAATACTTTAAATATCTATTAAATAGTTATACTATGTAGGTACATAATTATTAAGACAAGATTAAAAAAATATTTTAATCACTAGTAGATATAAGTTTGATTTGATTGTGAAATCTCATTTTTAAGCTGTCATCGTTATCATTTCAGTCATTAGTGAATCTCGATGATTTAATATAAGTATCATCTGCAGACTTCCATAAGAATGGTCCCTAACAAACTTATATTGATTGACTCTCCATAATATATTTTGTTTGTCTCCATTTCCTAGAAAATAACATTTCAGAATCAGTTTCGATAAATAATACAATAAATGATAAATATATTCACAAATTTCATTATCTTGTCTATTATGTTATCACAATACTTTTGTTCATCCACTTTAACGATGTCTACTTACAGTACATCAAGTATTGTAAAGCGCTAATGAATATTTATTATCGTATTGTAAGTATTATTGATTAAATCATTGATTTGTATTCAGTCTGCTTAATCTATACATTTGTCCAACTAATGAAAATCGATTAGCAATTCGATCGAATCTGTTTTTGAAAAAAAAAATAGCGACTTTCATACTAACAAAATTTATATAGGAGCACCATACAAGTATAATGTGATATATTAAAAAAGTACAATTAATATCGGTTCATAGTTTACGACGATATCGTAAAACATCTACACAAAAATATTAGCAAATTAGAAAACGTTATTTATTTTCAATCGCTTAAAAATTGTACCATGTTCTGAATCATAATTTTAATTCTATTAACATTATAAATGTGAACTTTTGTAAAGCTGTTTGCTTATATCCTAATGCTATATCCTAATTTAATAATTAAATAACACGTGGGCAAAGCCGCGGGAAAGAGCTAATATTTTAATAATGATTCATTCATTATCTGTGGTAACATCAACATTCTTAGCTACCTGTCTATCAACGGGAAACATCTTGAAACAACCCACAAATATTCACTATTGACGCTTTAACACGGATCTGTTCAGATATTGTACTGTCATTTGGAATCCTACTGTGTTTTATATTTGTTTTGTCTATTTGTGACTTCGGAATGTAAATAAAGGTAAGCAAAATTTATCAATAGCTAGAATCAGACAAATGCAGTTATTTTAATTAAAATCTTTTGTTCATACTCAATTCTAAATTATGTATTGAAAAATAATTAAGTTTATTTTTTAATACATAATTTGCGTGAAACATTGACAAATTATATCTTACATTACTATGTAGGAACATTTTCCTTTTACTAATAATGCTTACATAAATAATTTCTTTATGTTTGATGCTTCTCTGATTTCGAAAATTCTCTTTTAACTGAATGGATAAACCTACTCACAGATTGGTTTCATAGAAATGTGATCAAAGTCAGTTCAGGTTTAATTTTTAGATCGCAATAACTTTTTTTGCCACAATTGAAGTCGGTATTTTTTGTTTGTGAAACACAATTGTAAATTATAGGCCATTTTTTAATACATTGGGCCCTAATATTTTAGTATTTATAAGAATACTTTCAAATCGACTTTTATTTTTATTGTAGAACTAAATATGCAAATATTAATATAAAATAATTACCTAGTATAATTTTTACATTTTTTGTAAGCCAAATATGATAATCATCATAATGATTCGGTCTAATATTATGTTTGTAACTAGCATAAATATAGGCCGAATATTTATGTCTTTATATGATATTCCCATTACGCAAAAGTGCTAAAGAAAGTTTGTCTAAAAAAGGGAAGTTCTGTCGAAATCGAAAAAAACGATGTTTGCTCGCAAACCGAAAGATATCTCAATTTCCTTGAAAAAACAGTTGAGGTCGTGCGATGTAAAAAGGCCACCACTTTTATTGGAGACATAAATAAAAAATGCAGAAAAAAAAGCTTTAAGAGAAAAGGCACACGCGGTTACACAGTCCTATCAAAAAACAAACAAACACAAGTTTCTACTTAGGTGCCCTGTTCGCTGTTACGTGGAAGAGGGCTGTAAAATTTATGATTCGGTGAATTATGTTACCTTCAATATAAAGAGTACAAGTCAACAGTTTTATCATGTAAAGCGCGACATCTTGGTTATTGATATCAAGATTCGGAGTTGTACTTTTTAAGGCTTAAAATTGTCAAGCGATTTTAAAATTTATTACCCCTTATTTGCTGAATAATTTTGTATGGCCAGTGACATGTCCGGTCAGATACTATATTGTACATTTATATTTATATATATACATATTTTTTCTGTAATTTTACTGCCATATGGCATTCTATGCATATACAAAATGATTCTTGAGTGGCGACCCTGCATAGACAAATACAGTACACTGCATTTGTCTCTGCGCCTCAAATGCATTTCAGGAAGTCAGTAAACGCAAATGTCTGAGGACCGTTATTTATGGCAGTCTATGAGGGAGGCCTGTGTTAGACGGATAATGGCTGAGCTGATGATGATGATGATATGGCCATTCTATAAATAGAAAACAGTTATTTTTGGTAGTATGAGTAAGATAAAAGTACTCAAACAGACTCCTCTCTTAAAACATGTACTGTAGTAGTAAATACCTACTCATTACATTTGTTAGTGTCCCTAAATAATATTTAAGTTACAATGATTCAAATAATCTCATAATAGATAGACTACCTCATCAGGATAATATAAAAGCCCCATCTAAATCCAAAAAGTAACCTTCAATTACGAATTTATCAAAATGGCTGACGCGTTTACGTTCTATCACAATGATTACACGTTTAGACAACGAATTATGCCTAATGAAAACCGCACTGAAAAAAAGAATTGATAATCTCCTGATTATAGCCATGCGATATTATAAGACCATTATAAAAGCATCTACCCTTTGAAAACGGTCCAAATAGGGTTGCATTTAATGGTTATTCTATTCAGTATTTATTCTTTGTTAGTCTTTTTGATAGGGTTTTAATGTTCCACCACGCCTTTCGGTACTGTCTATTATTTGGAACTGGATTTAATAGAATCGCTAATGTTTTCGGATTCGATTTAATAAGATACAGATTCTTAAATAAATGAGTGAAGTTACAACATTTGTGCAGACTGCTTATTATTATTTTTTAGTGTAAGATGGTCAATTAACTGAAGAATTTAAAATTTTATTTTGAAGTAATATTAATTTAACCAAATGGTGGAGGGATGGGCAGTATTGTCCTTCTTAAAATATCACCAATGCCTAACTGCGGTTTCTAACCGCTCGCCAAGCGTGGTAACTACTGGCAAAACAATCTTTATGGGAGAGGCCTATGTTCAGCAGTGAACAGTTAATAGTTGTTGTGACGATAACGATGATGATGATTAATTTAAATAATTATGTAACTAGTCATTTTAGTATTATAGCAGTGATACAGTTAATTATATTATATATAGCTTATAAACAGTTTTGATGGCGTAAATTGTGATAGGAACATTATTATATGTAATTTTATATAAGAGAATGGTGCCTGCCTGTGCTATTGGTATACGCTGGTGGGGTACGAGCGAGAGATGATAGGTGAGGATAAGATAGGTCAGTTAGCTTATCGTGACGAATTCCGTAAGAATTAACTATTATGGTTAGGAGGAGAAGGGATTGTTAGTAATACGGACTATCAGACCTGTTGGTAGCAATATACCCAGTCAGGTCCACATCCACGTGGATCTCTCTGGAAAGTATAGTAATGAATTCCAGGTATAATCAACACGATGGCCTAATTGACCTGTCTTTTCATTCTCACTTATCATACCTCACTGGTGTCCCGCTAGTGTATGCCGTTAGTGCAGACGGAGTTAGTATTTCATTATCATCCATTAAAAAACACTATGGTTTCCAGGAGGACTACGTAAAGACCTAATAGGGTATATCGTTAGCAATGGGGCAGGTAGGCACTCTTATTTACAATCTTTTTTCCCCCTGTGATAGGTACCACTACTCTTGTAAGGATATAGCCCTCTAGTGTCAAGAGTTTCTAGACTGCTTTTATTGTACACGAGAATTGATGTGACTTACTGAATGCGAAGAAAAGTATTTTTTTTTTAATTTATATTTAATTTAATGAATTTAGATAATAGATTTATTATCTACACAAAAAAAAAGCCGAATTCCATCATCAATTCCAGTTATATTTACTTAAAAACAAATTATAAAATTACAAAATAATAATAAAAATTAATAATCCGATTTTGATAAAATTTCTATAAGATAAAATTTTAAATAAAAAAAATAAAGAATTTTATAAATCAGTTTATAAATACCAAAATTCTGAGTTTACTACTTTAATACTTTCCATCAATTGCGTAAACGTCAGTTACTTTTCTAATTCTAATAAAACGAGTAGATATATAAACCCCACAATTAAAACGATATAATTTACTAGTGATATCAAATCGCAATGTCATCATATGCCTATAGGTAGATATCTATTTATACTTTGAGATAAGGTCACAGTTTGTATGAGTTATATGCATGCGCGCATAATTCATGCGACTCAACATACAACTGCGGGAATGCGCGGACAATCGTTCATTGAGGTACTTATTTATTTTAAACACAATCATCAGGGTTGCCACCTGCGGGGCCGCACCCGGAGCGCTGTCGCGGGCCCCCAGCCAAGGCCCGCTTTCGGCCCCTTTTAATCAACTGTCATGCGGTCAGTACTATACATTCATATTCGTTTTCAGCCCTGAGTAACCTTTGTGTAACCAAATAAAGTCTAATTTTGTTTAATTTTTATAAAAAACATAATTTGTGCTGCGGTATTGTGGACGCCATCTTTTATTTGATTGCCGTGTTGTATTAGATCTGGGGCAGGTTCGAATGACATTCAGAATTCGTTAAATGTGACTCTATGAGTCAACACCGTAATATTTCTCGATTTTATTTTCATCGTGATAAGGTTCAAAGTAGACATGTACTTATTATATTTTGACTATGGGTCTATTACAACTATACATTAATACGAATTTTATCATTATTAAATAAAAAATAAATAAACACGTAAGTAATGTAAGTGTAAACATAGTAACAATGAATTGTTATTAATATTAAAAGTAAAAATTTGGCTTTTGTCATTATTTTTCTTTATAGATTTGAATATTAGAAATGTCAAAGAAAATTTTGCGCCTTAATGACTTAACAAATCGTTGTTTTCATTTTGGTTAATTAATAGATATATATTATCATTACTCTATCCGAAGGTTGTCTACAAGAGATCGCTTTTACTCGTAGCAACATTTGTCCATTCTTTTCGCACAGTGATCATTTCTCGTAATTGTTTGTATATATAATAAGTTTACTATTGTAATCTTTGAAGGAAACAATAAAGTGTATCTATCTATATATCAGTCAAGTAGATGAAGTCGCAGACATAGAATTTTGTACAGATATTACGTATCGATAAATGACATCTCTATAAAACGGATATACAAGTTAAATTACGTATTTGTATCTGAAAATAATCTTATATATAATAAATAATCTAACCGTAATGTAACCTTGCATAATATTACAAAGGGGCATTAATATCTCGTATTAATAACAATAAGTAAGCATCATAATATTCATACATCCAAATCCATAACTGGCCGTCAAGCGAGCCGCGTTGATCTGACGAATTTGTTATGGTCCGAAATAACATGTTGTACATACAGCTGTCACCAATGACGAACTCAGGCAATTTATTTTTCTGGTAAATATTTTTTTATTATAGCAAACTCGTTATATTCGACAGTATATCTGATGGAAACTAGTAATTGAATGATTATAGATATTATTTAAATAGTACCATAGACTACACAGAACGCACAGTAATACAAAAGTATGTACCATCGAACTGTGGTTGATGGTACATGGGTTGCTATTTCTGTTATGTATCTGTATTTATAATTTCACTGTTAAATCATACATTAACATTATTTAGTATTACACACAGGCGGAGTAAACACATCTGCTTGTTACTAGTAAGAAATTTCTTAGAATATTATAACAACTCACTTTTCAACGGATTTTAAAAAGGAGAATCTCAATTCTGTTGTATTTTTTTATGTTTATTACCTAATAAATCCGTCAGTTTTAAACAGATTTAGAAAATTATTTTTTATATAAAAAAACTTATAGATTAGTCTCATAGAAATTTTATTAAAATCGGTTTGGTTTTGAAATAAAATAAATAATTTTGTTGTTTGTTTGTTTAAAAATAAAAAGGATTAGCTAGTATGTATTTTATCATTGTACTAGCAATTTACTCTGGAAGACTAGATAGTGGAAAAATGAATAATTAGTTTATATTAGTCATAATAGGCAAACTTTTGATACCTTACATTATTGTAATTTTCGTAAGAAATTCTATTTTTTTAAACAATACATAGCCTGTGTTTCTCGCTGACGGTAATATTTTTTATAGGTGAAAATTTTTTTTAAATCGGTTGAGTAATTTTTAAGTTTATTTATTACAAACAAACACAAAAAATCAAATCTCACCACTTTATAATATTAATAGAAGTTTAGATTTATTACTAAAATTCTACAAAGTATGTACATGTTTCGAAACTTGTTCGAGGAATGGTTCAGTAATGTGTCCGTTACTTTAGCCATTTCTTTTTTCATGTCCTAAACGAGTCATAAGTAAGGCATTGTGAGGCGAATGGTAACAATAGGCACCATAATGGACGACCATCGATACCCTTTCTTTGCTGGAATTTAATTGTGTGATGAAGTGCGGTTACGACATTTTTTTTATTCGTAACGCTATGCGCCGAAAGTGTTGCGAGAAAAAAAAATCCAGCCTGTATGTTTGGTTGAATCATTTTGTGGTATATTTTAGTGTAAGTATTGTATTAATGCTTTCAATGTTTTTTGGTGTAATAATATTATAAATTTTCATTACTAAAAATTAAAGGTGTTAGGTAACAGTAAACAATATAATATATTGTTTGGGGGGAGAGGGGATTGTTAGTAATAGGAAGTAATAATTCCATTGCTAGCAATGTCTACCTGATAGGGTATCAGGTCGACCTCCACGCGGTTCCCCCTGGAAACTATTGTGATTGATTTATTGTTAGTCACGATAGGCCAACTTACCTACTTCATCCTCACCTACCATCCATTACTAGTGCCCCGCCAGTGTACCATATACCGTTAGCGCAGGCGGAGTAACCATTCTATTATCATCCATTAAAAAAAATATATATTGTTTATTTTAAAGTTTTTTTTTCTACTGCAGACTTCATATTCTCATTTATCCAAATAAAGCACGAAATTACCGATAACGCATTTGGGCCGTTTTGTGGATGTCATGTTCTTTCTGGGGTTAGCGATCGTAACGTAATTTCGTTATGTCTATTGAGGTTCGGAAATATACTCATTTTGAGTCAATAACAGCACTGAGTTTTAAAAACGGATAAAGTTTGCCAGTTAAATCACGATTCACTGATTAAATTTTTACACGTTTTATAAAAAAGGTTAAAATTCAGATTTACAGGGTCGAAAGAGATTGTTAGTAATGGGGTTTGACTGTCCCATTGCTAGTAATGTACCCCCCTGTCAGGACGACATCCATACGGTTCCCCCTGGAAACCATCATGGTTAATAATTGTTGGATTACATTAATTGTACTAATAATTGTTGGATTGTGGTTTGTCACGATATGCCATTTATTGGGGTAGTGTTTCATTTTCAGTCATTAAAAAAATTAACAAATTTGCAAAATTTTACTTAAATCGATTGGGCAGTCTCGGAGATTACGGTGTTCTACGTAGTGTCCTTCGTTACTTACAATAGTCAAAGTAATAGTACCATAATTATACATGTACTTGAAATATACGTGAAAAAAAATCTACTTAATTATAATGTTAAATATATTTAAGTTTTTAAAACCCACTTAAAATTGCATAAAAATATTTAATGTATGCATTATCTTATATCTATATAAAATATCTTTGCTCTTTCCCGCTATAAATGTATCATAAATATCAAATAAATAATTCTCTTGCATTAAACTTCAATGAAACTCCAAAGCGCATCAAATATTGCGTTTACAGTTCATCAATTATATACAAATTAGGCCCAACGTACTAACAAACACGCGACTGTGTTAATGTTCGATGTAAAACATCTTAATTTGTTAATATACAGTGGTTTATTCGGATCTTTATGTGGTGGTAATAAAGTTTAGAATCCGATCACAATTGCACGTTTCATTTACACGATTACCGCCCGCTAAGTCGATAAGTTGATTTTAATTCGCAGTACAGTACAAAGCTTATAAAGTGTCGCAAATTATTTCATTACGGGCCACAATCTGCCATTGCGGTCGTTCGATCTCTTTTTTATGGTCATACCAAATTTTGGTAATGTGCACCTTTATTTGATGCTTTTCGATATTTTATTTAATATATTTTTAGTTCTTTTTTTTATATTTCATGCATACTGCTTTAGGATTTTTTTAAATTTATATCACTTTATAAAGTAAGGTAATGTAGTGGGCGTTTAATTTTGTTATTCATAGTAATTATAAAATGTTAATTTGTAGATGCTAGATAGATAAAGATATTCATTATATTATATCTTCATGAGAAAATTTGGTTCGAAAACAGTTTAAAATCTAATGTATTGTGCAAACGAGGGGCATTTTTTCGCGAAAAAATTTTGCATTGTGTTTTACCCCGTCCGCTAATACTATTATATCAGAGGAGAGACAATCTTCGTCGTCTATTTATTTCGATCAAAATAAAAATTGAATACTTAAATGCACACAGTTGCAATACTTATACATACATAAGGAAATAACCGCTGACAAAACGTCTATCGTCTGCTAAGGTCTCAAGTCTGTCAATGAGAATTTGGTTCAAGGGTCGTCTATAATATCTATATATAAATTTTTATGGTACAGCCATATAATGTGAAGAGTTTCTCGGTAAAAATTATCATGAACATCCCTACGAAACGCCGGAGATAAGGACGATCTCCCGTCCAGCATCGGAAAGTGATGAAAGTACAGAATTTAGCTCCTATGACAACCTAGAATGGAACGTCCATGCGCTACTGTACAAGAAAATCTGATCCCAAATAGTGCTAGAATTAAGGGAAGTAGAAGAAAAAAGAATCTTATTCATTAAAATAATTCTATTACCCTTAAAATAATTTACCACTCGATTCTCTCTGTCTACCCCACAAGGGACTTGGTGTGAAGACACATAGATATAACCCAAAAATACAAATTTTTAAATTCTGCATCTGTTTCCATAGTCATGTTTGTGTAGGTGAAGACCATTCAATAGATTAAAAGAATCTTAAACTCGTATTACATTTTATTCGTGTATAAATTATAATTTTATAAACAGAAAGAAAAAATAATTTAAATGGTATATTCTCATATTTAAATGATACACAAAAATAAACCCTTTTCCATAATAAATAATACCATAATTACAGGTTCTCTGTCCCATTATATCGCGTTTATGGCGACATGCTGCTCACAAAAAAGAATGATCCACTAATTTGAACAATTTCATGCAACAAATGATCATCACGTATGGAAATTTTTAAACACAAAGAGAACGCTCTCAATTCGCCTGTTATTTTTTTTTGTTTTATGTGACTCTTTGTGATTTTTTATGATTCAGTATCTCAAAAAGAAAAAAATAGAACCCTTATAGGATCACTTTGTTGTCTGTCTGTCTGTTCATCTATCAAGACCTTTTATTCTCAGGAATATATATAGAATGGATAAAATTATTATCACAAACTTCATATACACGAAAAGAAAACTACATTTAATTATAGTATTCTTGAACAAACCATGTGGCAGTGAAATTTTAAAATACGGAGATATACAATCGTTTTTTTTTTAATAGATGTTAAAGAAATGGCAACCCTGCCCATACTAAGTACATGCAAGCGGGGCATTAGTGAGGAATGATAGGTGATATTGAAAAGGAAGGTCAGTTAGTCCATCGTGATGAACATGCCTGGGATTCAGCTCGACGGTTCCCAAGAGGGACCACGTGGAGGTCGATCTGTCAGGGTATATTGCTAGCAAAGAGAATAGAAGTACGCATTACTAACAATCCCTTTCCCCCGATATATTATCGTAGTCATCAGGAATGAGCGATACCATGGGCATCACAGTGTATTATATTGTATCCATGGTGCTATTGATATCTATAAGCGACGATTACCACTTTCCATCAGGTGGGCCGTCAGCTTGCTTATTAATCTAAGTATCATAAAAAAAAATATTTTTTTTCAATATTGCATTACAGAATAATACCGTCCTCTCAATTGGATGCTTCCTCAACAGCCGTGTACAATAAAATCCACAGATTTGTGGACGCACCGTGTTCAGTTTTAATTTCATACGA
The DNA here is from genome assembly GCF_026898425.1 of Galleria mellonella. Classification (NCBI taxonomy): domain Eukaryota; kingdom Metazoa; phylum Arthropoda; class Insecta; order Lepidoptera; family Pyralidae; genus Galleria; species Galleria mellonella. The sequence continues at coordinate 661,223 of NW_026442143.1, forward strand.
AATTAGTTCAACCGGCTCCTTAGTTTATTTAAAAACAAATCAGTATCACGTTGGGAGCATCATATTAAGTCTATCGCTTAAAAATGATTATTTACGATTTCTCAGGCATTCCGGTGCATCCCAAGTGCATGGAACGGGTGACGGGGCGCATGTCCATGCTTTTAATTGCACCTCCTCGGTAAAGTTATGGGTTTTGGGTTGACTTAAAATAAAAATTCGATTAATTTGGGTTCAGTTACTCTTGTTTGTTTTGTCATAGGGAATGAGTTAGGCAAATTTTTGTAATTTTATACGATAATAGTGATTGTTTTTTTTATTGATATTTTTAATGTTCTTAGTTATTTTTTAATAAGTTTGTAGATTCGGTATACCAAATATACCGAAGATATATTCGATATACCGATACAGATCTTGCTAGTCAGTAATGACAGGTGAAGATGAAGACAGATCAGTTATCTTTTCGAGACGAATCCACCAGGAATTAACCATAATGATTTACAAGGGGGACCGCGTGGAGGTCGATCTGATAGGATATATTATTAGCAATAACGAATAACCTCATTACTAATACTCCCTTCTTCTTCCCAATATTATTAGGTTGGTAGTACTAGTATTTACATTTTACCAAAGAAAGCCTTTGCATAAAAGTTGTATGTTTGGGTATCATTGTCCCATCTGTGTTTCAGCCGAGAAGTAGTTACTTTTGTATAGTATCATCATATCAGCCTTTAACCATCTACTGCTGAACATAAACCTCCCCTTTGGGGGATTTTGCCAGTAGTTGCCACGCTTGGCAGGCTGTTTGACAACCGCAGTTAGGCTTTAGAAATGTTTTAAGAGGGACGCTGCAGCCCATCCTTCGCTCTCCCTTAGTCGCCTTTTATGACACCCATGAGAAAGAAAGGGGTGACTTATTCTATGCCGGGATCTCAAGGCCATATATTTATATTTTTATATTATAAAAAAGCCATATTTGTAAAGTATATAACAGTGTATGGGAGATAATTAAGAAAAAAAATATATATATAATAGAAGCAAAAATAATAATTTTTAGAAACTTTGTCTGTCTGTCTGTTTGTTGCAACATCATGCAAAAAATTATTGCACCGAATTGGATGCGGTTTTCATAGTTGTATTCCTGAAAGTCGAAGTTAATATCTAGTATATATTTTATATTGATATGCCATCTAATGAAAACTAAAGAAATGATCTGTTTTGGTTTTTCTATTTCTGAATGAATATCCGTGAATTTTGTTCCACAAATAAATGTAAGTTCGGTTGTAAACAACAATAATATTGGTTAATAATGACAGTGTTTTATGTTAAAATAAACCGAAGGCGCTAATGAACAGTAAAACGTTTCACAAACGCATTGGACTTAAAATGTTTTAAGTTAGAATCTACATTTTGCTCCAAAATAAGCAATAAAAAAAAAAGAAAACTTCCTCTTTTAAAAAGTTTATTTAATAAAATAAAGTATTTTATTTTTATTTTTTATACAAAACACTAATTAAACAGTAGAAAACAACCCAATAAATCCAATTTATCTCTTTTAAAAGGTTTACTTAATTTAGCAATTTATATTACTAGCAATTTATCTAAATCACTGTAAGAAATAATGAAACCAAAGGTCCTTCCAATATCTTTACAGCATACTTAAGGGCCAATAAAACGGGATGCGAAGGAGGCTAATAAAATTAAGACATTTTAATTATGTGCCCCTATTTTGTCTGTCTATACACGCTAATGACCGTCAATGGACGGTGGTCTAGTTCTTTATAAATAAAGCTGTTAATTAGGAACGTATTTGAGGCCCTATTGGCACTATAAAGCTATAAAAATTGACTGCCTACTTGATCCTTCGGATATAAAATCGGTTAGGACCTTCTTGCTGATGAAACTTCAGCAGTTAATAAGATTGTTGTTTTAACAATTATTATAGAATTCTTACATTTTAACTAGTTTACTTACTTAGTTTACTTACCAGAGGAAGACTTTGTACAAAAGTCGTTTGCTTGGGTACCTCTGCTACATTTGTGTTTCAACCGTGAAGCAGTTGTGTTTACATGGCTGTGTTTCGGTTTGAAAGGTGGGATATGGCGTGAATTTACAGGGTACAGAGGAATAACACCTGAGTCCTCAAGAATGGCAACGCATGGGGGGTATCATGGGCGAAACAGTATACTCTGTTATGTCCATGGTACTGCTCATGTCTATAGGCGACGGTTACCACTTTCCATCAGGTGGGCCGTCAGCTTGTTTGCCATTCTAAGTTGTATAAAAAAAAAAGTTAAAGAATAGAATAGAATTAATCCTAATAAATCTAAAATTTAAGTTTTAATGTGTATTTACATATGTAATGGGAAATTAATGAAGTTACTGTTTGGTATTAATTAGTTTATTATTACTTATTTAAATTGTTTTAAATAAATATCTAATATTAAACTAACAATGTTACTCAATCAGACTTTAACGGCTGAACAAATTATAGTGAAATTGGGCGCACATATCATGCCCTAGATTAACATAATTATGTATTTTTAATTCGCGAATTACGCGCTGACAAATTATACCTTTTTGATATGTAAAAAAATACTTACATGTACATATACGTGATCATTTTTTTAATTGCACTGATAATTTAATGTAAGTAAATCAATATGTATGTTTCTGAACGTTTGAGGTATAATAATTTAAATTGATTTCAAACTTAGGAGTATAATATTATATGTATATGTTTTAATATGCCCCTCTGTATTATCCACATAACACAAACATTTAAAACAAATGGGCTAGTAAAATAGGGAACTTCCCGGAAACAAGGCCCTAATCCACATGACCAATAAGTCAATTACCAAAAGAGATAAGGTATGTTTGACGTCGAGAGACAAACCGACAGACGCTCAAGCGCCTGTCTCCAAATAGCGTGGTGTTTGCTCCACAAACTATTGATAAGATACCTTTAGGTGACGCCGACACAATGGGCGTCCGCGTCAATATTTGTCGTGTGAATACTCTGTGTGCCGAGCGCGTGCTCAGATAGAGCAGACTGTTACACCGTTGCGTAGCTAATACGTTTCCGAATTCGAATGAGCATGTTTCTAGTTTTGTCATCTGACTTACTTTAAAAAAAGTATGCCTTAGCTAAGTAAGTAATAATAATTCCAAAATATAAATAGTATCACAAGTTGTAAATTGCTCAATAATCAATATCAAAGTATATAATTTTTTTTAAGTTTCTCATATAGTATGGGCATTTTAAGTCACATTATCTGTGCCCATCTTCATTTCATTATGATTATCTTATGTAAATATTATTAGGTTCAAAATTTAAATATATATTTAATGAAATATTCACACGCAGTTTGTTTTTAATTTTTGAAGTTTCATGTTATCTAAAACCTCAATGACATCAAAGGCTATAGTTATCGAAGGAATTATAAAAAGCTCTCTTGTAAATTTATAGAAAAAAGTAATAAATACTTGTTAACAAATATCCTTTATAAAAACTACTAAATATATTAAATTACATTCATAATTTAACCGCTTTCATATATATTAGTTATAATGGTTGGTTAATAACTTCTGTGAGCCTGAAAATGGTTATTTAATATCAGAGTGAGCGATTTATTATTTCACTTATTCCTAATAAATTTTATATTATTGCTAAAAATAAAATTATGTAAAATTCTTTCTTCGGTGTAATAGACGGCCACTTACTAAAATTATGTCTATTATAAAAAGGTAGATCCATAAAATTAGACAGTCGAGATTATGACGAACATACTCGTACACGACAATAGAATTTAATATGGTATGAATTTTCACTATTAAGTAATCGTTGCGAGCTATTAATGCAGATAAAATTACGGTACTTTGTAATTTAGGTACATTTACACTATGTTTTTATGAAACACGGCATATCGAATCCAAAGTTTAATATATGTCATAAAAAATATATAGGCATGACTTTCGTTCTATATATTTTTTGAACTCTACTCTTAGTCTATGTCTACTTAGTAATATTTACTCTGTTCTTTTTCTGTATTCTTTTAATTCTTCTTTTGGTCTATGCCTGCTTAGTTCTGTATTCTCTGCTTTTGTTCTGTGTGCTTTTATTTTGATTCTACTACTGGTCTAAACCCAGTTGGGTCTTTTATGTAGTTTGATATTTTATAGTTCTTGTTTTGTGCTGTTTATTTTTTAATTCAACTCTACCTTTACCACTAAGGGTAAGTAGGTAAAGTATTTAATCTACCTTTTCTTGGTTTTAGGTTATAGCTCTCGTTGTGGGTTCTTTTTGATTTTGTTTTAATTTCAGATACTTTTATTTTGTATCTAATTAATTCTTTGTATACCAATTGTAGTTCAGCAAGGTCTCTTGAAATAAATTCCAATAGATCAATATTGGAATTAAATTCAAAAGTAATATTTCAGACTCTCGATTTTAAATACTAGCGACATAATAGTTCCATACTCTTCTGATAGATACAAGAGGATTCCAATTTTGACTTAATTTTTTATTATTTATACGTACAATACAAAATTGTTATTGATCTTAGATTGAATTGATATCGATATAAGATTCAAGAGTAAGTCTGCTGTTCCTTTATTTTCAGTCTACTTTTAATTTATAAGTAACCTATCTTTATGTTTTGTCTTCATCTGTGCTATTTCTTCTTTTATATTAAATTTATCTTTAGCAGATAGGAGTATCTCTTTATCCATTCCATAGAAGCAGTTTAGTTTTTACGAAATAACATATTGTAGTTCTTATTTTAAATTATTTAAATATATTTTAAATTATTTATACATATTTGAAGTTTAGTTTTATATTTTATTGTTTAGGAGATTTCGTGATGCCAGTGGGTGGTGGTACCTTTCATTTAATGGTCAACTTGAAGCAGCAACCAGCAAATAACGTCTTTCTAACGAAATTATTACAATGTATAAAGAACACGTTTTGTTATTAAAGTATTTCACAAGATATCTAAATACCGCGCTGGATAATTGCACATTGGGTTGGTGCCTGTCACTTAGCTAAGTGCATTGATGTGTTGGCCTCAGGCATTACCCGCTTATACTCGGGGTTTTTAGATATCTATTTATTTTACCGCTCAGTTAGAATTGAATACCGCATTATTTTCAAAGATTGTAAATATGTAGACATTTAAATAAGTAACTATGACTTGTTAGAATCCTCACATATTGTAGTGTCTACTTAACAGATATTTTGTAAGTGTATTACCTCTTAAAATTTATGTATAAATATATTATATCTAAAATGTGGAGATTGTGGAATCTATGTAGTACCTACTGAAGGTCGAGAGACCCTATTCAAAATATAGTGCCTAGTGGGCGAGCGAGTTGCTTTAAAAGAATATATTTACCAGATATACCTCTCTTCTTATATTCCTATACATAGGGAGGTTTAGTAATGGAGTGTAATGGCTCCATTGCTAATAATATACTCTATCAGGTCGACCTCCACGTTGTTCTCTCTAGAAATCATTATGGTTAATTCTTAATGAATTTATTATGATAGACTTAGCTTCACATTCACCTATCATTCCTAACTGGTACTCTTCCAGTATAAACCAATAGTGCAGATGGGGTTACTATTTCATTTTCATCCTATTAGATATACCTAATAGTGCGAAAATGATAAAATAGGTATGACCTGAGAGTTCAGGTCATATCTGTTGCGGTAATGATAATATTTTTATTAAAATTCTTTGTTAAATAAATGTCTATAACTGCTTACTCAATAATAAATTAAAGTCGTAAGCATGTATATTTATTATAAATAAATAGGTAATGATACCTATAAACTACTAACAGATGTACCTCATAGGAATAAATAGTTAATTAATTATTCACTAAAATCAATAAACATGACAAATACTTGTAGGTATATATAAGATATGTAATTGAATTGATATTCTGTAAGTAGCAATCGGAGTGGGTACAAACATTGCTCGCTACAAACTATAATTTACCTAAAACAACTTGTCCGACAGTTTATTACTCGGTCAGCTGTTTCATATAAACAGCCCATTTGTATTATTGGACGTAGAACAAAATTGAAACAGAATATTTGTGGCGTGAATTCTTGATGGAACTTCAAGATATTGATTATGTTATTTTACTATTATAATAAATTAGCCGTGTGGTCCCGACATAGAATGGGTCACCTATTCCTTTCCCGTGGATATCGTGATAGGAGATTAAGGGAACTTAATAGTCGAGGGACGGGCAGCGCGTACCCCTTAAAATATCACGAAAGTCACCAAACCTTAAAGTGAACCTTGAAGAAGTTAAACCGCCTGCCAAGCGTGGCAACTACTGGCAAACCTCCCAAAGGGGAGGCCTATGTTCAGCAATGGACAGTTAACGACAGTTAACCTTTACATACCATCCATAAAAAAGGCTGTTTTTCAAATAAGAAATGTTTTTTGAAGAAGAAATACTTAGTAGATACTTACCACCACAGATATTGATTGATCGCTCAATTTAGCAATGTATAAATTTTTTTTTTTAAAAGGTTCATAAGTTACTTTTATACTTCGACCTTCCGATTTACTTTAGATATACTTATTTATTTTTTGTCTATGTCTATATATGTATTCCTACCTGATTCAAATAATAAACAATGTTGGTACTTATATGTATACCTACTTATTGTATTTACTTATCTACCTATAAAAGTAAGAAAATAAATAGGTAAATGGCTGTATTCATCACACAGTAGGTATCTACTATTTAGTCTCAAACTAAGCAGAATTTTAACAAATGGATAGCTGATTATTATTAGAGCAGGTAACCCGTAATAATTGGCAGCAAGGGATTGTTACTAATAGGATGTAATAGCCTTATTGGTAGCAATATTCCTATACTTCTATGCATCCTGGAAAACATTATGATTAATTCTAGTCGACTTTGTAATGATGGGCCAACTGACCTGCTTAAAATCGTAATAATCGAAAGGTAATTTGTCAAATTACTATGCCTATGTATCACTGAGATTCTCAAAAATATTTAGAAAACATCATCCATTTTAATGTATACCTAAGTAACTAGATACTTTAAATACTCAGATAATGATTTTAACTTCATTATTCCGTTTATCACGAGAAAAGAAAAGATTACATTATCCGAATTGACAATAGTGAGCATTTAATTGAACTATTACGTCTAGTACACATAAAAAAAGTATTGAAAACTACGATCGATTGAATACATTGTTCGGGATGGACAGATGCGCGCGCGCAAGTGATTTAACCAATCAGTGTACACTATGGGTGGGCTATGGGCGGAGGCTTATAGGCTCCACCCACCGCCCCGTACCAAGAAATTTGAGTATATTGGATTACAGATTACAGTTCGGTTGTTCAACTGGCATTTCTAACTTCTTTTTTTTTCTGGCATTTTATTGTAATGGTAAAACGATAGCCTAGGTTTCAATTGTAGTATCGTGTTACGAGGTGTTAATGTAAAATGATGGGCTAATTCACAGAAAAGGCGACGTGAATCCTAACCGCAATAAAACTACAATCAAATATGGGTTATATTGTTTCAATTTGTTTAAAAATCTTTATGTTTAAAAACATTTTCGACCATTGTGTAAACAACGTGTCAGTTTACTAGTTACAGTTTAGTAATTCATAAAAAATGGTTTGAATTATTTTAGGCCTATTAAAATATATCAAAGTTAATTACATAATAAATTAATTAGTAATAGGTATTCAATTAACAGTGTCACTGTCAAAGATTGAACTCTGTGGGAGAATTATTGAGGTGCTCATTTGAGTTGTCAATTCAAATTTTGTTCCCAATAGATTCACATAAATTATGGATCATAAAATTTATCTGGGAGTGAGGGACACCGAAATAGTGTTATCGAGAAGAAGAAGTTATATTAACATGGCCGTATTAAAACAAGTGAGCGTGCATCGTGTGCGGCCACTATCTAGCCAGCTATCACGACAACGCCGTTACTGTCAGCCGCAACACGATAACTGCGCGTGGGCAATGCGCAAAGATGATGCAGTACGCAGACGGAACAGCCAGTCGATAATTGAAACATTATGCACACCTATTAATATTAGTGTTGATATATTTTTTGAATTTAATAAATGGAATAATATTTAAATATTTTTCTATAACTGGATAGGTAGAACATAACATAATATGAAAATAATTTCTTGAAGGTAAATATTTGATTATAAAATTCCACAGCAAGTAGGGTTCAAATTCATACCTTTCAGAACATGTCAGGGCCACTGCACTTGCCAGTTGAACTATCATTTCACTGAAGATCTACTGGGTAGGTTGGTATTATGTTAATATTATATTTTTGTTCTTCAATTTAGGGTTAGATAGGAACTGAGATACCTCGATACTGTTTCAGACATGTAGTGCTTGAAGAATCTTTCTGAGCAAATTAACACAATTGTTTACATCGTGAAAATAAGTATTGAATAAATACAATTAAAACTAATTGTCATATAATTTTGTGACAAAAGTTAACAACCCATGCTTAAGATTGAAGTACTAGTGTGTATATATTGAAGTTGTAAAAAAATATAGTTTTCTAAAGGTATATTCAGGTCTAAATATAATAAAAAAATTACAATTGTTATAGGCATTAAACTACTTATCAAATTATCGCCTATCTGCAACAATACTTGATCTATGTGCATATTCAGCACTTAGCATTGAAGCTCGTACTCGAATGGCGTTCGCAATCACAATTGTCACCGTTAATTCGCATACTCGCGATAACGTTATGTGTAAATTGCATAGCGAGTTGTGGCTGCAGGTTAAAACAAATAAATGGTTATTTGTCGACGACGCGGTTATGAGATGCGTGTAAAAATATTTTTATTCCGTATTATATAATGTAGGTAAAGTGTCTACATTTAGGTAGGTTAAAGTAAGACAATTAGGCAAATATCAATAGTATATGTAAATGAATACGTACTTATGTATTACTATTAATATTTCAAATTAATAGTAAGGTTACTTTTTTTTTTATTTTATCAGCCGTTAACTGTCTACTATTGAACATAGGCCTTCAATATAAGGGGAGTTTTGCCAATAGTTGCCACGCTTGGTAGGCGGGCTCCGGTGACTTTTTTAGAGTAACGCTGCTGCCCATCCCTCAACCATTTCCCTTAGTCGCTTCTTACGACACCCACGGGACAAGAAGGGGTGGCCCATTCTATGCCGGGACCACACGGCGTAGTTATGCAACTATGTATATAGGTGAGTATTGTATCTATACATTTTTATTGCTACATCTATATGACTATTTGTTATAAAAAATATATTTCCCAATGGATTAGTCAGAGATGTTTATTGATTGTTGCATCTCGTTATGTATTTTATTAAAATCCAACGTAGCTAGGGGCGAGACAACCTATACTGTTTCAGTAGAATATACCTTATGATAATGTAAACAAATCAATAACTGACACGACCATAAGACAGTGTCGATGTCCAATAGTCAAATCAAAAATCGAATTTTTCGATTTGGTACTCATATCTTCATAGGGTTATTGTATTCTTCTTATAAATACCTATGTCCTTCTAAGTTCTATGTTATATACTATATAAGCTGTTAATTGTCCACTGCTGAGCATAGGCTTCCCTCTATTGGGGGGTTTTGCGAGTAGTTGCCATACTTGGCAAACGGAAAGGCGACCACAGTTAGGTCTTGGAGATGTTTTAAAAGGGACGCTGCTGTCTTATCCTTCGATTATTAGTATTCTTAGTCGCGTCTTACGATACCTACGGGAGAGGAATGGGTGGCCTATTCTATGCAGGGCCCACACGGCGAACTTTGTTATATAATTAATTACAATTTTAATTGTTGTAAAGTATGCAATCGGTACTTCCCTTATCTTTAGGTACATCATTTATTTAATATGTACATACCTGTTAAAGAAATGTATTTTTATATAAAACTTTTAGTTTGAAACCAGATAGTAGATGGCGTTGTTAATAATATACAAGTCGTTATTAAGATTTTCTGGTATTTTGACGGTTTGCCCTAAGATTCCATTTATTAAACCTAACATAATTTTCCATCATCCTTATTGAAGTGGTTATTTTTTTCGACGCCATCGGTAGCAGATTTTTGACTCACGTTAGTTGCTCACTACCTACCTAAAATGTAACTTCTGTAATAAATTATAATTGTTTATAAAATGAATAGCATTTTGGCTAGTTAAATTATCTTATTTTTAAAGTAGGTATATTATAGATATGTGATAGCTATAACAATTCCAAATAAAAATAAATAATTTCAACCAAATTTGTAACAGTAATTCTTTTTATTTTTATTAAATTTTATTAAGGAGATTAGGTGCACTATCATTACTCGAATTAATTTGGTTTGTTATGTACAAATATTTTTCAATAATGTGGATTCAATTTGAAATTTAATTACACTAATTTTGTATTGTCGGTTAAATTCGAACATACAATTTTTGAGGTTCATAAGGCAAAAGTTTACTGAATAATGAACAAAGAAAAGAATTTATAATATATTTATGAAAAAAAAAATAATTAATCTAGGTAATGCTATCATTTAATGCATAATAAAATAATATACCTATGCAATGCAATAAGTACTCATAAGTAACATATCTAGACAAAATTAAAAAAAAACTAAAGTATAATTATGAATATGAAATACCTCATTTATGTTTTAATAACATAAATTCATGAATAGAATAGAAACTGTCACTGATTATAAAGAAAATCGAAAGGCGTCGTACCACTGCCCTATTGTGTACTTTGACAACTTAATAACACCTATCTAGGGTCGCGCCGTAGACCGAGTTTAATGGTTGCGAATTATTCACAAATTATATAGCAATACGGATCGGAAATCCCGCTGTGTCAAACAATAATGTATTTTCCCTTTTTTTTTTCTTCGCAAAGACACTGTCATCGACACCGAAATTACAGGCAAGAGGCATTGTCACAAAGGATTAAAGTTTGCGTCTCTCGGAGGTGTTTGAAAAATATTTGCTTTTTCGAGTGTGCGTTGTATTTTTGCCTTTTGTGCAGACCACACACGCTACGTGTGCCTTTTTCTCATTTTTTCCCCAGTGTTGTGAAATTGTATAAGGTGTTTTGACAATGGTTGTGTACGTGCGTTTGCGCTGTTTCGAATGTTAACCACGGTTTCGCGGCTGTTTGTCTTCGTATTGCGGTTATGTGCCTTTTTTGTATACTTAATTTAGTAATGTGTATTGTATAGGTAAATAACTATATAAGTACCTACTTATATTGAGTGTAATCGGATTTTGTCAATAGTTAGAATATAAAGAAGACTTAAATATAATAATAACACTATAGATGGCGCTGTGTGATACGTGCATGGCAATTATATTGAAAATTACGTCTATCGTTTATATACCACATTTTGACTATGTCTAATGTCTATTAAATAATATTTAACTGAAATATGGTTGAGTATTTTTGTTACTAAGCAGAATATCTAGGTTATTAAGAAAAAAAAAGATTTCTTTAAGGATATATTTTTTAATTTTAACTATTAATGGGAATTAATTTGATGTATAGAATTCACGGCACAAAATATCAGAGACGATTCGTTAACATTTTAACACTTCATCCATTCCAAAAAAAAACATAAAAAAAGTTTAGACATGTGGCCCTATTATATGCGCGTTTTGTTAAGAGGAGAATCGAGCTTTATGTCATTTTGATACACTCTTAAGAGCTTTTGTGCGGAGCTGAATCGACAATGGCGTCTTTTTATTCGTGTGAATAACTTTTATCCCGACTTTAGTCGATCTGTTTGAATTGAATCGATTTTTCAAGCTCGGTAGTCGCCCTTTGTTGCTAATAGATGCATTTCGTCTTGCTTTTTACACAGAACTTTAATAATTACCACTTTTATGTACATTGATCTGCTCCATCTGTTACCCATAGTGTCAGAGGTTAGATACGAGCATTCAAAAATATCTGTTAGAAAGTGAATGATTAAAGTATATTTACGGATTTTTATAAACATACGTAGGTATAATTTATTCATTAATTTTAACTAACATTATCTAATATTTTCAAACGACTTCAGAAAGGAAAGGCTGTCAATTCGGTTATATTTTTATGTTTGTTACCTCATAACTCTGTTATTTGTAAACCGATAAAAAGTGATTTTTGAAGTAAGTGAAAATTAGTTCCGCAGAATTTTTATCAAAATCAGTTTAGTTTCAAGTCAAAATAACTTGTTTTTTTTTTTTGTGGAACTCAATCTTAATTATGGGATAGTTGCATTTTAAAGTTAGTTGGGATAATTTCAGTAATTAAAATACAATTTATATAAAAAATGCACAGAGATGAATGAAAAAGAGGGAATCGCGTGGAGGTTGCTTCTTTAGTACTAACAATATGGATTTGTTAAAACAACAATTCGATCGGCCCCCTCCAGTCTTTAATTCATTTAATAGATATGTTTCTGGCGGGGTCAATAACTTTATAGGTAGGGCATATTTTTTTTTAATAGATGATAATGGAATGGTAACTCCACCTGCGCTATCGGTATACGCTGCAGGGGCACCAGTGAAGAATGATAGATAAGCATGAAAGCAGGTCAGTTAGCCCATCGTGACGAATGCGACAAGTATTAATCACAATGGTTGCCGGGGGAACTGCGTGGAGGTCGACCTGACAGGGCTTGTTAACAATGGGGGCATTAGTCCCTATTACTAACAACCCCTTTCCTCCCTAGGTAGGGCATAGTTTGTAATAGATAGATCCTGGGGGTTTGTAGTCAAGTCGACCTCGAAGTCTCTCCAGGAATCCAGCGTAGTTAACTTTTTGTGAATATGTACTGACCTGAATTTATCCACACCTATCAATCCCTTTTTCATGGGGGAAAAGGGATTGTTAGTGATGGAGATTGAGAATTCCATTGCTAGCAATATACCCAACCAGGTCGACCTCCTCGCGGTTCTCCCTGGAAACTATCATGGTTAATTCCTGATGAATTCATCATGATGGGCTAACTGGCCTGTTTACATTCTCATCGATCACTCTTCACTGGTGCTCCGCCAGCGTATCCCGTTAGCGCAGGCGGGGTTACCATACCATTTTGTACCTATCAGAAAAAACACATATCAATCCCACAATTCGTGGGTCCGCGAGCTTCATCTTAGACCAAATCATCGCTTTTCATCAGGTGAGATCGTGATCAATCGCGGAAAACAATAGCAAAAAAATATTACTTGCGTTAGTTTTCGAAGTACAACAATACGAGAACATTTATTCCTCTGTTATTATAGCTAATATACATATATATAATATGCAAATACAATATTCTATTGTATTTGTATTGTTACGTTTTCTTGTCAAAGAGAACTTTAAATAAAATTCTATCATTAAACCGTTTAGACAGTGTAGCAATAGTAGACTTGGTATACAATTTTTTTTTTATAACACAGGGGGCAAATGAGCATGCGGCTCACCTGATGGTAAGTGACTACCGCCGCCCAAATTTTCTAATAGGGAGACACTTTTGTCCAGTGGAATATTAATGGGTTGTTAAGGTAAGTGTACTAGATAGAGACATAATGTGTTTATTTATTATCTCCTTAAGAAATTGATATTTTGTACCTAATTTGTTATTATTAAAAAAATTAAGTATTTATAATAGAAAATAGTTGACTAAGAAAAATTCATTTATGTAAGTTTCCTTAGAGGGGTGGGCGTTCCCCATAAAACATCACCAAATCCTAACTGCGCCTATCAAGCATGGCAACTATTCACAAATCCCCCCCCCCCCACCTTATGAGGGAGGCTGAAATGATGAAGATAATTTTAGACCATAGATACTTGCTGAAATCGCAAAATATTTTCTACATCAATGATAAGCAGAAATAATAAGCAGAGGTTCTACAGTCCCCGTATTTTTAATGTGTTTGTAGGTATTTTATTATATGTTATTTTATGTGATTTTTTTATCAATTATGAAACAATAATCTATTGTTATTATTCTTGTTTTCCATTACTTTTTTCTTGAAAAATAAAGTTGTCTATTAGATTGTGTGTGTGCATTTTATTTTATAAGGTCAAAAAATAAATCAATACATTTAAGTTTGAATTTCATTTTAATTATTTTACAATTATTTCTACACAGGATATGGATTTAAGATTTGAAAAAATACTAAAACATTTCTTTATAACAAGTAAATCAGTCAGAGGAAGACATCTGAATGCATTAATTTTATTTACATCATATCTGTATATATCAAACAATATTTGTTTGTCTTAATATTATATGTTAAACATACAAAAATATGGACGGAATGCACAATTTGACTTAGGCTTAATTTATATTTACATACAAAAATATGAGATCAGGAAATATACAAGATATCAGAAAAACTTTAGCTTAAATAATACTAATAGAACCCAAAGATTTCATGAACCTTATTACAAAATTGGCATCTAAAATATATCAATGTAATGAACTATCACAACTGTACAGTACCAAGATAATGAAAGATATCTTTAAAAAAAATATGCAGCAATTTTAAACAAGTTAATAAGTTACAAAAAATCCGACTTTAATTTGTTTTTGACAGTTTATGGTCGCTATTTTTTATTTTGTGGCCTCGTCATGTAGTCTATATTAACCTCACTATTAATAAAAATGTACCTACAGCATAGTATTTATTAAAATGCGTCGAATCGTTTAGACTAAATGACGTGCCAAAAATCTAGACAACGAAAGGCAAAACACATAATGCACCCGAAAAATATTATATTCCTTCTTCAAAAGTTGATCTAAAAAGCTTTAAATATACAGATACTATTTTATCTGTGTTTTGTTTCCGACGGAATTTTTAAACTCCGGGTCTCAATTTATTATATAAATTGGAAGAGACATATCATTTATTAAAAACATGTGGGCGTATCATTATGAAGAAAATAGCTTTAACGCCATGACATTTTGCTGTCTAAATTTTTAGTAACAGTCGTTTTAAATATTTCAAAACAACGGTTGTAAAATTGTAGTAAAAAGTGTTGGGTGTCTTATGAATCATTGCTCTTTCACTTAAATCTATAAGGCATCATTTTTATAGGCGTTTAATCAGTCTTTTAAAAACATTCGCCACTAAATCACTTCCTTCATCACTATTCACTAATTCTCGTCTTCTGTGTCTAAATTGTCAATAGGAAAGTTTGGGTTAAGTAACGGACTCTTACCACTGCTCCTGCTCGGCGAAGTGTTTACTGAAGACATACCAACGAGATTGTGAGTCAAACTGTGACGTCTCAAGTCACAATTCCTTCTAAATACTTTTCCACAAGAGGAACAATTGTATGGTTTTATATCCGTATGTGTCAGAAGGTGGGTTTTAAGATTTGATCTTTGATTAAAACTTCTACTGCAGACTGGGCACTTGTGTGGTGATTCCTCCATGTGTAAAATTTTATGAACGGCTAATGTTCTAGACTGACAAAAGCCTTTACCGCATTCCAGGCATTTGAATGGCTTCTCCTTGGAGTGTATGTATCTGTAAAAGAACGTGATATTAAAATCAGAGACTACTTATGAATTATTTTAGTTTTATTAATAGTACAATAAATGTAATTCGTCGGACATATTTGAAAACAACGTTATATGAATAAGCCTAATACTAACTCAACGGTCATATGGCTAAATTTATTTATAGACAGGTGTTTATTATAGGAGAGTAAATTTATTTATATACTTAATTAATTAACATTCCTCAATCGAGTTGTATAAGTAATAATTTGTGATAAAGCAATGGTGCACGTGCGTTACAAAGGTACTAATATAACCTAAACACAAGTAATCTAAGCCGAACTTAAAACTTTATCTATGACCATTTTAATGAAGAAAAAGAATTGTACAACACGTAATATATTATTACAATAAAGATATCTTAGATGAGTATCAACATAATTAACGTAGCAATTAACATAACAGAATTTTGTACAGATGTCAATATATCAATTGGTCCTGGATTTTCCTGAGAGGTGCAATAAATACTATCTCCAGGCGCCGATCATATTGAACCAAGTGTAGTACATTGTGAACACCTTGTGTGGAAGCAAACAAGAGCCCGCGGGATATTGGTAATAAATTGACTACATTTCTTGTTTTTATTACCGACATCATACATGTGCAGGCAAATGTGCTTACATGAAAATGTTTTATAAATGCCTTTTGTTATGACAAAACACCTAGATGAGATAGAATATTGAATTCGTAACAATACTTTATATTTAAAATATTTCATAGTTTAAATTATAATCGTTTAAAACTTGAAGTTTTGGTTATCTGAACCAATGTGTCAGTAATCGTAGGACATGTTTAAGTTGTTACGGATACAGTTTCACTCGTAGTTTGGAAACTGGTTTTGTCACTTATTGTATCATTTATTTTGTAGACTATTTATACTTGCTTTTATTTTAAATATATCGATGATAGAAGATATTTCGAATGTATTTTAATGTATGGAGATATATAGTAGGCACATTAATTTGTTTATTGGTATTATTGATAAAAATCTTTAACTTATTCACACAGAAATCTATATAAATAAAATATACTTAGCATATTTTAAAGTCTTCGAAATATTAGAAGTTAAAAATAAAAAATAAAAAGAAATGTTATAAAGAATTTTAAATATATCATAAACAACATCCAAGAAACGACTTCCAAATTAAATTTAGACGTAACAACGTACAATTAACACGGCACAACGTGTAATCAATAATAACGCATAACCAGAAACCCAGCAATCGAATATTCCACTTTGAGAAATTATTTCTGTAAGTATCGTATAAACAAACACACTTTGAGAGAAAATTACGACGTGTTCAAAGAAACGTAATACCTGTAATAATCGGCGATATAAGTTAGATCAGTGACGATAAAGAGCTACAAGATGATGAATGAAAGAATAATTTCAATATTAAAACACGAGATGATGACGGTGATTAGGATAAGGCTACACGTGTGTGCATCGGAGCGTATCGTGACACCGTCGCGAGCGTTAGGCCTAACTATAAGAATAATGAATATCTAGTTGACTAATTAAACTCGCTATTTCTTGTTAATAAATTTAAAATAAAAAATGAATAAATCATGTATTCTAAATTAATAGTATCAATGTCTATAATTTGCTAATTATACGTGTTTTGTTATTTATTTGGAACGAAAAAAAAATTCCAAAAGCTCGAGCACTAATACTTGTACACATGAAAAGGTTTATGTCTTTTTTGTTGTCCATATTAATCCTCACGTCAGGATTACCACGTGCTTTGTTAAACCCGTCGAAGCGGCCGCTTCAGTCCATTATAATGTATCGTGTCAACGGACATCGATTGAACATCGACAGGCCGGGTTCGGGTTGCCCTCCAGCGCCTACACGAAATTTATTTTATTGCCGAAGAGATACGGTGATTTGGGAGGAAATCGCTAAGAGACAGGTGTTAAAAATTCAACACCTTTTTGGTTGTACAGCTCGGAGCAAAGAAATGTATTAGTAAAGAGTATTAATATATATCAGATTTACTGTAGATAGTAAATCTTGTAACAAGCTAATTACATTATCCTGTAAACTCATATACATGTTTTAAAGCATTGTTTGCGTTTATAAATATATTTTACGATAAAAAGATACAAGAAAGATACGTAGAGATATTTTACATGGAATTTCTTGGAGTCGAAAGAACAAAATGAAAAGTCAAAAAATTAAAACATCGCCTGCTCTCGGATTAGCGGCGGTTTTGTGGAATAATTTACGAGCGTGACGAACGACTTGTCGATACCATCTGCCAGCTCCATACTTAAACCTTTTTGTTTTAAAATGTATTTTTTCCTT
Organism: Galleria mellonella; assembly: GCF_026898425.1. NCBI lineage: Eukaryota > Metazoa > Arthropoda > Insecta > Lepidoptera > Pyralidae > Galleria > Galleria mellonella. Next base: position 679,120 of record NW_026442143.1, read on the forward strand.
CACCGCCATTATTCAAAAAATGTTCATAACGTTTCGCGTTGAAACCCGATGACCGAAATCTTTTATTGATATCGAAAAATGAGAATTGGGGTTCTCTCAGATGTATCATGTCATGGTTTTATCTTATAAATAAGTATCAGGCCATTTGATCCGGCCAATCGTTGTAGGGAAACAATATTAATTACTACACATCAGTGATTTACCAACTCGAAGTGTGAAGATAACATTAAGTAGATTAAACCCACAAATGTTATTGTCTTTTTGTATTCATTATAAAAGATATTTTTGGGCGATTAAATTTTTTTGTACTATCACAATTTAATAATGTATATATTTCTTAATACGAGTACGTATGGTTGTTTAGATAATTGGCACTTAGTTACGTTTAAACGGATTTAAATGACATTTGGTATAAAGATTGACCATATTTTAGATTAACATATAGGATACCTCTCATCCTAATTTAGGCGAGCAATCCCACGTATTGTAACCACTATTAAATAATGCAGATAGTATCGTAATAAATTGTATTATATTTTATATGAGTATATATTAGAAGTATTGTTACTTTTCGAAATCTATCATATATAATTTAAACAAAGTGAAGACAGTACCAATGGTATGAGTTATAAATAGCGAGTTATCTTCAGTTATAATGAGTATTAATATATTTTAACACCTGAGACATATTACAAACCAGTTGTTTACCGCCCATTAAATAAATCATAAAATTTAAATTACTATATTCATGCATTATGTATTTCGTTGTGCGATGCTTTTTTTGTCTCTGTGAACATCTGCTTTGATGTTTATGAATACTGAATGTAAGTATTCAATTAGAAATATATAAGATGTAGATAAAATGAATATTTTAATAATGATGTTATCATACAAATAAATAACATACAATAATAATGATCATTATCACCTTCACAGTCTGTATAGGTAAAATATTCATATATCTTTGATTCATAAATTCACATTTCAAAGTTTTTATTTACCTGTGATCTCTCAGATGATCTTGCCGTCGGAAAGCTTTGCCACAGATGTCACAAGAATATGGTCTTTCATCTGTATGGGTTCTTTCGTGTATGAGTAAATTGTAAGATTTTGTAAACTGTCGATTGCAAAATTTGCATATAAACTGCTTCTTTGTCCTTGGCCCACTTCCAGTACTTTTTTGTTTATTTGATATGCTGCTTCCTGCGGATGATGTAGAACTATTTGTTGACTTTGATGAATTTGAAGCCTGGGGCGATAAAGGCGCCTGTGACGGGCTTCCGTTCATTTGTTGTTGATACATTGCATTCATTAGCAAACTTGGGTATCCGTTATCTAAGTTTTGCGAGTTGTAACTATAGCCTTTTGACGTCGATTCTAAGTGCTGTTCTAATGTAAATTCATCTTCATTATCTAATAACGCTAGATCTTCCTCTACTTCTTCTGATAAATCTACATCTTCAGCTGCAATAGCATCAGATAAAGGATAATCTTCAGGAGTTTTTGGAGAAAAATCTCTAGAAGTATTTTCTGATACATCTACTTCGCTAATCTTAGCACTTGCTGTAGCTATCCTTAATATATCTTGTTTTGAAGTAGAATTATTTTCGGATGTGTTTGGTTGATTTGAACTATTTACAGATGATACTGAAGTTAAGCGTTGTAAGGTTAAATAAGATTCTAATGCTTGTAAATTTAGTGCTGCCGCCGCGGCAGAATTTGATGGCAAAAGCGCTGCTTGTTGTAAAGAATTCATCATCGCATTTTGAAGTGATATGACTACGCCCTGTAACGATCTCTGTAACATATTTTCCTGTAACAACGCAGCGGATGCTATTGACAAATTTAAATTTGTAGATGAAGAGGAACTAGGGCTCTTACTTGCGTTCGGTTTAATATCCAAATGTGGAGATGGTGGATCAGCTGTTAGTAAGGTGTTCATATCCGTCGTCTTGCTGTCTTGAATTTGCAGATTATTCTTCAGCTTAATAATGGCGCTCTCCAGTGAGTTTAATGTGTTTTTGTTAGAGCGTGAAGAATTTTGTTCTTGCATTGTGAACCGCTTCAACAGATGATGAATATCAATGACGAGTGATAACTTGAAGCACGTGTTGTCGAGGGGAGCGGCGGGGGTAACGCGTGCGCGTGCGCCTTTCGAGAGGCACGCGTTAAAGCAGCGTGCGAGGCGGCTGTGCGGCGCGGCGCGACTGAGCCGGCGGCGAACCGGCGACCGCCCCGCCCCCTCGTCCCTCAGCCTTCCCGCCTCACAAAAGCTCTCTATTTTAGGCAACTCTTTGTACGCTGTAATGGTCACCTCACGCTGCCCTAACGACAGACACGTCCATGAGAACAACGTTGCGCCAGATCTGTTGTACCCCTTTTGAAGTGTAATGAGATTCTGAATGGAATGGACTCGATGGGAAAACAATATGTCGAACGATCACTGGAGTTGTTTTGTCAGTAGGTCACGCTTCCATGGATGTATGATTTGTATATTTATACTATTAGGACTTTATCATAATGCAATACGTTTATATTATTGCTTGTATACCTACCTTCATTAAATTAATTCATATATGTACCTAAAAAGAGAAGAAGTTGCATTTGATAAAAATGACTATTTTATTATTATTATATCAGCCGTTAACTGTCCACTGCTGAACATAGGCCTCCAAGATAAAAGGGGTTCTGTCAATAGTTATCACGCTTGACAGGCGAGTTGGAAACCGCAGTTAAGCTTTGGTGATGTTTTAAGAGGGACGTTGCTGCCCATCCCTCATCCATTAAGTTGCCTTAATTACCTCTTATGACACCCATAAAAAAGAAAGGGATAGCCCATTTTACGCCGCAGCTATACGACAAAATTGACTGGATTTGTACAAAAATATCAAGTTCCTAGAACAGCATGAAATGGACAATTTCGAAGAATTATATTTAATTATCTATTGAAATTTAATTGCCTGATCATCGATATTGTACTATTTCATTTGAAATATCTATTGACATTCCAAAGTGAGACATTAATTCCAATTTTAAATTTGTCACACCTGAAAGCAAGACAAAGATTCGAGTTTTAATGAGTCTACTTAATTCAAGCAGACTTATTATAAGTCCGAGACTATAAAACTTGTAACCTTTAAAATATCTTTTTGGGATGAAGTTTTATGTTTGAATGATGGGTTGGAACATTAAAATTATAAGTGGCATTGCGATGACCAACGCCCATAAAGCGAACATCCGAGAAACAAGCTTTGAGACAAAAGTGGACATTAACCAAATAAATACCAAAGCAAGCCAGTGTCGCTTTTCATGTTTGCCTGCCACAGACTTCGGAACAAACAGATATGATCATAATATTAATATATTAAAAATCCCGTGTCACGATATTCGGTCCTAATCTTCTAAACCGGAGGGAAAGGGATTGTTAATAATGAGGTCTAACAGTTCCATTACTAGCAATATATCTAAATGGCTCTTGATAACCATAGTGTTTAATTCTTGAATACATTACGATGGGCTAACTGACCTTCTTTTACCCTCACCATCATCTTTTACTGGTGTATACTAATAGCGTAAGCGGGGTTACCATTTCATTTTTACCCATTAAGAAATCTTCTAAACCGTTCAATCATTTTTAGTAAAGTTCGATATATATGTAGGTATTGTCTTCAACTTCAAAGATAGAAATTCTTATCTCAATATTAAAAAGGACGCGGTAGATGACCTTTTGCCTGGTTAGCTAGTACAATATTAATTTTTATTTAGATTAATGAGGTATAAAAATAAAGTAAATTATATTAAATAAATGAACATCTTCCAAATTTAATTAAAAAATAGTTAATTTATATTTATTCAAAAATAACACCATAAGTAACTATAATTAATACAAATTTTGTGCCTTAAAATAGATTTAATAAACGCATAATTATATTTAAAATGACACAAATATATTATTACTTAATCCTAATATATCAATAAATGTTTATAAATTTGATATTACTGTCAATAAAGTAGTAATTTAATTTAAATAAAATTGCCAAGTCTGAATATTTGAATGCTAAGTCATGCAAAGAAAAGTTTAAGCAAACAGAAACAAAACAAAATGGTCGAGGTACAAGTTTATTAGGTTTGCCGAGTTGAACTCATAAAATATTTACATAATGTATTAATATTATGAGATATATAGTAAGTACCTACATTGATTACTTGCATGAATTAACAAACTTTAAAACGGCAGTAGATACATTTTTTAAACCTCTTTCATGAATAATTTTTATATGCATGTGCCATTACGTTGAAAATTGGTCATAAAAAATTGATTGGTTAATGAGTTCTTATTACTGTTTATGTCTGTAGGAGACGGTTACCACTTTCCTTCAGATGAGTTCTTCAGGTCAGCTTATTTTTTATTCTGAGCAGCATAAAAAAGTGAGTGAGAAATTTAATTTAACATTTTATTTAATAAATTTATCTCCGTGTTAACTTTTTTACATATAGGCTTAGTAGGTCCTTCTCACGTAACATTGTATCACGTAATAAATACATACACTCATATTCGATTTTATTGTAATGATGGCCTTTAGTCTTAACTTCGTCCGTTTGACCAGGATATGACTTCCATATCCCGGTCAAACGAACGGAACTTTGACCATGATCAAAAGTACCCTTTATCTGTCTCCAACCCATTTATTTTTATTTATATTATTTTATTATTATTATTACTATTTATATATTATATTTAGAGGATAAGGAAGCTGAAGTGGCAATGGACTGGTCACATAGCTCGAAGAACCGACAATCGATGGAGAAGAAAGGTTCTTGAGTGGCGACCGCGTATGGGCAAACACAGTGTAGGACGATCCCCCACTAGATGAAGTGACGACCTGAAATACAATGCAGGGAGTCAGTGGATGCAGGTGGCTCATGACCGTTCTTTATGGCAGTTTATGGGGGAGGCTTATGTCCAGCAGTGGACGAATAATAGCTGAAATGATGATGATGATGATTATTGTTATTATATTTAGTGAATATGTGTACTCGTATAGTAAATTTCATAATGATTGCTTAAACCGTTAAGGCACTAAGAGGTAATAAGTAAATAAACAAACTTACTTCACGTTTATAATATTATTACAGTAAGGATGTGCTACAGATAATAAAATTAGAATAGTTCGTATAACTACCAGAGGGAGACTTTGTACAAAGTCATTTGTTTATGTATTTCAGTTCCATTTACGTTTCTAACGTGAAACAGTTGTTTGCATGACTATGTTTTGGTTTGAACAGTGGGCTATTATAGTTCAAAGGCATAACATTTAGTCCTCAGAAATGGCGATGCATGTAGGGTATCATGGGTGACACAGTATATTTTGTTATACCCATGGTATTGTTCACGTCTACAACTTTCCATGAGTTAAGTCATCAACTGTTTGTCATTCTAAGTTGCATGAAAAAAATTTGCTAGTAAGTGGCGGCCTTACATCGTGCGTTTTTCAAGACAAAATAACATATTCCTTCTTAAAGGCCGACAGCACATCTGCAACTCTGGTATTGCAGATTCTTATGGACTATGGCAGTTGACCTCGAGAGAGCCGCATACTCGTTTGTCCTCTGTATTATAAAAAAAAACTTATTTGTCCTTAATCTTATAGAATACCATGTAGATAGATACAATAGATTTAAAACTCACGTTGCAACAAAGACTTGCAATTCTATCATTGGCAATGGTGTTCTGGAAGATGAACAGAAACAAAAGGTAAGTCTCATGCTCCAATAGAGCGTGACTGTTGCAACAATTGACATGTGAAACGAGGAAGTAAGACGCCTAATTGGAGAATTTAGATAGGTTCAGAAATGTAACTTTTATTTAAATTTCTAATATAATAGTTTTCTTTGTGTATCGATAATGACAATCAATAATAGATTTTATTCTTTTTTATTCTAAAATAATTGTCCAAATAGGTTCATAAAAGATGGAGTTTTGAGGTAATGATTACAAAAAATAGAAATAAATCAACGTACGCAATGGGCACATTTTTGTTCGTGCCAGAAATTAGACGTTGGTAAATAATTCTTTAGATATGAAAAATGTCGTCCTAATAACCTAAGAACAACCTATATTTGGTTTCATATTTAAATTCCCCTAATACATAACTCTTGGGGGGAAAGAGATTGTTAGCAATGGAGTTTGACAGCCTCATTGCTAGCAACATTCCCTATTAGGACGACGGACCTCCACGTGGTTCCCCTGGAAACCATCGTGAACAATTCTTGTTGAATTTGTCACAATGGGTTAATTGATTTGCTTCATCCTCACCTATCATCCTTCACTGGTGTCCCGCCGGCGTATACCAATAGCGCAGGTGGGGTTATCATTCCATTATCACCCATTAAAAAAAACCTAAATATTTAAATACAGAATTGTACAAATTTTATATAATCGCTTTCACAATTAAATTGTAATAGTCTTTACTATGGTATAGATTTTGACAACTTCATTCTATTCTGTTAGTTTAAATTTAGATCTTTTGATGGAACGATCACGTTAAAGATTAACTAGATGGAAATCAACATGACATGTGACGACAACAATGAAGAATGCTCCGTGTCTTGTTACTAATTCGCGGCAGACATTAGGCTCGGACGCAGTGTTGCTAGATTAAGTATTTTCCGCTATTTTGGTATAATTTTTTTGCTTTGGAAATATTTTGAGGAGATGAAATTTTTGAAGAACTGTCAATAAGAAATTTTATAATTTATTTAAAGAGTTTTGGTATTATAAACTATATATCACGGTAGCTAAATTATTGAGAGGACAGCGTTGAGAGGGGTGGCATTTTTTTTTCTTTTTGTTTATTAGTCGTAGTAGTAATTACTTGATTAAACCTTATAAAAATTTACAAAATACTATGATTAGATAAAAGTAATGGAAATTGTATGAATTTGGAGAAAAACGTTTAAAATTTGATGCGAAATAACAATCGTACATGGCAACACTGCACAGACGCACGAGCGGTGTTACAGTCGTTCTCACGCCGCCACCGCCCGGAGGCACTGAGAGAACACGACTCACAACAGATATAAAATTAATTTATCTATAAATGTTGCGTCCAAACTACGTGGTAAGGGAAGTCTGGGTAACTCGATTAGTAATGGGGAAATTCAGAAAAAAAGAACGAAAATAAATAAAGAATAATTCTCTTTTACGAACTCGCAGATGTAAAAAGAATATACATATATTCACTATGAATAGTGTAACTATAAGTACAGTTAATAATATATCTGACCTTTGGGTCAGGTACAGTCATTAGATAATTGTCTATAAACATTGCATAAAGAGAACAGCGTAATGACTGTTTACACTTTTACACAGAAAACGTTGTGAAATTCTAAATGGATCCATGGCAGGTAAGATATTCCATACACATTTATTACAAAAATTATTACAAATTAAACAGATTTTTTTTTATTACTATTGTGGCAAACAAGTATACGGCCCGTCTGATGGTAAACAGGTTACAGTTGCCTATGGACGCCTGTATCCCTATACCGTAACCCCATACTATAGTGTCTAGGGAAAACCTCGGCCGGAAGATCATTCCAGAGCCGGGGCGTCCACGGGAGGAAGCTTCTCTGAAACCGCACTGTGCGTGACCATTTTGGTTCCAAATTCTGTCGATGGTGAGTGGTGCGATGGTAAAATCTACAGATTGACATATGAATTAATAAAAAGGAATGATCGTACAAGTGTGTAGATTATAATAGTATATTTCATTACTCAGGTCAGGTTGACCTTCACGCGATTCTCAGAAAATCATAGTGGTTAATTTTTGTTGAATTCGTCACGATGGGCCAAATGATTTACTTTCATTTTCACCTATAGTATCATCTCTTATTAAAGTACAATTTCAATGTGCGTATATTGATAGCGCAGGCGCAGTTACTATTCCACTATCTTCCATAAAAAAATAATAAAATATATTTCAGTATTTTTGTCTATTTGTCAATATATAATTACTAGTATGTTTCTTTATAAAAATGTGATATTTCAATACAAACGTAATATTTTTTAACATTTTTTTGAGTATTACAGTCTACTACTAAAATTATAACAACGTGATCAATCAAAGAATTCAAACAGAAATTTAAAAAATAGCAAAGGTTTTTATAGCGAATGATGAAAGTTAAATCTAGAGGTACATATAAACATAATCTCTAGTTCTTTTTTAAAGACAGCATACACGTCCGAAAGATCTAGTAAATTGCACAACATTTACCTACACCTCTGATTTATCTTCAAATATAGTGAATGATTGGAGAGATCTTGTTCCAACTAGGCTCGGTCGTAATGCAGCGAAACGGGATTAATTCCATTGAAACCGAAAATTGTGGTAACATCATCTATATATTTTGTAATGTTTTAGCTTTCTCCACAATATCGTGTGATTTACTGACTGGTCAAACGTGATCATGGTTTTCGTTCAGTATCCATTAACAGTTATAGGTGAACCGGTAAAATGAACCTGCTACATTTAATAGGTAACTGGTGCGATTTTTAGAAACAATCGTATTGTTAATTAATATGTTATAAATTAAAATTCAGAAAATATTTATGCCATAGATAATTAAGAACATACTGATTACAGTATATAAAGATAAGTAATAGTAAAGAAGTAATTAATGTAATTAGCCTGGAAGAAGTCTATTTATCATAAGGTTATATGCCCATTAAATATATTATACTATGTACGTAGTAGATAAGTAGTAGTATGTGTCTAGTAGAAATTACTTCAGTGGTTAATACAGTTGACATCAAAAGGTAACAAAGAAACTAGCTTTCATATAAGGACTATCAAAGTAAACTATGGACAAACCTTTTATCGCAAATTATGACCAAATATTAATCTAATCTAAAATACAATGTATAATTTTTTCATATTCAATTTGTTTATTTAACTAGTTAAGAATTTAATTATTCTACACTATACGTACTCAACTCAACCTTTCTGAGTTACACCAATTACGTGGCAAATGACCATTCTCGTTTATAAACAGGTAACCTTATAATTATCATCATTTGTAATAATTGCGTAAAATAATTTAGGCAGTAACACATTTTGATTATACAATTAGAGGCACGTCTTATAAATTTATTATCTGCCCACAAAAAGCATTATCTACTCGTATGTTTGACCACTAAGATTTCGTTGACGCCTCCGATTGCAAGAGATAAAAGTGATCCAACATTTAAGTGATGTGTAAAATGGTTTTTTAAGAATCTAAAAGTAGTAACTAATTTACAATTTGTGTGAAATTTTTAGACTTTGAATTAATAATATATTTAAAACTTGTTTACCTAAAGACATACATTTTGTAGTTTTAAATAATTTCATTTGTTATTCCTTGAAGCCGATATCAAAAGCTTTAACATATTATTGAATTTTTTGTCAAATTGTTTAACGAATAATTCTCCAGTAGTTAAATTTCTAGTGTTATTATTATTAAATATTACTAATCAATAAAGATGATATGAGTTCGAAATTATCTGAAAGCTCATCTAATTAACTTATAAATGGTATACATTTTTTTTTTCGAGAAAAAAATAAAAATTACCTGTAAACTAATGTACAATGCTACATCTAATTCTTTCTCATATTTCATTCGTAAGCATGATATACATTATCTTCTCCATAACTGTGGGGAAAGGTGAAATAATTTAGAATATAATATTATGTTGTTATTCAAACATTTCATATCAAAACTATTGCTCGTTATTCTCTTGGCTTTCCCGTCGCTCATTGCTCGATCATAAATAGTAGACAGTGTTTACGTAGGCGGGTATTATCAAATGTGTTATCCGTGAACACCATAATGGCATCTAATACAGGCTATACTTCACGGGTACCAACCAAAATTATCCGTTTAATCATAACGAGGTATATTATAGCCCACACTATGATCGTCCTCCGCAAAAATTTACAAATTACAATTGGTCATATTGTGCCTACAAGTGGTGTTTTGTAAGAAGTTACGTAATTGATTTTCGATAGATAATGCTATAATTTAATACGAGTATTAATTTTAGTTGCCGTGTGGTCGCTGAATGGAATTGGCCACCCCTTTCTTTCCCACGGGTGTCGTAAGAGGGGACTAAGACAACTTAATGATCGAGGGATTTGTAACAGCGTCTCTTTTAAAACATCAATAAATCCTAATTGCGGTTGCCAATCTGCGTGCCAAGCGTGGCAACTACTAGCAAAACGGGAGAGGCCTGAACGACTGATACAATGATGATAATTAATTATAGATTTTAGTTTTTTTTTAACTTTTACATAACTGTCTTAGTGTCTGATAAGATTTTTCGTCATCAACTTCTACATACATCACTATATCCTAATTGTGGTTGCCAATCTGCTTGCCTAGTGTGGCAACTACTAACAAAACGAAAGAGCCATGGACGACTGATACAATGATGATAATTAATTTTAGATTTTAGTTTTTTTTTTAACTTTTATATAACTGTCTTAGTGTCTGATAAGATTTTTCGTCGTCAACTTCTATACAAACATTTATATCTCATTTAATACGGCGGTTAGTAACGGGCCAGAGATTGATGACTAATGTGGAAGGTCGTAGAACTTCTTCTTATAATGAGAGTAGTAAATTCTCAAATGTTAGCAGTCGCACGAATACTAATTAAACAAAATAATTTTAATCAACTAACCAGTGATATGGACTAGACGTCTAGTTCAATAATATACAAGCGATGCTTTTAGTGATAAGACCGACTTTTGTAATTGTATATTCTGTACCAATATACCATGTATTCTGCCGTGTGGTCTTGGCATAGAGTAGGCCACCCCTACCTTTTCCATGGATCTTGTAATATGCGCCTAAGAGAGGGCAAGGGATAGGCAGCAGCGTCCCTTTTAAAGCATCTATAAAGCCATAACTACGGTTACCAATCCGCCTGCTAAACGTGGCAACTACTGGCAAAATGTTTAGCAGTGGACAGCTAAAGGCTGATATGATGATATCATTCACATACTCGTATTTTGAGTGCGATTTTACGTTATAAAGAACTCTAAAAATGAACAGATCACCATCTTGCACCATTTCCACCACGCTGTGATTATGCAAGCGCATCACGGCGACGTGCGTGACCACTATGACGACGCCCACACGACGCGAGCGCACTTGATAGATAATTTGCATCGAGCTGCGTCTACTTGTCTATGAACTAAGATATGAACCTTTACAAATTCACGTTTACGTTTTGCAATACCAATTAAGTACGTGATGCAAACAGTTTGTTAGTTCCAACAATGAAATATCGTCTAGAACGATTAAAAATATATACTTAACAGTAAAATCGTTATGAAATCTTATTAATATACTCGTAATAAAATTGTAACTTGACAATGGAGTTGATTAAGGAAAAATTACATGAAGGATCTTAATATGTAAGAGAAGTGAGTACAATAATTTTTGAAATTTTGTCAGCAGCTGTTGGTTTTAAGTAATTAATATAAGCTCTAGAAGAATAACACAAAGGGTCTCACTAGTCTTTTTAAAGTTATAAATTGGATAAGATTCACCCATACTACTAGTATATAACAAAGTAATTTTGATATTAGAAATATGTGAATAAAAAATTCAAAAAGAATATAAAATGTTCGGACTTTTAAACTAACATAACAGCTGAATGTGACGTGTTGGTATTGTTTTTATTATGTCAGCCGTTAACTGTCCACTGCTGCACATAGGCCTCCCCTATAAGTGGAGTTTTGTCAATAGTTGCTATGCTTGGTAGGCGGATTGGAAACTGTCGTTAGGCTTTTGGTAATTGTTTAACAGGGACTCTGCTGTCAATTCTTCTATCTTTAAGTTTCCTTAGTCGCCTCTTACGATAGTTATGGGAAAGGAAGCGATGGCCTAAACTATACTGGAATCACACGGTATTAGTGTTAGTATAGCAGGATAAAAATTTTTGTAGTTTACCTAAATTTCTTTAGGAAAAATGTTTAGTTACATTTACATTACAGTTACATTACATATACACTTTACATTTGTTAAACAGGAATACAATAATATAATAAAGGATGTCAATGATTGTAGTTTTATATATATATATATATATATATATATATAAAACGACGTTTAACCGTTCAATTGCCATTGGCCTTGAATCAATCGATACAAAGATACACCGTTTGTAATGCATCGTTGCAACGGAGACGGCGGAACGTTTCGAGCGACCTCCGACCTGGCGTTCGCCGGTTTTGTTGCACTAAAACCGGTTCCAATATTAGGCGTCTGATCTCTTTTTTGCGCGTAATTGCAACCCGAAAATTATTCAGCGTAATAATAATATAATTTCTTTTATAGAGTTTGTTATGGACGAGTTTTTACGCGATTTCAAGAAGTAGATTCTCAATGAGATGGTGTTCTTTAGTGTTTATCTTGGGCAATATCTTTACAAATTTTGGATCGATTTTGATTATTCTTTGACTAATCGATAGAGAGTTTTCTCGTGTTTCTCCTATAGTATAAGAAAATTTTGTTATAATTGAAATAGGTATAAAAATAGACATAAATAAATATTAGAACATGATTGTCTTTTTATTTTTACAGAATATGGCAATTTATATTTAAGGCAAAATACCAGAGGGAGACTTTGTACAAAAGTCGATTGCTTGGGTACCTCTGTCCCATCCGTGTTTCAACCGTGAAGCAATTGTGTTTGCATGGCTGTGTTTCGGTTTGAAGGATGGGATATGGCGTGAATTTACAGGGTACAGAGGAATAACATCTGAGTCCTCAGGAATGGCAACGCATGGGGGTATCATGGGCGAAAGAGTATGCTCTGTTATATCCATGGTACTGCACATGTCTATAGGCGACGGTTACCATATTCCATCAGGTGGGCCGTCAGCTTGTTTGCCATTTTAAGTTGTATAAAAAAAATATAGAGTGCCATAGTAAGATTTTTAATGAATGATTATGAGATATTTCAATTGACATTCATAAGTTTGATACAATTTTTATTAATACAATTGATACCATTATATTATTTACACTTAATAATTTTTATATTAAATATGCTAGATAATATAATTTCATTTTTAATGTATAATAACAGATAACAAATTACAAGTTAAAAAAGATTTAAAATAAGAGTAAAAAAAAATGGACGAGAAAATATAACAATATACGAAACATATAACACCTGTAGGTGACGATTTTTTAAAGATATATTTATTTGTCATTAAATATATATTCGAAATAAATATTCTTAGTCCATAAAAAAATTTAAGCCAATAATAATTAAATAATACTAAAGTAATTCATTAGACAATATAACAGGAAACTATTCGTAGCAAGCATAAAAAAAGAGGCACTAAAATACCTACTAACTATAGTGTATGGCTGTTGTAACTATAAATTTCAGAATACTTTTTATGAGGTATCCAATTTCACAGTTTATATAAATGTTATTTAGATAATATCTGATAGTGATAGAATAGAAAAATAGACATAATACGTTTATTAAATGGAAATATTGTAAATCTATTTTAACTATCAGTATTTTGTTATTTTTCCTATTTTTCATTAGAGTCTAGTCGTTAAAATTAAAACTTTCTAAACATTTTTTAACTATATGTGTTATTTATTACTTTTTTAAAATTTTACAAATATATATTTTTTATTAAACTTAGAATGGATGTTTGCTATTCTAAGTTGAATACGAAATGGTCACAACTCTATACTTTTTTTTATGCAACTTAGAATGGCAAACAAGCTGGCCCACCTGATGGAAAGTGGTAACCGTCGCCTATAGATATGAGCAGTACCATGGACATAACAGAGTATACTGTTTTACTCATGATACCCCTCATGCGTTGCCATTCCTGAGGACTCAGGTGTTATTCCTCCGTACCCAGGAAATTCACGCCATATCCCACCCTTCAAACCGAAACACAGCCATGCAAACACAACTGCTTTACGGTTGAAACACGAATGAGACAGAGGTACCCAAGCAATCGACTTTTGTACAAAGTCTCCCTCTGGTAATAAAATTGTAACTGGACGATATTTGTACATCAAAAATATTTAAAAAAATATGTAAGAAATATTAATAGGAGTAATAGACGCTAGAACGATATTTTTTTTTATAAATTTTGTCTATCTTTTTTAATAATTGTATAATATCTTTTTTTATTAATTGTCCTGCATCTGATATGCATGCGTACGAAGTAGCGGGCAACAAGCTAGTTAAAAATATATTAAAAAAACAAAAAAAAAATTATAAAATATTTGAAATATGCTATAACCATTGTGTAGATGACCTTCATATTTTTTATACAATATTATTATTAATGACTAATGGCATTCTTTATCATTTACGCTAAACAGAGAGAGAGAGTGAGAGAGAAAGAGTAAATGGTTGTATTGATTTAACAAAAACAATTTGCAAATTAAATTAAGATTTTGAGAGATAACAACAATAATACATTTTAAGATAAATGAACATACAAACATTTAGAATAATATATTTACAAAAATTATACATACGTATATCACATACAATAGATATATAAATAACTACATATCGTCATCATCATTTCACCCATGGGGAAGTTTTCCTAGTAGCTGCTACGCTTGGCAGATGGATTGGCAATCCCAGTTGGGCTTTGGAGATGTTTTAAGAGGGACGCTGCTGCCCAACCCTCGCTCTCCCTTAGTCGACAGTCTCTTACGACACCCACGGGATAGGAAGGGGTGGCCTATTCTATGCTGGGACCACACGATTAAACATATTATATATTATTATAATAAATATATAAGTCATAGCTCTTCACTGTTGTAATAATTTATCTGAACAAACAGATTTGTAATTGTAGTGAATAAAAATTATCATATTAAAATAATAAGTAACTTATAAAGTTGCATTCCATAAAAATACTGTCGCGCAGTTTTAAGACTTCTTTTACCGGATAAATCTGACCCCGACTCGACACGGCTATAATGTTTTATGGGGTCTGCAGTGTTTTACGATTGTCACATTTAATTACTTCATTGCCGGCAATTAAAGTTTGGTGGAAAACGATTTTTTATATTTTACAACCGCATTTGGGTAAATAAAAGCTTGAATCACTTTATTTGTTTTTTACCACACACGAGTTCGAATAGTGGTGTAGGTGATGGAATACTAAAATTATCGACTTGACAAGTGTAATTATAGACAAGCGAGTGCGTGTTTTATATTTATTTAACAAATAGATAATCTCACTAATCCTTACTAATATTATATATATATAAAAGCTTACTTATTTACTTATTAGCTCTAGGACTTCAATAACTCGATTGATCGCCATGAAATTTGGTATTAGAATGGAGTAGTATTTTGGTAGTAGAATGGAGAAGAACAATGGCTACTTTTTATCTCATCAATTATTATAATATATCCTGGATTGTTGTTCATGCAGATGAATTTTTGGGAAAAATTAGAATTATTTATTCTCTATTGTACATTTGTGTAAATATTATATATTATTATAAATAATGGTAATTGGTAATTATTTTTAAAATTTATCTTCATTTTTAATACGATGTCTATATATATGCACAACGGGAATTTAATGAAATTACTTTATTTGTTGTTTTCGACAATTGTCAAACTTCATCCGGAAATATTTTTGTGCCACGCAAAGTGTCGTACGCTGCTTGAAGAAGGAACTAGAGGTGGGTAACATACGTATATGGCAATATCTATATTTGACCAAATAACAAATATGTTAAGTGTTTGTTATCCAATATTTAATGTCAAAATGAAGAACCTGATCGAAATTAATACAGATATCCGACCAGTACGGGCAATATCATAATGAGTGATGACCTTTTTTCTGCTATCAATGTCGAAGAGAACTCATGGATATAACTCATATATAGATATTGGAGCAATACCGTTATCATTCATGTCTACTATAAATACAGTAAGTTCGTTAAGTTCCCGTTGTGCACGTATTCGTATATAGACAGTGCAATAATGTAAATGTTTGTATAAATGGTTCGATGCAGGATATTTATCATTGAATCACATATAAATGAACTGGATGTTATGTATATAGGATATTTTTTATCCTAATTGATATACATACAGGGTTTCGATTGCATTCAGTAAACGAATGATCAGAAATACATTTTTGATTATGTTGACATGATTTGTATCCACTAAATAATTATAAACTATTTAATCTCACAGTATAACCATATCACTTATTTTGAATATTAAGAATGAGATAAAGGAGATTTTCGAGTTGAAAACCCGTACAGGCAAATGCAGTATATGATAACACCTCACTAATAGATTGAGCAATAACTTCAAATATTTTGCAGAGAGTCACGAGTGTCTCGGAATCGTTCCTTTTATATTTTTAATAGACTACTAAGTTAGATTCGGTATTATATATTAACTACGCATTAAACAAAATTCTAATAAGTCATTACTAAAATTAATAGATTACAATTTATTAATAAAATTCTGAAGTAAAATTGTCGTCACATTACCATATACTGTCATAGAGAAGTGTAAATAAGTGTGACGCAGTGAATTGAAGTGTATATTTACATATTAGATATGTTTGATTAGATTATTATAGTAATATATATCATAGTAATAAAATAAACATAATTATAACTTTAATATAAATACCGATATCTCAATCTAAATATCGACGCAACTCACAATATTTCATCGATAACGTCACTTATGTCAGCGCATCACCATAATTCTTTCTAAATCGCCTATAAAGCGTGTGGTCCGTAAATTTAACGGGAGCACGTGCGTTATTTGATATCGATATGTCGACAAACGTTTCAGTAAATAGCCGTTTCGACATCAGTACTGGTTTATTAACATCACTATCTTTTGCTCTGCAATTTATGGGTATGAGCATTATTGATAATGATTTGACATTAATTTGTTTTAATTAGCTATATTTATCGTTGACGAAAATAACGATTATTGTTTTGCTCTGTATTTAATTTTTATATGTTAAAGCTATATTAAAGTTACATATACATTTTGTCAACTCGGCTTGAATATAAAGTAGTTATATCAATGTATTAGAAGGCAGTTCCCAGATGGGGGTCTGAGTAACTATCTCTTTACGTTTTTAATATCATTATAAGGCAAATATATTATTACATTAATGTCTGACTATCTGACTTTTATTAGACTTTATGAAGAGGTAATAAGAGCAATGGGATTCATTAATAAAAATACGAAAATATTTTTACGAATTCAACTCACGTTTTTGGAAAATAAAATATTAATGGAATGCCAATCTTGGATTTTCCAGCAATTAATAATTAATACGAGGGTATCTATTGTTAATGTAGCTAATTATTCAGATATCGATGGCTCCATTATAGTGACTAGCGTGGGTTCTAAATCGACAATGTATCATATTTTTAGTAAAATTACTTGAAATTTATATTTATTAAATATTTAATTATTTAATATTTATAAGCCATATCTTATTGATGTAATAAAATTGTAAACAAGACGATCCTGCACATGAGAAATATTTAAGAAAAAAATATGTAAGGGGTCTCAATAAGAGCAATAGTAGCATGAATATTTTTTTAGAAATTTTGTATGTCTGACCGGTGTTTGTTACTAACATTGGAATTGAATATATGTTGTACATAAAATGTTAAAAAAGAAGGTCTTAATTTGATATTTTTATGACAATTTACTTTGTCAATTACGGGACCATTTATTCTTGACTATATGGTTTATTCATAACTTGGTCTCTTATATACTATTATATATACTTGGTCGTCACTATAGAACTTGTTTTGTACCTGAAATAATTGACAATTGAATATCTAAATACTTTCATTATTTCTTAGTAAAATATACAAATTACAACAATTTAATGTTCGTATAATTTAAACGTAACTCTACAAAGTTTCCTATGTAACCTTTACGAGGTATTGAATTTCACAGCTTATAAGTTTTATGTAACTATGTAATAGGCAATAAACTACTTACTATGATCTAATAGTGTAATACGCCATACCATACTGTAAACGTTAATGATTTAAGGTGTAACTGTATTTGTTCTTATTTTCAACCGCCTTCAAAAAAGGTTTTCAGTTCGATTGTATTTTTTATGTCTTACCATCATTGTACAAAAGTCGTTTGCTTGGGTAACTATGTCCCATTCGTGTTTCAACCGTGAAGCACTTGTGTTTGCACAGCTGTGTTTTAGTTTGAAGGGCAGGATATGGCAGTGAATTTACAGGGTACAAAGGAATAACACCTGAATCCTCAAGGATGGCAACGCAGGGGGGTATCATGGGCGAAACAGTATGCTCTGTTACTTATCAAGCACAATCGTCTGGGGGTAGGGATTGTTAGTAATAAGGATTATAAACGTCATCACTAGCAATATATTCTGTTAGGTCGACCTCCATGTGGTTCTTCCTCGAAACCATCGTGGTTAATTCTTGGTAAATTCTTCACAATGGACTAATTAATCTGTCTTCACCCTTACCTATCGTCACTCACTGGTATACCGTCAGTGTACGAGTATAATGCTAGTGCACGTGGGGTTACCATACTATTTTCATCATTAATACACAAGCGTCAAAGTGCAGCAAACGACTTTTGTGCAAAGTCTCTCTCTGATAAATCTAATATATATACGATAAATAAACTGTATTCTATAGGCTTACACTGTTAAATATTCCAACCATTCGCAACCAGTATTCCTTATTATCTTAGTGTAAAAGCTGTTACATAACTTACACTAACACGCCACGTAGGTACATGGATAATTTAAAGATGGCGGCGCCGGGAGCGGCACCCAATAATTGCCATTGCAAAGTTCACGTGAAACTAATCTCAGATTTATACCTATTACATTGTTTCACATAGATTAAACTGCAGTTTCGTATCTAAACAATTATTTGCAGCTATATGGAAATATCTTAATAGAGCTGTTTCTTTTAATAAAATAATTGTTTTACTTTTTAGTAATCTGTATAAGGAAACGTCAATATGCATGACTAATGTCAAACATATTGATTTATTTCCTGAAATTATAATCTAATTTTATCAGTAGATATACACACTAAGAGATGAATGTTTCAATCTATGTCAATGAGATTAAAAGGTTAAAAAGTGACAAAAGTATAATTTTATTTTATTTAAATAAAAAATATAATAAAAATAAAGGGTGTCACAAAAAAATCGATATTCAAAGTTTTTAATTTTATAATTATCGACGATACTTATAATACGAGTAACATAATATTAAAAAACAATATAACCTTACGGTGAAAATTAAACTTTTTTATATATGTATAATTTGATCAATATTCTATGAATAGAATAGAATCTATTCTAATGTGTTCCTAATTGTCATTATTTTTTTATACACTTATCAGGTGCTTATTGCACCTGAAGTATATAAAAGAAAGAAGAGTTAAATAAAATATGCTAATCATTGTTGTAAAATATTGATAATAAAAATGTAGTATTTACAGCTTCATATAATTCCAGGGCCCAGCCCGATCGGTACCGGATAAATAACGTGCTGCGTTAATCTAATTACTTAGCACAATGTCTTATTTGTAAGTTTTTGTTGTGCAATTAAAATTGGTTTCGTTCCGCGTGTAAACAGCGAGTGGAGACTGCGCATCGATTTGTTAACTTTGCTCTCTTTAGATATCTCCAGTTTTATTTATTGACTTACTGTTCGTGTACTTTATGTCTTTATATGGTACATTGAACCATAACGTAATTTGTTTAAAGTCCCTTATAAATCAAACTAAACTTTTATATAGGTAGATAAATAATTTTGTATTTAATAAAGAATTAATTTAATTATAATTACTCACACGTAATGTATTTATGTAACTGGGAATGGTAAATAGGAAAAGAGAAATTTTATGTAAAAATTTTATTTTTTTACGATTGAAGAGATTTCGATTGAATGCGATTGATCACTTGATGGATTGAACTGATGATGTAGTCTAAGATAGAGGAGGGTGGACGGGTCCACAAATAGCCTATTCACTTTTGTTTTAAACTGGTGCAT
Organism: Galleria mellonella; assembly: GCF_026898425.1. Classification (NCBI taxonomy): domain Eukaryota; kingdom Metazoa; phylum Arthropoda; class Insecta; order Lepidoptera; family Pyralidae; genus Galleria; species Galleria mellonella. Next base: position 699,234 of record NW_026442143.1, read on the forward strand.
ATTGCTTTGGTGCTACTGCATTTGGATAAAAAAACATAAGCAGGGAGAGAGTTCCACGCTTTGGTCGTACGCATGATGAAAGAAGACGCAAAGCATTTCGTACGTATAAATGGTATATCTACGACGTAAGGGTAAGGCCGTCTGGTTGTCCGATGTCGAAAGGATGAAGGATGAATCAGGTCATGTAGTTTTTGATCACACTCTCTAAAATGTATCCTGTAGAACACAGCGAGTCACGTAATTTTGCAACCGTGTTCTAGTAGTGACAACTCTAACGACCTCTCTAATGGAAAGTGGTAGCCACCATAGATATGAATAGCACCATGGACACCACTGAGTACATTGTAGGGCTCATGGTATCAATCATGTGTTGCTATTCCTAAGGGTTAAGAAAACCTGCCGAGGCTTCCCCAAGAGACTACAGCATGGAATTCCTCAAAAAGGGCGTATCAAGATTTCTTAAGGGGCAGCAACGCATGCGTGATTTCACTGATGTTACCGGCGTCCATAGACTACAGTAACTCCGTTTTCCATTAAATGGGCAATATGCCGGTTTACTACCATATTAATAGAAAAAAAAGAACAGATTTATTTTATTAAACGAGACATATGTGTGCACATATACCTAATATCTGTCTATAGCGAGGAATAGGATTGTTTGTGATCTGATAGGCCCATTACTAGTAATATGACAGGTCGACCTCCACGTGGTTCCTCGTGGAAATCATTGTGATTATTTTTTTATGAATTCATCACTATGGGCCAACTGTCCTGTTTCATCCTCACCTATCATCCCTCACTGGTACCTCACCAGCTAAATCAATAAATCAGGCGGGCATACCATTCCATTTACATCTTACAAAATTCTAATAAAACTATTTTATAAAACATTTTACGCCATTTAAGTTAATTAGGAAAACCAATATGGCTGATGGCAATTATATTTAAATTATTGAGCAATAACTAAAAAGCGATTCACGAAGATGCGCGTGCGGCAAAGCTCGATCACAATTAATTCGATTATCACGCATGAATAGATCAAAACACGTCGCCTCGACTCAATAGATGCTTAAATGACCATAGACTTCGGTAAACATAAGGCTATTACGAACGGACAAAAAACGTTCGGATGAATTAAACTTAATATCCGGTTGTGTACAATTAAGAAATCATTCTAAAACACTAAATTGATTGGTGGGGGTTTAGTCGTGTTGATATTTTAGAGATCCGTTGAGAAAAACCAATAATACATACGAAGGTCTTTTTCTTGGATTGAAATTGATTATTACTAGAAATACATTTAAAGTTAATAATATATCATCATATTAGCTTTTAACTGACCACTGCTGAGTATAAGCCTCCCTCTTTGAGGGTTTTGCTAGTAGTTGCCACGCTTGGCAGGCGGATTGGCAATCACAGTTAGGCTTTGGAGATGTTTTAAGAGGGACGCTGCTGCCAATCCCTCGCCCTCCCTTAGTCGCCTCTTACGATACCCATGGGAAAGGAAGGGTTGGCCTATTCTATACCGGGACCACATAGAAAATAAATACTAGATTCATAGGCCTTTTTGATTCCTTTGATTGAATTTTTTTTTACTAGAAATACATTTAAAAGTAATAACATATTACATTTAAAAGTAAAAATACCTAGTTAATATTATAAAATATCTACATACGATTTTATTTCGAGTTCACATTCTTTTGTACTGCTGTATTGTACTTAGGCTTTATAGCTAATCTGTTAACTTTTACGACAGCGAAGTGATAACATGACACTGATTCTTATTCCATGAACATGGAAAGGTTGCCATCATCATCATCATTATTTCAGAAGTTAATTGTCTACTGCTAAACATATCCTAGACTATTCTATTCTGACTATCCTGAATCATCTGTACTTACTGACTGTATGAAAAACATTCTCGAAGTCGCTACTTCATCGAATAGGGGGTCTTTTTTTATGTGTGATAATGGAATGGTAACACTATTCGCGTTATCGATATACACCGGTGGGGCACCAGTGAAGGATGATTAGGAGAGGATGAAGCAGGTCAGTTAGCTCATCGTGACGAATTCAACAAGAATTGTTCATGATGGTTTCCAGGGGGCACCACGTGGAGGTCGACCTGATAGGGCATATTGCTAGCAATGGGGCTGTCCAACTCTATTACTAATAATCCCTTTCCCCTCTTAAATAGGGGGTCGCCTTACACTGCGTTTGGCTGTTAGGGGTCGATTGATAATCTCTCTTCTCCATCGGTCAATATCACAGTCTATCATCGCAGGATAATAAGTCTAACATATAAATTTAATGCTTTTTAAGACAGAATTTAATAAATCTTCGTCCCTCACTTTACTTTTACGCAGCGAAGAGTATAACCATGTTTAACTCGAGACATTATTAATGGGCTTATTCAAATTCTTTTATTAGATTACCAGTGGGAGTCCTACTGTGTGGAGAATGCAAAAATATACGTACCTATATTTAGTACCTTCTCGTATACAGACTTTTAGGATTTCATATTTATAGTGATTTTTCTTGTAAATATTTTTAAGTTAGCATGATGATTGGGTGTAAAAATCTACTACTACTAATATATTGAAATCAATTAATGTTCATTAGTCTCGCTAAAATTCAAAAACGGTTTTTCCGATTCGAATATTTGTTTTTGTTTTATTTGTTGTAATACAGGGATAGTTGAACGAAAAAAAAAATCGGAAATAACCCTAAAGTTCAATTGAAAAATCGAAAAATTATAAATAAGTAATTTTGATCCTCTGAGGTAGTGATTCTCTTCAAAATTACCTATTTATTACTTTTAATAGATGACGTTGTGTATGATACAAAGTTTAACGGGTTATCTAGTAACATAATAAAATATACTCACGACATTAATCCTACGTAATCCGATGTATTTGTAGACTGATAATGGTATGGTGAACGCATAACAAATGTAATATATTTGATAATAGCATACAATTAAATCCAAAAAATTGAAGTGTATACATAATTTAATGCAGACAATTGCATTTTTTTTATATCTCATAACTATGTAATAATAACTATATAACTATAACTGTACTTTATTATTGTAAGTGGCAGTCAGACAAAGTCGATTTTTAAGATCAAATTAAAAAAATAAATTTATTAAACTGTGTGAATTTTTCTAAGTTATAGTTCCGAAAGTTCTTCATTCAGATTGTCGGAATTATAATAATATCATTATAATAATATATAAACATAGTCACAAATCACTGTATATGTATACGTACTGTAATTATAAAATCAAATTAGTTCAAGGCTCTCGCAGTCGACGTCTCTGTCCGCGACCGTGACACGACGGGATCCTAATATTTTAAATAAATACACATTTTTATCATAAATACGTCTGATCACGCTACCAATGTTGTACTATCTTAACCAGCTTAACCGTTAATCAACGCAGTAATAAAAAATCATAAAGTGTATACACAACGGGGTAAAACACTGCAGGCCATTCAATAAACATAATTAAATATATATGAAGAACCTATAATGTACCGCTACTGACCGACAAAACCCTCATATTTATTCTGTGCGTGATATACGTCGCCGCGTTCAAAATAAACTTTTAATTTTTTATATTAAGTACTGCCGTCAATGACTCCACCACATACAGTGATGTCATGACTTAAGCCAATAAACATGAAATATCATGTGATCGTGATACGCATTCGTGTGACTTTCGAACGATGCTGGAATAGTTACACGCAACGACTAAAAGTTTAATAGTTAAATTGAATTTTTCTATTCAATAAACGCATAGTACGTTTTTCTCTGCAAAAAATAATAACTTGAGACCCTGTAAATATATTGGTGAGCGACAAGATGTTTCATAGACATATTAGATTGAGTCTACAATGCGACATCGTGTGTCTACTAGTCGATTTAGCTTCATAACAAGCAGAGATTTGCATTGTAAAAAAATTAATACAAGACCAACACGGATCAAAACCCATCGATTGCAAAAATAATTTTTAAAAATTTCTTTAAAATTAGAATATATCTTACAAATTATAGGTAAAATGTTTCTGGAAGTCACTTTAAAAAATTCATCACCTTCAATATAATTGACGATGCTATAACCGACACTAAATGACGGTGCAGAGATTCCATATCGAAAACTACTAGCGCCGATGCAGTTGACAGTAATCACGTAACAACAACAATACAGATAGGGCTTACGGTCAACGCATTCGATATCGGAAACACGATCTACGCCGTTCCATTTGTCAGGTGACTCAGCGTTGTTCCTGACGTGACGTTCTCAAAATGCAAATTTTCGAAAAACCGAACAATGTGAATCTCGATTGTAGCATCTCGATTCGTCGACGGTATCGACTCATGTCTCGGCATGCAATTGAATTCAGTCGATCACTAATCGATGTCTTGTCCGTGATAGGCGCGGTCGGGGTCCGCGGCAGCAGGGTGCCGACTTACCACACAATCCATCGTTAACTTCTTTCTTTCTTTCATTAATATCATCTTTAACAATATCAACTTTATTTACTGCTGTTGTGGGTTTATAATACTTTATATCGTGTTAAATGTTGTATCTTTTTGTATTTAATTTTCTACCGCATTTTCATCAGCAACTCCGACTGCTTCATCGTTAATAAGTACTGTAACACTTATTGCTAGAATTTAAATTGCCTTGCGGTTTACTAGAAGTTGTTCTCTTTTAGTTTTAATATTTGGATTTAACCTCATTACCTATCTTAATAAAGGATTTGCCCTTTCGCGCCGACTAATCACAAATGAGCATGTAAAGTCTGTAAATTATGTTGCATTGAGTTCATATTACTGTTTTTTATTTATTAAGTAGAGGTTGCTTATTCATAATTAACCCCCCTTGAAGTTTATTACTTCTGTAGGAGCAAGCGAATGTATGCAGTTCCGATTTTAATGGACCTTTGCCCTTTTTTCAGCAAAGCGTTGATCAGTACGAATGCAATGTAATGATAAATGATTAAGGATGATGATATGTTGTTCTCATTTTTACCTAAATTGCCTTAATGCCATTTTTAAATTCAGTAATTATAAATCTAATAATTAGATTTTGGAGCTTTGATTCATTTTGTATTCTTATAGTACTAGTGTTTTAAGTCAATATTAATATTATCCATAATTTTGGTTTTTACAATTATTATATTGTTTAAGTTTCTATTATTACCTCTTTATGAATAGAAGAGCTATTGCAAATGAAGAAATGCTCAGAGAAATTAAATATAATATTATCAGATTGCTGTCTCTATAAATGTAATGTAAACATGTCTTATATTGAACATCAAAATCGCAACTCGGGATACTACAATAATCAAACATCGATAAAACAAAATCATGATTATGAACTTCATAACACAATACTATACAATCATAAAACAGGCTACGTTCTACTGGTATGCCACAACAAGCGTAGTCATCTATATCTCCCTGGCCATATATAAAGTGTCGAAGGTAGGCCTGATGATGACTCCAGCTCTAGTGAAGTACCGCGCTCGTGGTAACCCCCCGCCGCCGCTCACCAGGGGCCGAACCAGCCCGCCGAACTAAATCAAATAATGACTAATCGATTCTCTCTTATATTGCACAGTAGGTACACGTCAAATGTTATTCCCCTTAATTTTTAATATTTTTCTTTATTCTGTTTGCATGAATCCAGATTCGTTATAGACAATACCGTGATTGATACGTTTTAATAACGATTTGGCGCTTGATTGATGTTTATTAGTTCGGTAGTCAGAGTTTTGGGGATCATTAGACGAGTACGGTGCCTTATGAAGAGTAATGATGGCTCGGCTTGCGGTACTCAACTTAATTCGAGGTTTGACCGTTTGTTATTTATGATCCTGTTTTAATGTCTGCTCGCGCTTCGATATCACTTAAGCACATGTCTAATGGGCTTAATTTAATAAATACTAGTCCGCGTTTACATTCGCGTATATAATATATAAACTTTAAAGTTAACAGTATTTTGTACATTTCTTTTCGTCCTCAATTGCCATAATGAGCCCATATCTTGTTTAACGAAAATCACATTTCAACTCTTTTAAAGTGCAATTTTTTAACCTTATATATATATATATATATATATATATATATATATATATATATATATATATATATATATATATATATATATATATATATATATATATATATATATATATATATATATATATATATATATATATATATATATATATATATATATATATATATATATATATATATATAGTCTATTTGTTGTTTTATATTTAGTTTAATGTATTGTGAAAATTACATTACAATTAATTTAGTTATTTGATACGATGTATTCTGAGTTGATATGCTAATACAGAAGTAAACACACCGACAAACATAAACAGATAATAAATTAAAGAACCTTCGTTTTTGGTATGGTATCTATACTATCTACCCATAAATAATATTTTAAAAAGTGTATTTCTTTATTATATATAAAGAATACTAAAGATAAACATAACTATATTATACTATTATTTACATGGGGAGAGGGGATGCTTCTAGCGAGCCCATTAATAGCTATTAATATATACATTACATAAATTGTTATATTACTTTACAAACATACAGGTATATTGTCAGGTCGGTTCACCCAGTCTTCCATGATGCCATCGTGGTTATTTAATCGTGGTAAATTTCTCCAAATTTAAAGTAAATTAGGCCAATTGACCTGAGTTTATTTTAGAGCGTGATGAGAGAACTCACTGGTATCTAGCATAATATACCAATAGCGGAGGTTACCGATTTATTATGATTATTAAAAAAAAATGTAGCTTCACTATTAGGCATTACGATGGGCCTATTGCAATTTATGATAACTTTTATTAACTTTGGCGGAATGTTAACTGGATTATAAATAAGATGATAAACTTTGACAATTATATCGTGGCCCGTTCTTTGAATAGCTGATTTTTTACAACGGTCTGTTACACCTACGCATGTCTAAGCACGTTCACACTGGATTCACAGTTTTTGTAACGAGTTATACACGACAGGTAGGTCGGTACCTATTATTTTATTATAATTAGACACTTAAATTTAGTGCTCATTTAAAACGATGTGCCTGTAGATGTTTTAGATACGAGTAGACACAGTGACAAATTATTGATTTTTGCTATAATTAATTGGTATTTAGAGATTGGAATATTAACATAGATTAATAAATATATAATATATAGGTACTTTTTATGATAAATAGATAATTTATGTATTTCTTCTTTAATTTATATTTAAACTCACTATTACAATTTTTTTCATACAACTTAGAATGGCAAACAAGCTGACGGCCCACCTGATGGAAAGTGGTAACCGTTGCCTATAGACATGAACAGTACCATGGACATAACAGAGTATACTGTTTCGCCCATGATACCCCCCATGCGTTGCCATTCCTGAGGATTCAGATGTTATTCCTTTGTACACTGTAAATTAGTATTACTAAATACTATAATTACGGTATTAAGCTCGTTAATTTTTTTACTAACATTATATATAACCTAAGCATTATTCGCAAAGAGGAGTGCGAATCTATAAGCAAAAGCATGTAAGCATGAATATGAAAATATAAAATATATGAAATCTGTAGATTAAAAAAATAATTTTAAAAATCACTTCAGACTTGGGGAATATATCGCGGAATGTAAACACAACAAAAGAATATGGAAATCAGTTAAGGACCAGTGGTTATGAAATAATATGATAAGTATATATATCTTAACTATATAATAGGTAACTATATTTTAAACTAAACATAGGTACAAATATAATAAAAACGCAATATGGTGTTAAGTCCGCCTTTTACACTGCATAAGTGTATTACTACTACTAGCTTAGGTGTTTAAAGCAAATTTTGAGTATGCTACTGATAGATAGATAGATACATACTTTTTTAAGATGATTGAAATAGAAAACAAATTCTATCCAGGCGAAGACATGGCTATTTTTACTATGTAAATAAAACATTACTGAATTATTCACATAATTATATTTCGAGATAAAGTATTAAGAGAATTGATTCGTATCTCATTGAAAAATTAACAATTCAAGCAATGTCTGCCAAATTGATCGCAATGTGGTTAGGTCAACATTGTCTCTGTCTGCAATGTGTAGGTATGAATAAATCTTGCGCTTAATTTAAAATAGCTTATAAGAACTCTTATTTTCGTATAAAAATATGTTTTACTAAATTATAATATAAAGTTTATTATTCAATGTACTGTAGTGTCGTTAAAGATATTTTGTCTTAACAATAGTGATGCGAATCAGTATGTTCACAGCGACTTCATACGGGAGTCGAGAGCTGGTGACAAATAGTCACGCCATCCAGTAAAGGTCGGGGGCGAGGGGACTGTCGATGTTTTTATTTGTTTAATTCGATGACTTAATATTAGTGAGGGGAAATATCGATACCTTTAGTAGTTTTATGTTAATGTTGAGATTCATTACAAACATACAAAGATTATCTACAATCCAATGATTAGACATTGAATAATGATACTCCGTCACCGTAGGTAAGAACTTAAGTAATTGTTAACGCGTCGTAATTGATTGATTAAACATAGTGTCTCGGTAGATCTAAACGTTTGATCGATATATCGATATTATAAAAGTTTGACATCGACATATTTTTTTCGACATTCTCTGATTATATTCCCATCTCTCATTTTATAGATTCATATCTTTTAAATGTATGCATTCAGCAGCACATAATTCAGAGTTACAAATTGTTTGTTTTAGGATGAGACACCAAACGTATTGGTGTGATTTCAACTTAAAAGGGTGGCGATAAATATATAAAAATCTGATGAGGTATTGCGAAATGGAAGGCTACGCTTTTTTTTCGTGTCGCAACATTTTTCTCGTGTGTCTGACAAAGGACATGGATTTTAAATTTGTTCGGACGTCGTCCATGTTTGTTCAGGCCTTTGTACACGATGTATACGATGGGCAAATGAATAATTTTAATGCTCATTAACTTTTTTAAATAAAGAAGCAAAATGTAAATAAAGAACTGAGCAAAATAATTGTTTTTAGTTGTAATTTTGAATTGTATTGTATGCTTGTGTTGCCATCTAAGGACCAATTTATTACATTTTAGCACTTTTTAGATAAAAATATTATTACTTATACATTTTTATGATTAGGTTAACTTTGACATTGCCTTCCAAAGTTTAATATTAATTAAAGTACTAGGAAAAAAGAAGCTACTAAGAGATGAGTTGATTTGATTATTGAATTTAAATTAACAAAATGTGAGCCCATAATATAGTACATAAAATTATTCATCATCTTCAAAATGTCAACAAACCTTTACCTAGAAAGTTTGATACGTAATTATCTAGGTTTATATCTCAATAATTTATGTCCAACAGTGGGACAGTGTTAGATAACGATCGATGATGACGGTGACTCAAAAAATAGGCATCACCTGATTTTTCAAAAATGTTCTAAATCTAAATTCTATTATCACATTTCTTTCATACTTGAGTAGTCAATAATTAAAATACGTAGCAACAAAAAAGAAAATTACATATTCAGTATAAACAAAGATTAAGAGATTTTTAATATCCCTATCAGAAAAATTTATGTTAACGTTTTATCATTTCTCTATCATTACGCATCGAACATGAAATATAAAACAGCAATTAAACAAAAAATATAGTCTATAATGTACAATCAATGCCGATGTCAACATTCAATAAGATATCTTAATATTTAACATAAGTCAAGACGCATATAAATATTTATAGTTCATGGGGTCATAATAATTCTTGTTCAGATGAGACGCCGTAAATATTAGGCGATCATTTAAATTTCAACAATCGCAGATTTGGTTGCTTACCATCTATTCCAATGTAGAAGGTAATATATTATGTAGAAATGACAGTTTCACGCCAAATTACATTCGACTCAATAGTAACTACAATTAGTTGACATAAAATGTTTTTTGACTGAGAGGTTACATGTGACATTAATAAATAAAAAATAGTCAAAACTATAGTATGGTACTATAAACATATTAATATTATAGTATTACTATTAAAATACTGATAATACCCGAAATTGAAGAATATGAACACTATACTTTTATCCCCGACTTCATAAACGTGATCTGAATAAATTGATTGAGTAGAATAACATAGCCTATGTATTTCTTCATATCAAATGTTTATGTATTATATTTACACTAAAATGACTATTCATAAATCTGTTAAGATGCCAGGTGGTAACAAACAAGCAAACTCACTGTCAAAGTTATAGTATTAAAATCTGTTTTATTAGCTACATTTCAGTTTCGACGGAATTTGAGATTTTAGTTTGCTAAACGATTGTAAAACAATAAGAGAGTGTTTCTATATTTAGCAATATTGTTTTTGTAAAATAATAAAAAAAAAACAATATTATTAAAATCGCATATTATGGTTGATACTTTATTCTAAATCATAGCTCACAAACAGATTGTAAATGTAGAGCCAAACATTATAATGTCATTTCTCAAATAATTATCGAAAATAAACTAACCTATCAAATCTATATAGGTTAGCAATAATGGATGATAAATGCTAACAATATATTTAAAAAATAATTTTATACAAAAATGTTATTATTTTAATTCTAAATTTAAATTTAAATCCATTCAATTCTTTATTCATAAAGGCATGTACATATATGTAGAATATCACTATCAGCCTTTATTTTTGGTGTTGTTCGAACGGTAAGAGTTCAGAGTCGATCGGATGAACCTGTGTGACCCCGCGAATGTTGTTAGTACCGGTACGATGCCGAGACACTGAGACACCGGTAATGGTCATCTTGTCTGAACATACCTTTAACCGTTACGAAACAATAATGGATACAGTTCGAAATAAATATCTTCAATACTTGTGTTTTTATTGTATTAAGAGTGCATGGTGATGTTGTGGTTGTGAACAAACTTGATGGTCATGAGTGCGATCCTAGACAACATTCAAAGTTTAAATCAATTTCAGTACCTGATTATTTATCTAAAAGAATGATAATAATGTTATAAAGAGGAATGATATGATTTTTTTCGTAATGGATACACTAAATAATCCTTAACCGATTTTAAAAATACTCATCTGAAGAAAGCTTTTATTAATCTTTTATTAAAAAAAACCTGTACGAGACAGCGGCAGATTGTTAGTATTAAATAATTTGAATATCATAATTTCAACCGTTAATTGTTCGCTCACAAAAGGTTTTATTAAATGGATCTGAGCCACTTGTATCTATTAACAGGAAGTAACATATTTATATAAAATCATTGCTCTATCTGATGAGGGGAGGTGGTCGTCTTACACTACGTTTGTCGGTATGGGTTCGCCACTCCAGAATATTTCTTTCCTCTTGGTGGGCGGTTTTTCGATCTATATGGCTGGTCCATTGCTAGTTCAGTTTTCAGCTATATTGATGTATATCGACTACAGTTTTTTTCGGATTTCGGATTCTATCACACTATATAAAATTCTTCACTATGGTATAACAGATCTGCTTTTTCATTCTCACCTGTCATCCCTCACTGGTGCCCGCCAGCGTATACCGATAGCGCAGGTGGGGTTACTATTCTATATTTATATATATTAAAAAAGCTCTGTCCCCAAAAGTGCACCTAAGTGTTTATATCTACATCTTTGGCTAAAAAGACATGACCTTTTCAAACTTTCTCGTCCGTGCTGTAGGTATTATTTGACCTACCTCGTGTTATGCATTAGATTCATTAACATTGTATGTTTATGTAATAAATACTTAAACTATTTAGCATAGCACCGTGTGATAGTGAAAGTGTGAAGATAATTATGTTTTGACTGGACGTTATCCGGTTTTAGTTTTTCGTTAATGTTCATTTAATGTCTTAGTCATTTTATGAATTCTAATGTAATTAATTTTAAACTTGTAAATTCAATTTTTGTTCGAAAATATATTGCAAATGTCACAAAAACTATAAAATCTAAATAATATATCAGTTTATCATATTTATATGTACAAAAATCATATTTATTTAAGTTAACGTATTTACTACCAAATAGCAAAATAGTAATGTTTTTCACCACGTGCTAATATTAATTCTAGAAGATGTAACTGAGAAATATTATATTTATGCAAAGAGTATAATATATAGTAGGTATGTACTGATGCGTGGTCTCGGCATAGAAAGGGCGATTAAGAGAATTTAATGCTTGAGGGATAAGCAGTAGCGTCCTTCTTGAAACTTCACTAAAACCTAACTGCGTTTGCCAATCTGCCTGCCAATCATAACAACTACTGGTACAACCCTACTTTATGGGGGAGGTCTATGTTTAGCACCTATGCATAGCAACTAATTCTTTTTACCTACCTCGCAGGTAATTAGGCGTGAAAATGGGTATATTTTACAAAATTATGTTTTATTGTTATTGTTCATAAAATTAGGACAGGTATAAAATTTGTATAGATATACCAGTCAAGCAAAAAAGTATAAACATTACGTATAATTATAATCATTAGGGTGAAAAATTTAATCTTCCAACAGCTCGATCTCACAAATTTGTATGTTGAATATATCAGTTAAGTGGACTGCGTGCATTCCCAGTTACATAATGGAAAGAACAGTTTTAATTGACAAATTTCTCAACTTAACCTAAGATTTTTGAATATAATTTAAAGAATTTTAAAATATTTTCATATACTAATGTTTTCTTTTTTTCATTTAAGAATTACAACACAATCAGTAAACAGTAAAATAATTTATTTATACACAGTCTATATATATATATATATATATATATATATATATATATATATATATATATATATATATATATATATATATATATATATATATATATATATATGCCGTGTGATTCCAGCATAGAATAGGCCACCACTTCCTATTCCTTGTGTGTTGTAAGAGGCGACTAAAGGAGATCAGTGACGGGTAGCAGCGTTCCTTTTAAAACATTTTTAAGGCATATCTTCGTTTGCTAATCTGCCTGCTAAACGAGGCAACTATTGGCAAAACTCTCTAAGGGGAGGCTTATGCCCAGCAGTGGACAGTTAAAGACTGATATGATGATGATGATATATACCTAATAAAAATATTCAGTAATCATGATAGTTAACGGTTGATGGGAAGAAATAGTAATAATAAATAGTCTTAATTAAAAATTAAATAACAAGAATACTTTGTCTACAGATTAAATCAAGTTTTGGTAATAGTACAAATACTTATATTATACTCCAGAGATAAGGATAGGCAGATGATAACTATACATCAGAACAATATTTTCTTCATCCGTAAAAAACATAACATAAAAATGTGTCAAACAAGGCTCTTGAAACAATCTACCATAAACACCAGGTTGATATTCAAATGAGGGAGGTAATGAGTGGAGGGGTATGATTTGGGTAAAATATGTACATTATTTAGGTGCCCAGACGGCAGCCGCGGGCGTGGACGTTAAATTAAAAACACGTCAAATGTTAAATTGGGTCGAGACATCTATTAAGTCTGCTTGGGACGAAGACACACTGATTTCAAAAATACCAAAAATAAATTCCCTTATACTCGTAAAATTTACATACATTCAGAATAAAAAAAATCTTTTACTCGTGTGGAACTATTACAAGTAATGACATGTAAGTTCTTTCCCGTCATATTCAGGAAACAATATCAATTACTAAAAATGGGTAAAAACGTCTAGAATGTTGTGTATGTATATTCACATTTACACACAACATTCTAGACATAAAAATAAAGAAAAAGTTTGAAATAAATAGTTTATTATAAATTACTCCATAGTTAATTTTGCTGATTTTTTCTACAAATATTCTGTTTCAAGTATGATGGATTAGTCAGACAATATTGTATTCAACCATAATTTAGAGCTTCAATTTATGCTTTAATAAATCTACCAAGGGTTCTTCTAATCATTTTTGTCTATTTGTTGTTTTGTTAATTCAATTTAATGCAAATTGGCTGATAATGTGAATTTCAGAATCTCACGGATGAACACTGACTGATATAAAAAAATTGATAATTATGGGCCAGAGAATAATTGTAACGTAACATTTAGTATTTCTTATTTTTATTTAGGTATGTAAATTTGAAAGGGATGATTATTATACGAGTTATACGAGTAATGCACTAGAAATTAATCTAGACTAGTAACATGATAAAAAGTAAAGTAGAAATTTGGAAACTCAGGATTCCAGTAAGAAGATTAGATTTTAAACATACCAATTTATTTGTTATTTTAATTTTCTTTTATATGAAACAGATATCACTGTATACACTGCTTAATATCCAACTAGAGGTATCAAGAAACAAGAGCTCGAAGGCTTTTACTTAATTCAGAAGCACAGCGGGTGATCCCAAAATCTTTGGAGTGGGACCGTGAAATATGGTGCGGGTGTATGGTGAGCGGTGACCGCCTCGAGGCATGTCCTGCGTGGCTTACATTCCTACATTTTGTTGTTCTAAACTTAAATTGTTTTGGTACTCGAGAAAATTAGATGCAATTTTTTAAATTTCGAATTGTCTCATGAGCTGATGAAATATGGTGGCTCGGAGATTGCCTCGAGTTATTATAAATATTTACTACGCCATTATAGAAAATTCGTTGAATTTAATTTATTGTATATTATAGTTATGTATATGAAAAAGTGTCTGTAGTTATTCAAGTCTACTTTTTTATGGAATGTATCTTGAAATTTCGGAACTAAATAAAAAAATTAAAATAACTAAAGAAATGTTAAAATTGTAAAAAAAATACATAAAATCTGTTTAGAATCTAGTTTACTTCTAATACACTATTTACGCACATACACATATTTATACGAGCAAATAACATTTATTTGCATAACAAACACAAATGTCCTATTTTATAATATTTATTTCTAGTGTTCCTTCTCTCGTACTTGTGTATTGTATTGTTTTTTGTATTCATCTTTTACGTGTTACGGTATTACAGGAATGAGAAAGAGTGACTATGACCTTATATTTACTGCACTTTTCTCCCTAACATTATTAAATAGTTCATAATTTTATCGTGCTAGCTAGCTATTATAAAATATCAATATATGTATTTAGAGTGAAAGGGATTGTTAGTAATGGTGATTAGCAGTCCCATTGCTGGCAATATATTCCATTAAATCGACTTCTATGTAGTTTCCCTTGGAAACCAGAGGGAGACTTTGTACAAAAGTCAATTGCTTGGGTACCTCTGTCCCATTCGTGTTTCAACCGTGAAGCAGCTGTGTTTGCATGGCTGTGTTTCGGTTTGAAGGGTGAGATATGGCGTGAATTTACTGGGTACAGAGGAATAACACCTGAGTCCTCAGGAATGGCAACGCATGGGGGGTGTCATGGGCGAAACCGTATACTCTGTTATGTCCATGGTACTGCTTATGTCTATAGGCGATGTTTACCACTTTCTATCAGCTTGTTTGCCATTCTAAGTTTTATTATAAAAAAAAAGAAACCATCATGGTTATATTTTTCGTATTTATCACGATAGGCTAACTAACCTGTTTTAATCCTCATCTTTCAACATCAACATGCCTCACTAGTGTCCCGATAGTGCATACCAATGGCGCAGGTGGAGATAACATTCTATTGAGGATGATAATGACATCAGCCGTTAATTGTCCACTGCTGAACTTAGACTTCCCCCTATTGGGGGATTTTGCGCAATTAGGCCTTGGTGATGATTTAGGAGAGATACTACTGCCCATTCCTCGACGATCAAGTTCTACTAGTCGCCTCTTATGACACTCACGGGAAAGGAAGAGGTGGCCTATTTTATGCCGAGACCACACGACATCTCATGCCTTTGTTTGTAAGAATTAAAATAATAATCCTAGAACATTCCATATATGTGTCGCAAAATTTAATCAGTTGTTTAATTGTAATTGTATAACAAATATTTGAAAATCCAAACGTTCTGACAATCTTTCACATTTCTAATATTAAGAGGTTTTTATTATATGTATAATGAAAATCAACTCTATGCCCTTTACAATAAATAAGAGATTATAATTTTCTCAACCATGCAAGTTAATTTAATATTCCGCTAAAACCTTAAACAGTTCTATAACACCCGTGACGGTGCCATTCTTTCGGCATTCGCCATCGGACCCTAATATACGGAGAATACATTTATCATAAAGACAAGTGACGTTTGGAAGTAGCAAAACAAATCGAGTCCTTTTTCGGTCTAAAAGCTTATTAAAATTTATAACTCCCAAGAAAAAGTTAATTAAGTTTTAATAGAATACAAAACGGGTGTAGTTTTGGTAGCCAAAAATAGGCGGGGTTGTTATAAAATTTAATTACTTTTCGTGGCTAATGATTTTGTGTTTTTTTTTTCGTATGACCCTTTGTGCTTCCGAATGGGATTATGTAAACAGCGTTTGAACGAATGACTTCTGTTCAGGAGTAATTAATTTGGGTCAGTTAAGAAAAACATGATTGAAACACATTAAGGCAAAACTTTAATGCTTTGGATAAATAAATATGGAATTGAATATAATGCAAGTAATTTCATAGGTTAAGAGATTTATTTATATTATAGTTTTGTTATAGTAATCAATTGATTTGTATATATTTATGAAATAATAAGAACACTTTATATTGTTTATTTAGGTATATTCGTTTTGAAAGTAATTATAAGCAAACTTTAAATTTTCTATAGTGTTTAAAAATACGAATAGGAGATAAGTAAAAAAATTATGAATATGTATATATAATATTGTTATTCACAATATTTCTTTTGATTGTGTATTGATTTCTTATAAATTAAAAAATATATGTGTCGAACTGCATTGTAATGAAATAATACGTAGTAAGATTTTAAGCATACAGCGACCATAGATTCGACTTTGTTTAGGACATTGAAATAATGTAGGTATATATACACTACGTTTAGTGTTTGATATCTTTTAATGGATAATAATGGAATTGTAATCCCGCCTGCGCTATCGGGATAGGCAGACGGGGCACCAGTTAGGGATGACAGGTGAGGATGAAAAGGCAAGTCAGTTAGTCCATCATGACGAATTCCACTACAATTAACCACGACGGTTTCCAGGGGGAACTGCGTGGTTGTCGCATTAGACCCCATTACTAACAATCCCTTTTTCTCAGTGTTTGATATCACGGCCCAGTAAGTAAACAATATAAATGTATTAAGTAAATAACTTAGAGAATGTCACTGTAAAAAGTTTTTAAATTACATATACTGTCGAAAATATGCGAAAGAGGATATGTCAAAAACTGCCCAACCAATTAAACTCTTTCATTCGTAGAAAGCTGTAGTTTTTTATAAATGAAAGAATAAAAAAATCTATGTTAGTCGCTTAGTCGCTGATAATGTTATCAGCTTGTGACATAGACTATATATTATTTTTGAAAATTCTACTCGTATCTATCCGTGCGAAGTCGGGCCGGATAGCTAGTATATTAAGTAAACAGACATAACAGTCCGGCAACGGTTTCACTTTCTATTTCCACAAAACTTTAAAAGGATTTGCACAACATTGTATGCTTATATCCATCTTGTAACCCGTAGTGTCTTAAAATACAGACTTCAAGTAAAATATTTGTTTACACAGAAGTCTGCTTGAATATACGACAATACTTCGTAAATTGCATCGGGACGAGTCCTCCCATACTTTATGGCTCCATTCAAACTTAAGAGCGATCGTTTTCACTAAACGTATATATTGTGTGTCGCACCACCCTTTGATGGGGGGTCGCAAAACCTCAAACTTAATGATTTACACAACACAGTCCGGCCGTAATTCTATCGGTGTAAATGTTAAAAAAATTGTCAAAAAATGTTTTATGATGACAGAAACGACGCGGCGAGGCGAATCGGTTTAATCTCATTCTGTTCTTTATATTGGATCACTTGGATTGATTCATGAATATTTGGGAATGCTAAATATTAGTTTACAAATATATTGAAGCAAAACAGCCAGTTTACCACGTATAGGATTACGTTTTTGTTACTGTCTATGTGCAGAAAAAAGGTTTAGAGAAAGCTACCTATATTTAATAATATAATTTTTAATTAAATTTAAAATGTTATCTAATTTTATTTTCCTTTTGCGATTAAATTTTGATGACTTTTTTAAAACGATGGGGTTTACTCCTATGTCCTTAAGTCTACTTACTGATTTAGTCGCTAATAAAATAGAATTTTATAGAACTATAAAACGTTATGTAAAAAAAATATAACATAATAAAGTTTATTGATCAGTTTGTTGAATATAAATGGAATATCTTTATAGAATTATGAATTTAATATTTTCATATCTATTTTACTTTATATCTTTATGTATAAATGAAGAGAAATTTATATATATTTACCACAGTGTTAAATTATTTATTCTTATCAAGCGACAATTGCTTTCATCTTTTGCGTAATGTAGACAAGTTGTGTTATTTTTTTATTTATTTTACTTACTAGCTTTTACTCGCGATTTCGTCTGCGTAACCGGGATATGCTCACTGACTGAGGTAAAAAGTGGCCTATAATATTCTTCGTCCCTTATAGTATAGTGGCAACTGTCGCCTATAGACATGAGCAGTACCATGGACATAACAGAGTATACTGTTTCGCCCATGATACCTTCCATGCGTTGCCATTCCTGAGGACTCAGATGTTATTCCTCTGTACCCTGTAAATTCACGCCATATCCCACCCTTCAAACCGAAACACAACCATGCAAACACAACTGCTTCACGGTAGAAACACGAATGGGACAGAGGTATCCAAGCAATCGACTTTTGTACAAAGTCTCCCTCTGGTATTTACGGCATATTACAACAACGCCAAATTACGATTATTATATACATTTAAATGAACTTTTACATACAGAAGAGATATAAAAGATTAGGTAGTGGCGTCTCGAAATGCAATATAAAAGGAATGATGGCAGTCACATCACAATGAAATTGCAGCCTTAATAACTCTCCGTTTTTAATTGCTTTATATAAATCATTACGGCTTGTTACGATCCCGGGTGATTTACTTACTACTTTGACATATTCGCGTATCTCCTAAATCACCGAGAATCCTTTGTCATTCCAGACGGGATTTTATGCGATTTTTAATGAGATATTCAAGATTGAAAAATATGATTTAATCTCTCATTTCACGGTAAATATAAAAGATAATACGCGAGCTTTGAAATTGAATTGATAAATAATGAATATATTTAGTGGGTTACAGTATATAATTAACTAAGTACTTATGTATCATATTGTTTTCTTAAAGTTTACATAATAGAAGTAACATAAATGTCTAAATTGATATATTGTCAAAAAAGGCAAATGTCTCCAATTAATAGAACAACATATTGAATTAAAAATAAAATATTTATTTAGTAAATTACGAAATAAATGTTTAATTTATTTATGGTATTTGATAGCAAATTAAAATTACACTTTAATTTTATATGAAATTTAAATTTGCACCTACTTTGTAATATAGATCCTTCTGCGCCTTCTAATTAGTCAATGATACATTGAATATTTTTTTAATGGGTGAAAATGAAATGAAAACGCCGCCTGTGCTGTCGGTATATGCTAGAGGAGCACCAATAAAAGATGATATGTGAGGATGAAAGCAGGTCAATCAGCCCATTGTGGCGAATTCCGCAAAAATTTACTACGATAGTTTCCAACGTGAAGGTTGATTTGATAGAGTATTGCTAGCAATGGGACTGTTAGAGATCATTACTAGCAATTACTTTGAATATTTTTTAAAGGATGACAATGGAATGGTAATGTCGCCTGCGCTAACGGTATATGCCGGCAGGGCACCAGTGAGGGATGATAAGTAAGAATGAAACGAAGTCAGTTAGCCTATAGTAGCGAATGAAAACATACCTGGAATTTAGCACGATGGTTTCCAGGGGGAACCACGTGGAGGTCGATTTGATAGGGTATATTGCTAGTAATGGAACTGTTAGTCCATATTATCAACAATCCCCCCCAACCCCCCAACTCCCCAACCCCCTACAATGAATATTAAAACAAAGCATACAATGTCTCAGCAATTAAAACCCACATCATATCGAGATAATTCTCCTTTACTGCAGTCGGGGTCCTTTACTTTACCAGAGGGAGAGTTTGTAAAAAAAAGGATTGCTTGGGTACTTTTGTCCCATTCGTGTTTCAATGTGAGATATGGCGTGAATTTACAGGGTATAATGGAATAACACTTGAATCCTCAAGAATGGCAACGCATGGGCGAAACAGTATACTCTGTTATGTCCATGATACTGCTTATGTCTAAAGGCGACGGTTACCATTTTCTATCAGGTGAGCCGTCAGTTTGTTTGCCATTCTAAGTTGTATAAAAAAAACAAAAGAAACAAACATCACTAAACAACAAACATTAAATAATTATAAAATAATACACAAATTAAACTGGCGAAGGAGTGTAGCCTATTACATTTCTTATTAGTTATAACCACACTATTTCGTTGTTCATTAAGCGTCATATAAAGAGACAGGTCGTTTCTCATACACATTGTTTGTCTCAGTCAATGAGGAAAAAAACTTGTAACTAGTGTTTGCTGCTCAATTTTCGACTGACACATTGGAACAAAGAAATTAATTGATGTTAGTAATGAAGGGAAATAATGAATGAATGATTGTAGAGTAAGTATAGGATACAGAGACAAATGTATCTTATATAATAAATAATAATAAACTTTACGAGTATTAACAAATACAGGGTTACACATTACTTGGTTACACACATTACAATAATCTGGTTAAAAATGAAGAGTGTGTATAAATTAGGCACTTCTGTCGTAACTTGCATTAAAAAATTCTTGATAGATAAGTAAAAAAATATCTAATTATTTGTAATTATACTTTTATAAACTTTTTATATTTAATACTATGTATTCTTACCAATATTATAAATGTGAAAATGTGTTTGTTTTTACCTTATAGCGCATTAACAGGTAAACCAATTACTATAAAATTTGTTGTACACATATTATATGAAGTGGAGAAGAATAATATATGTAGGCTACTTTTAGTCCCAGTTAATTAACATATCCAATATATAAAACGCGGACGAAGTCGCGGGTAAAAGCTAGTAGGCAACAGAATTGTCATCACCATCATCATCATCAGCCATTAAATGTTAATTTCTCAACATAAAGCTCTTTCATAGACTACCACAAGAAATGACCATGATCCAATAAAATATTTGTACTAAAAATAATAAGTAGTGAACAAATTTATTACTTCTATTTTTTTTAGTCTCTATAATATAACTAATCTATAATACACAGAACAGTCAATCTTATCCATCAAAGTTGGCTCTAGGCTATACTCGTCTTCGTGACTTCTGCTATTGCAATGTGCCTTCTATATTATGTTTGCTTTTAATTAGCTGATCGGACATCGGTCTTACCTTACTTGGCGATAGTTCCATAGAAGACAAATGGTGTTAGCTGGCGGAAGGCGTGGGAAATGATTTACGGGTGTTTACATTGATTTTAGAGATGATGTTAGATACAATCTTGTAGTAGTAGTAGTGAAGTGTGAAGTAACATATTTTTTACATCGATTCAATATTTTTTTGAAATTAGTAACTCTAACTTCTAGTCATAAAATAGACCAGCGACAAAAAATATTGATTTCAGAAATGTTGTTTGTACATAACTGACTATGCTGTGTTTTTCATAATAATAAAATAATTTATAACGAGTTCATTGTAACCATGCTGAATGTTAAGAAATAAGTAACTAAATATAAAGGCATACTTGACAGTTTATATTTATTTGACACCCAAGAAGTTACAGATTTTCAAGCTCGCATTTTTTTTTTTTTTGCCTCCTATTCAGTCTATTCTGGACCTCAAGTCCATCTTCCCCGTTAAGAACAATGTAATCGCCAAATAACATGCACAAGGCTATCTCCTTGTGTATGTCTGATGTTGGATATGAGATGTTAGTAACAATATTTAATCTACTGGTATATAGTCAATTCTATGATATCAAGCTTTCTTTTATTTTTTCTGCTTGGATTCCTAATAAAAAAAAAATCTTATTACGCCTATCAGTCAAACTTTAATTTCTTTCCATTGCTCCGAATTACGAACGTAAACAACAAATTTATACAATATCTCATTGTCAACGATGTGAACAGTTGAAAGTTCTTGAGATAGTGCAGAATGACCGGAGGGCATATCTAATAGTTTCTTTCGTAACCTACAAATTTACTGTTTACAAATCAATGAACCTTCTGAAGTGGAAATTAAAGTGCATTTTTGAATTTACTATAACGTATTAACATTTAAGGGGTCGGATCGTGCTATGGCTATTTAAATTGAGCCTCTGTCAGTTCCCAGCGGGGAGTGCACCCTTAATTGGGATGGCAATATGTTATACCATCGACACTGGTGTGGTGATCTTGCATTGGATTGGTCTGTATATATCATAACAGATGTTTTATCGGTGCTTTTGTTATATTCTGTTTTCAATTTTTAAAAGTATCCTATTGAACGCTAAATCGCATTATTTTTATAATTGATAGTAATATTAATATGCTGTTTATTATTTTTATATTTTGTACAAATAAAAACCCGAATTTATTATGATATTTTTTAGATGAAAAGATTTAAGTAACATCATCATGATTATCATCATATCAGTCGTTATCTTTCCACTCCTGAACCATAGGCCTCCTCCATAGATTGCTATAAGGAACAGTCTTGAGCCACCTGCATCCACTGTCTCCCTGCACTCCATTTAGTGGAGGGTCGTCTTACACTGCGTGTGTCCATACCGGGTCGCCACTGAAGAACCTATCTTCCCCATCGGTTGTCGGTTCTTCGAGTTATGTGACCAGCCCATTGCCACTTCAGCTTGCTTATTCTTCTAACTGAGTAGAAAAAATCCAAAAATCTGTGGAATCTTTCATACACTTCAATGTTTGTAGGAGTACAATTAGTAGAATATACTTAATCTTAGCTTATTAATACTTGTATTATAAATGTCAAACTTAGTAAGGATAGATAGATGGATCTTTGTTACTCTCTCATGCAAAAACTACACAACGGATTTGTAGGCAGTTTGTTTATATCCTAACCTACCACACAAGATACTTTACATCCGATTCGCAGCTTACAGCTAGTATTAAAAATACGCCAAGCAATGTGAAATGAAGTCTCATATATTTTATAAATGTAATATGTATAACAGTAGACATATTTCAGCTTATTCCAGATATTTATAGTTAGAATCCCAATACTAAAAGTGCAGCTGTAACTCAGTGCACCTCGTTACACGCATACGATGTGTCACGGCGAGGTTTATGCTTTAATATTTCTGCGCATGTTTAACACACCTGGGCTTTTTTGAATTAATTAAAGAGCCGTCAATTCATTTTATGATTATTGTGTTGAAAGTGTTATGTCTTGTATCGGAACGTATTAATTTATTTTCTTTTTTAGCGGCTATTTTATTTTATTTATTTATTTCAGGAGATTTATTGTGATTATAATTTTTTTATATTTATAACGATAGATAGGTTTTATAAAAGTTGTGATGACAAAAGCAATATAAAAATAAAATACCTATATACTTTCTACTTTTTTTATATAAAAAAAAAATATATTAATTATTTCTATATGTAAATACCTATTTTTATTTTTAAAATAACACAATTAACATGGAAAGGTTTTGCTGGAAGAAATCTCTTATTAGAGATAAGCTCGCCTTTGTACATTATGTTTATAATGAATTGTAATTTACAGTATGTTTTGTGTACAATAAAGAATAAATAAAGTATACCTATAATCTGTAAATAATTTGCATTTTTTTTTTCATTTTATTTAATTAATAATTGTGGAAAAGCGAAGGATGTCACCGATTGTAAAAATAATAACTATTGTAAAACTATTGTCACAACAATTGCCATGTAATCCCGACATAGAATAAGTCACCCCTTCTTTTCTCATGGGTGACGTAAGAGGCGACCAAGGGAACTTAATGATCGAGGGACGGGCAGCAGCGTCCCTCTTAAAACATCACCAATAACCTAACTGCAGTTGCCAACCCGTTTGTCAAGCGTGGCAACTACTGGCAAAACCCTCCACTAGGGGGAGGCCTATGTTCAATAATGGACAGATAATGGCTGATATGAAGATGATTATAAACATATATAGAAAAAATATAGACAAATTGAAAATCTGTTCATTAAAATCGTTTAATATGAATGTAGAAAATAAATAACTAAATAAAAAAGTGGATTATAATTGTGGCACAATTAATATAGGTGTAGTTATCAAGGTAATATTATAAGAATTAATGATATTTCCATGTCTGTCGCAATTAATAGTTGTAAATGTCCACAAGAAATCAAATATTTGACGGCCATTTGTTTTATGTACCTATCGGCTGCACTCTTCACGGAGCGTGCTCGATGCCAATAAACATCAACAAATTGTCGTTGAAAATTTATAGGAAATTGTCTATTTGGATTTTAATGAGTTCGAGATAGTGTAGTCTCTTCTGTAATAGTACCGGGATTTTAAATATGAATATTTACTAAAATTATAAACATAAAATAATTTTGCTTCTCAACAAAAAAAAAAAAAGAAATATTAATTATAACAAAATACACAGATAAATGAAGAGATATTTTGTAGATACATTGGATTAAAAATATTTGAATTTAGAATACGGAATCATGTATCTATAATTAATTGTTAGTGTTGTTATTTAAAAAAAAATATAAGTTTAAATTATCGTATTTGTCTATAAGTACCCATATTTTTCTTCATATTTCCTTTTAATCGAAAGTTGTTAATCCTCTATACTTTTATTGACAAAACTTGGAATACTTAATATATATAAATTTTACGCCAATGTAAACATACGATAAATTTATTACAATTCACATCTTGTTATAAACATGCATTTTCTTCCACGCACAAACTCACTGGAAAAAAGCATATTCCTTTTTAAAAGGCTGGCAGTACAGCTACAATGTTTCTGATGTGGTATGTAATCATGAGCGGCGGTAGTCACTTATCATCAGGTGAGTCGTAAGCTAATTTTCCTCCTGTGTTATAAAAAAAAGAACAATACGTAATTCTTGGCAGCACTAGCGAGCTAAATTCTATAAAGAACCAGACAACCAACATATTACTAATCACGCGCCACAATTCGACCTAATAAATTGTTAATTTCTCATCACATCAGATATAAATATTAATGTACAATTATTTTATAGAAAGCCTTTCTTATTCATACAAACGTCTAAACTCAAAGTCCTGAATGTCTCTTAGTGACTGTATATTTACAACTTCATAAATTGATTTATACAAATTATTTTGTTGTGTATTACTAATTTTATATTTGTGATTAATTTTATATTAATAACACTTGAGTTGAATTATAATTATAAATTATAGCGTATATATAAGCGTATATATATATATCAATATATATATATATATATATATATATATATATATATATATATATATATATATATATATATATATATATACACGCTTATATATAATATACTTTACATATTAATGTAACGAGAACAGTAATTATAGTGTGTTTCTATAGAAATTAATGAGAATGTAAAAAAATTAAACACAGTATAAATAAAAAAATCAATAAATTATCTAAATGTCTTGATTTGTTACAAATATAATATAAATAGTGTTTCTGTGATAATAAAAAAAATACAAATTATTTTTTTTATTGAGTTCCTTTAATTATATAATAGGTTTTGCTATTATGTGTGACTTATATTAAGATTGGGTCCACCAATCCACAAAAAAAAAGTTAAGGCAAAATAAAATGTTTTTAGTTAAAAATTCAGTTTTTTTATTTGAAAATTAAACTACTGAATATTATTTTATAAATTTCCTATGAGACTAATCTGAAAGTATATCCACTTAGATAAAAATAAAATAATTTCCGAATCGCTTCGGGTCATCGGTGAAAACACGCAAAAAAAAAATAAAGATAAAGCATGAGGTTCTCAATTCGTCGGGCAATTCCCAAATTTCCGATTTTGAAGTCGATTAAAAAGGAGACATGATATAAAACTAAACCGCAATCAACACCTATGTTATTAGACTATTCAATTTAAGATTTTGTTCCATAAAGAGTATTCTATATGATCGCCATATAATTTACATGGAACCAGTAAGGTAATACATCCAATAGAACACAAAAAGAATGATCAAAATCAGTTTGCAATTGACAAACAAATCTTTTGTATACGTTGCACACACAAAAAATAAAGATAAATCGAAAATTTTCACTTTTTTAAATCACTCTAAAATATCATCAAAATCACATGAAACAATTGCGACATATTTTGAATGTTAATTTAAAAAAAAAAACAAATAATATGGAGTCCATTCATGTTTCAAAAACCTTCAATCAAATCACGCGGTGGGCACATACAATGATTTTTATTAAGTTACTACATAGATGTGCCGATAGCCGATGTATCGAAATGTATTCAAATTGATGATTGATTCGATACATGCAGCGTAATGTGATTGAATAGAGATACATAACATTAGTGTCGTACTTTTTATTAGGCAGATGTTAACTTCGATCGTGTTGCGTTGAAGAGCCCATTTGATTTACCAACTAGTATTTTCTGTATTGATATATTATTATATTAATCCTTGTATTTTAGAGTAAATGTATTCATACAAGCTTTTTAATAACAATTTTACCATTTAAAAAGTCTTGCGAAAGACAGGTGTTCAATATATATTTAGAGGTTTTTATACAAAATTGTATTTAACGTTTGTTTTTGTCTAAACAAAAGAAACTTTGTCTTATTATCTTATCTTTTATTTGCGTACGGGGTCACCTAAGCCGTTGTACATTGACCAATTGGGATCGTTTGTATTTCCCCCTGCATTATACTTTTGCGATATCCCGCGGTTTAAGATATCTATAGTCTAATGTTTTGGATAAGCTATTTCCATTAGACTCATACGCATACTTGCCAACGAGTCACAGTTGAAAGAAGAAAGAAAGAAACTTTATTCTACAGAAATACGCGACTACACCCACACAGGGGTTAAAAAAAATTCATGTATTAAGAATTATAACAACGAAACTACACACAATATATATATATATATATATATATATATATATATATATATATATATATATATATATATATATATATATATATATATATATATATATATATATATATATATATATATATATATATATGTATATAAAAAAAGAATATAAAATTAAAAAGAAAGAAAAACAATTCGTATTATAACAGTTTCATCCAAAATGAGTATGTGTGCGTGCGTCGCAATACCTGCAAAATGAGCGTGCTCAGCATTATGCTGCAGTGTCAGGGACACTACAGCGCTGATTTCTAGCACGAGCCTCGCCAACCCGCGGGGTCCTAATAATAACAATAATATTTGGATAAGTTGACTAACATAGTGGTGTGCTTAATGTGTATTGTGTAAAAAAATATATAAATATAATAAATTGTGGTGGGTATATATTAAAGTATAAATTATGACACACACATTAGGTGTATTATGATTATGACATTATTAAAAATAAAAGTTAACTGAAATAAAAAATTCTATAGTTTGTAGATTTTGGCATATAAAATTACTAATTGACATTATTACATCGATTAAATAATATCATTTAAGCAGAGTTTTGTGAATCTCTGTTGAGGTAGACAGTATTTTAAGGAAGGAGACTTTGTACAAAAGTCGATTGCTTGGGTACCTTTGTCCCATTCGTGTTTCAACCGTGAAGCAGTTGTGTTTGCATGGCTGTGTTTTGGTTTGAAGGGTGGGATATGGCGTGAATTTACTGGGTACAGAGGAATAACACCTGAGTCCTCAGGAATGGCAATGCATGGGGGGTATCATGGACGAAACAGTATAGTCTGTTATGTCCATGGTACTGCTCATGTCTATAGGCGACGGTTACCACTTTCCATCAGGTGGGCTGTCAGTTTTTTTGCCATTCTAAGTTGTATAAAAAAATGTGGTACGACTTCAATAATTTAAAATTAATATTAATGTTGTAATTTATATTTAATTAAATGAGGTGGTGATTTAGCTAACAACCTATTCAATGGAAAGTACTAACCATTGTCTATAGTTATAAATGGCTCTATGGATAACACATATGTAGTATACTGTGTCACACATTATATTCTGTGATATTAATGTGTTGCTATTTGTAATAAATAAAATGTAAGACCTATGTATCCAAGCGATGTATTTTTTTTTCTATTGTATGAAAATGTAATGGCAACCCCGCCTAATGAAGGGTGATCGATGAAGATGAAAACAGGCTAGTTAGCCCATCATGATGAATTCATCAGGTATTAATCATGATAGTTTCCAGGGGGAACCGCGAGGAGGTCGGCCTGGTTAGATATATTGCTAGCAATGGGATTCTTAGTCTCCATTACTAACAATCCCTTTTCTCCCCTTCCAAGCGATGTGTTACCCGTGTTTACCACCAAGCGAAACATATACTTGTCGAAACTTTAACGGTATAAACAACGTTTTCGACATGTAGAGAAGTGAATTCATGTGTACTTTAGTAAATAATTCTAAATATTTTCAAATATTACAAATTTTGTCAACATATTTT
Organism: Galleria mellonella; assembly: GCF_026898425.1. NCBI lineage: Eukaryota > Metazoa > Arthropoda > Insecta > Lepidoptera > Pyralidae > Galleria > Galleria mellonella. The sequence continues at coordinate 727,971 of NW_026442143.1, forward strand.
TTATTCACATTTTAATACATGTCAGTTCTCATCACGCTGCCTCTATAAATAATAAGTTTGTTTATTAATAACCAACCCGTATGGTATTCAGAAAAAGGAACACGTAATATCACATTTTTTCGTAGTCACAAAAGACATTGCCGCCAAAAGGTGGCAATTAGTGACAGGTGCTCCCATTTTGTTGAATTGTATAAATTTTTAATATTTCTTTTTTTTCTCCACTCGAACTCAAACCGAAAAAACTAGCCATTGTTCTGACTAAAGTTTATCCGAACGCCCTTTGTCAATGTCATATTCGCTACCATTCGGGAATCGAACATAATACCTGGTGACATATGGAGGTGGATATTAAAGATGAAGAGTCACCGTGACCTTGCCAAAAGAGGCCGCTTGCATCGAAATCTGGGAAGTTTTTGCTATTTCACGCGGCCCTTTTTTTAAGTCGACTATTTGTATGCAGGCGACTTATTGTCTGCTAAATCTGTGGATATCGGAAAAAATGTAATTTAATAAACTCTTTATTGTTGTATTTCTGTGGGTGTTAATTTATTGTGAGAAAAAATAAATTAACGAAACAACTGTTTAATTTTGATCTAAAATGCATATAGAGTAGAATGAAAAACACCTACTTTAGTGAATACCAAATAGGACTCCCAATAGGAACGGAGTAAAAATATATAGAGAATTTTTTTAAGTAGTTTGGCCAGCGATCGTGGATGAAGTTGAGGGTCCCAGCAGTGAGACACGATAAGCTATGATCGATTGATTTAAATCGGGCTGACATTTTTGGCCAAACATGGGAATAAACGCAATCGATTGCAACAATCAAATAGTTAGCAAAATCTGTTAAGGATTGGCTAAAATAATGCGTACAAAAAAAAACATGAAATGAGAAGTTCCTTCTTTCCGAAGTAAAAGCTTGCTTATACTTTTTTTTATTTGTGGCATTAATTGCTATCTTTAAGTATTTGTCACTGCTTACCACCTTAACTAATTATTATGAAATTTGCCGTACCCATAGATCGAAATAGAGGAAAGCATATGTAGGTTATGTTTTATCTCACTCACACTAAAGAAATCGCAACGACAACTAGCTAGCTAATTAATATTCCAAACTTATTCAGCTTGATTACTTATCATCAGTATTTGACATATGATTTCTTCATCTAAAAAAGTTTCCAATAATACAGATGCCTCATAACAATTTATATATTGGACCCTATGAATATTTTGATTAATAAATCGACAATCATCAACAAATTGTGTAAATACGGACAAATTCCGTTCCAATTTAATGGGATATCAAATCAAAAGGGACATCCATTGAACTCGCAGTTGCCTATTACAAAACAGTTTAATCGAATTTTAATAACAAATCAATAACAATATTTTATAACAACAATCGTTATCTGCCCACGTGAATATAGATAAAACAAGTCGACCAATCTACGCCTCTTCAAACATATAGAGATCTTTTCAAGAAGTTGAATAGGTAAAATCATAATTTGAACGCGATCAGTTAGGGTCACCATGGGTTGTCACTGTTTGTGGACAATGGCTGTTTTATAAGCATATCACCTATATAAGTAGGGGAGAGCTTGAAAAGAGTCATATAAAATATTATAAAATAATTATTTAATACTTTTCGACAAATTACCATTTTGTATTGTATTATTGGATAATATTTATTTATTTGTATGACTTTCAATTTGTTTAAGTTTATTTAAGATTGAAATATTAAATTGCTATTCAACGTCGTGTATTAATTCAAAATGATAAGATAAAAGATCTTAATTCATACATAAAATAGTTTAATATTATCTACTGTATTTTTTATTTTATAGACTTATTATTTATTAAACTAATTATTTATTAATTTATATTAATTAGGTAATAAAAAAAGTGTACGACAAGAATAAAATATTTTGAGATAGAAAGTAAAAAATATTTGTATATAAAATTCACGTACGACATCACATTATATACGTATAAAATTTATGTTTATGTTAACGATATTTTTTATAATCAGAAACTTGGTCGAATCGAAATTACAAGGTACTTTGAGTTGCAGTACATCTTAAATAAGATGGGCCGTCAGAACGCTATACGTATGCAACAACAACAAACAACAGAATAACAAAATGTCTAGTCTCATAAAAACAGTCGGTTTGGTCACACTAATTGTGATCAATTTACAATAAAACGCTATACGGAACCGGGGCACGTAACTTTGTATATCCCATGTTAATGTTCTCAATTCTGTTTTGTTGATTTCTATAAAATATTATAAATGAGACGGCTACCACTAAGAAAATGACCAAATATTATTTTTGGTTGTATAGCTGGAAGAAAGTAACTCCTGTTTTTGTTCATATCATTTATAGTTTACTAGTTTTTACTTGCGACTTCGTCCGCGTGACCGGGATGTGTTGATTGATCGATATTAAAAGTAGATTATATCCTTCTTAACTATTTACATTACGTGTATAATCAATTTCATAACGATTATTTAACCCGTTAAGGTGCTTAGAGGTAAAAAACAAACAAACTCACTTTCATGTTTATAATATTAGTAAGAAAGTAAGGATTAGCTTAATCAAATCTAATTACACATTTTTACACATATGTTAGGTGTAGTTTTTTTAAAGTATTATATTTTGAAAGTAGGCAGTGGGATATACGATTTCATTGGTTGGTTGAGATAACTAGATTAATAGTATTTTATTCATACTTATGTTTAAAATTCTGAAGACTGGTCGGTTAGATTTTCTATTTACAAGTAAATTAAAAAAAAAATCATTATATATATAAAATAAAATGAAGGTTGCAATCAACCATTCAATCATTTATTTGCATAAATATAGGTACAGTTATAAATTTAATGCTATAGAATATGTAGTGCGTTATGCAACTAACAACTTAATTTGGTTTGTGCCTGACAGATATACTTTTATAAGTAAATTCATATTTATTCAAATCAAATCTATAGGCGATATTATATCGAATGACAACAAAATGAAAAGTGTTCAATTTTCAATATTAAATTTGCTAGTGTATGAATGTTATGTTGTTGGATAAGGTAGGTAACATTGAGTAAGGTCACTTAAAAAAATTTAATCACCTTCATTAAGATCAAAACGAATGATTGCGGCTTTTCCACAAAGATTAGATATCAACAAAGTTAATCAATCATTCACAAGAAAAAACTACCTAATACACATTAATGTTGTTTTCATACTTGTTAATTATTCTGGTTATATGCACTTAATACAGAACTAAAAACCACATAAGGAAAAATTATAATATTTTCTCAGTAGTTATTTTATGTATTTATTTACACTTCATTACACCATTTATAAAAAAAATAAGTACAGCAAATTTTAATGTAAAGTGAAAAAGGCGGTATTTCATGTTAACAGGATGTGTCAATGAAATTGATATATTTTAATTTTTTTTTACATACATACATATCTGTCACACCATTTATTTTTTTTTTTCTCTGCGAATAAATAAATACATGCAGCGGTTTTCTTACCCAGCACTTTCGTGTCGCCATACACCTTACGCAATATGAATCCAGAAAAATGGAATATTCTTTATATTTTGTTCATGGTCGGGGCTCAACAGGTAACCATGAATAAATTCTTGGCCGACGACAAAGCGGCTCACAGTCGGAGTGCGTTTTTCATAAAGTGTCGGCCCTGTTAAACATTTTTTATTTGGCCATTTGCTACCAACTGCGTTATATGAAAAATGGATCGTAACCGTACCCTTTTCTCGTATTTTTTTTTCTCTGAATAAATCATGTCATTAAATTTTAATAGTCACGGTAAGGCGAGGCGAGTTAGTTAGGTCTTTTGTTGAGGCCAGTTTGAGCATCCTTTGATTTGATTGTTACTATTTAGGGCTATTGTACTCGGCCGATGGTTAACTCGAGTAAATGCCGACTTAATTTCATTAATCGACTCTTTTGTACGAATTAAGATTTAATTGAGTCGATCCGACTTGTGTCGAGCATTGTGCCTCACATGCAACAATGTATGGAATTCGAATTATTTCTGGTCGCTTTAATGAAGAACACATGTTTTTTTGTTACACGTGCTTACTTCTATTTATCTTTGATTCTCTTTTTTAGAGTTTTTTTTTTTTTTTTTTTATAGTTCATTGTATTTTATTAAAGTGATACGGACAATGAATAATTTACTTTAGAGCAAGTATAATACACTTTCATCTTAATGGTAAGGAATCAAATTTGAGACTATTATTAACTGAATGTTGTGCATCGACTTTTGTGATGTAATACTAAATTATAAAAATCTAAAAAAAAAAACTTTTATTACACTGACTGCTTTTGATGTATATACAAAACTTAGTGCTTAACATAAAAATATATCAAAAATGTAACCAGACATTAAGCAAGTATTTTAATTACCCAATATCGAAGTAGAAGTGCAAAAACTATGCATATCTTAAATCATATTCTCCAAACAACCTTTTAATATCCCTGATGATATCAAAATAACAATCTACATATTAGAGTATTTTCTTTTTGTTTAAAGTTTACGCAATAAATATGTTGTACGGTTGCTAATCCGTCTTCTGAACGTGGCAACTACGGCCAAAATCCCCCCAATGGTAAACTGCAATACGGAACGGCCCTATTTCGTGTGGTAGTCTATGGGGGAGACCTATGTTCAGTAGTGAACCAATAACAGTTGATAAGAAGATAATGAATTATGTGCTATAGTTGAGTACTATATGAAAGGTCCAGTATAAAAAATAACAAAAATAAACACAGTTAACTAATATACGACATGTCATTTTTAATTGGCTTTAAATATGACGATTTTATAGTTTTATTTCTATTAAAAAAATATATCAATATTATGAAATCCAAAAAAGAGGCACAGCGTCACACCTAAATTTTATTTTAGCCTGGCTTTTGACCTAGGCGCTATAAATAAAAAATTCGCGATAACAAAATCGAATAGTGATGTATTGAACGATCTGGTATCGATTTTTTCTTCGGTACCAAAAAGGTGTGGGGCGGGATCGCCAAAGGCGAAGCATGTGTTCGGTATGGGGGGCACGGGGAGGAGAGGATGCGCGGGCGAAGGGCAGAGGTCACGCGAGCCCGCGGTGAACTAGTGTTGTACCACGTCCTTAGAATATCGTGGAAGCTCTATGAAGTAATATTTTTGTGAATGATTTACAATTTTCGTGAATTAATTGACAAATAGTCAAGTTAAACTGAAATTATTACAGTATTGAGCTAACGCTGACTGGTACGGATCATTTCATAAATATTGGCTGTATATCCCGGCTTCAGTCATGTGAGTCGGCGTGAATAGTATCCTATGTGTTAGTTTGTAATATAACTTACCTGTATATATATCGCAGCCAACTAGCCCAATTCGCTGTTAAATTTTTACAGCATAGTCTTTTTACAAAACGACGCCGTTCAACTAATGGTCTGAAAAATATTCAGCTATTCAATTAAATAGCTAGGCATATGACTTGGATTTGTAATGTTTAACTACTTGTCTAGCCTAGTCGTTTAAATTTTGTTCCATTTTTTACCATCTGACGCTGACGCTGTAAGCGTCAAATAAGCGGCAAATAACAATACTGTTAGTATTTTTCACATTTTGATTGCGTTTACCCAAGAAATAGTACAAAAGTTGGGTTACCAAATAATATCCTTATTATTTACATAATTTACTTTGTTATCAAGTTACACTATGTGATTTCATTATTACTAAATAATATTATGCTATATTTTATATTATTTTGTTCAAAGTTTTATCTTTTTTTGTCACCTTGTTGTATGAATAGCGTTAACCAGCCAGTTCATTAAAAGTTGTATTAGATGGCATGGCTAAAAATCATTCGATCACTAGTTGAACGTCACAGTTTAGTAAAAAGGCTAGACTATTAATTAATCTAATATTAAAATCTGTATAGCGGTTTAATCATAATTGAGTAACAAACATCAAACACATTTTCATATTTTAATATTAATAGGATTAAAATATTTTATGTAAATATGTTATTATTATTATTTTTTGTTTAAATAATATTTCAAAAATCATTATTTGGCAGTGAAAGAGTTTAGATTTTAAAATTCGATCCGGACTATATTATTTAATTTTTACTTTGATTTTATTTATTCGAGATTTTCACTCGAGTTCAACTATTACCTACTACCAAATTATCATTAAAACTCCATTCTTAAAATAATTGAATCAGAATAAATATCTAAATACTTAAGCATTCGACTGTGTGATGTAAATTGTAGAGATACAGAAATATAATATTAATTTAAATTATAAATATTAGTAGATTTAATAATAATATTATATTTTTATATAAAATTATACAATAACGAGGGTTAATTTTAACGATGACATTAAGCTGAAACTCAGTGGTATTATATATATAACTGCGTTGATACATAATTGATTTAGAATGAAAAATTTAATGATTGTTTTGTGACTTCGAGTATTTGTCAGTATTGAGTAGCTATTATTCGTTTTGGTATACCAATTACGACTAACTTTATATACATATTTTTTAAAGCAATATTTAAATCGACGTCGATATTAATTTTTTAGGCACATCACTACGAACCACACCTTGCTCTCGTCATGGTGAAAACGTAATTTTAATTCAACTGGTCATACGAAAGTAAAATATTAACTTAATTTTTATTTTTTAACTTAACTAGGCATGACTTTGGTGACGTAGGTATGACATCATTACTTTGCATACAAGTTTATTTAATACAGTCTGAACCCCGTATCAATAAATTTACAGGCTTGAATTTGTCCACTCGAATTAAGATAAAAAATGTTATCAGTTAAAACAGGATTATGAGTCATCAGAGTTTTAAACTTTATTCAAATCCATTAAGTGTTTTCTATATATCTATTAAGAAACATCCAAAGATATAAATATTGAAACATTCATGAACAGAAATATTCTAAGGATTCTATCTGTAATTGATAAGAATTTATTATTTCCTCTATACTACTTGGTTTCATAATTTTGTGAATGTGAACTAGAGAAAACATCCTAAATTATTTATGACATATTATTTATTATATTTATATATTATGTTATTTATTATAAACACAGTGTCTTTATTAGTACAAAATCTATAGATAAAGTTTTATTGTCGTTATAATAGTCGTTAACTCTTTAATGCTGAACGTAGAATAAGGGGGGTTTTGCCTGTAACTGTCACACTTGGCAGGTGGGTTGGTAACGCAGTTTTTTTTTATACAACTTAGAATGGCAAACAAGCTGACGGTCCACCTGATGGAAAGTGGTAACCGTCGCCTATAGACATGAGCAGTATCATGAACATAACAGAGTATACTGTTTCGCCCATGATACCCCCCATGCGTTGCCATTCCTGAGGATTCAGGTGTTATTCCTCTATACCCAGTAAATTCCTTCCACCATAAACTCCCTTAGTCGTCTCTTATGATACTCATGGGAAAGAAAGAGGTGGCCTATTGTATGCCGAGACCTACACGGCGATAAGATTATATTATGCACATATATTATTGCAATATTAAGCGTGTAGTCCTGACATAGAATGGATCAGCCCTTCCTTTCTGATGGAAATCATAAGAGGCTATTAAAGGATATTTTTCTAAACACACAGTTTCAGGTATGAAAGCTTTGGGGCGATATTAGGAATATAAATATGTCAATTCAGATACAATTATGAGAAACTAGAGGGATAAATATGTTTATAGAAACGTCATATACATGAATTCCACGCCCTATTTATATTATGGTCACTAATCAGCTGTGTGTGTATCGCTTTTGTGATTGAATGAGATATGACAGTGAAATTATAGAGTATTGCATACGATAGGAACTTCGTAGTTTGTTATAAAATTCAAATGACTATCAATTAATCACTAACTTCTTAATATCTTGTGTAATTTTTTATTAAAAAAGATGCCCAGCAGTGGGAGATATCAACTGGTTGTTATAATGACGATGATTGTAGAAATAAACTCCAAAAAATCATCTAAGATCAATCTAAAACACTCAATAAAACACGTCTCACCACTATAGCGTTAACGTCTCCAGTATTATCGATGTTTTATAGGGACCTACACCATCGAAGCGTTTATTCACGGTGTACAATTTCAAAACAACACTCAATGGGTTAGTAAAACGAACAAGACGCGCGATCGACGCAATCTCGATGTTGAATCGATGGTCTGATGCAGATGGACGGCTGTATGCAAATAAGCGGGAAGACAATGAGCTTCCTGCTGATAAATCTGTAAGCTTTACATATTATAATTATTATATTATTTCGTAGAACAATTTATACCACATTAGGGGATCGATTTTTAGACGTCATTCTCTAAAACTTCTTTGTTGGTTAACGATTGTTTTGCGCATATTTATGTACTGTATTTTATTACTCTAAATTTATATTTATGATAGACCAGGCAAGGTGATGAACTGGTACTTTAAGCGGAATTGGCACCCTTTTTCATTTCCATAAAACTGACCGAATTCAACTGACTTTGTTATGATATATACAGAGTATAAGTGACAGGTTGGTAAAAACTGAAACTGTGAATTTAGATTCTTATTTTGAAATTAACCAGTGGAAAGTCTTTCCGGAAATTTTCCTGATTTTTTCTTTTTAAGTACTTTACTTTTGAAGTAGAAGTCAAGAGTCTACGAAGTGGCAATCACGTATGAGTTTTAGAGATCTTATATATGAGACAAGTTATTAAAATGATCAAAGCAAAAGCCATATGACGAAAAAGAAAATTGCCAATCGGTTGAACTCTGCGTGTACCGCAAGGGATTACTGCAAATATAGTGCCAATGGGTTGAACTCTGCATGTACCACAAGGGATTACTGCAAATATAGGTAGTACTCGTACTATCCATATTATAACTACTACTATATTTATAAATACCTATACGTAATTATATTCATGTCGTTCAGTTAGTTTTTTTTTTAATTTTAACAAAAAAAAATATAACTATACATCTAATATAATTTAATTAACTATACTTTTATTTGATAAAAGTAAGTGCTTTTCTAAAAAAAAGCATACTTTATTAAATTTTAAAACGATACTAGTAAAGATTTAAGAAACTGAAGTTAATTTCTTAAATTCTAATAAATGTCGTTAGAGCATATAATTTCCTTTACACTCTCTATAGTGAAAGGTAAAAATAATTACTATTCTATATTTAAGCGATAATAAATTTCTACTTCTTAAATATAAATAGTATTATAAGTAGAGCAAGAGATGGCGCTCACAAATATGCGCGCACGTCGCTAGAGGCCAAACGCAACGAGCTGTCGACGCGGCCGATGAATGATGCGACCAACTGCGAACATAAACAGGAAAATGAAAATTTTATTTTGATATAATTAAGAAAATAATTATTGGAATATCAATTAGATAATTAAGACTAATATATTGTCTGTATATACCAATTAGCGACGCTGGTAGAATAGTAGGGCAGCGGAAACTTATATAAAAAAAGGTTTGTCGCCAATAATACCAGTATTTGTACGCAAGTATAAAAATCTGAATAAATATAGTTAAAATTTGTGAATTTGTTTGTTTTACCATATATTCAATCGTGCTCGAAGGACAGAATGATTATAAATAAAGTTTGGCGCTCAAATAATATATTCTAAATATACCTACATATAACTTTGGATACTCTGGACAAAGGCTATGTTACAGATTTTATCTATATTTTATCTGCAGTAGTTTCATCAAATTTGATCACGATCAATATTAATCAATATAATTCTGTCTGACACAATTTTTTTTTCAGTTACTTATGTATGTATTTTAGCAGTTTTATAGCGTTTAAGCTATATTCGTGTACCACAATTTTCTTCTCTTCATTTTATACAATTGTTCTCTTTATCATTTATAAAAATTAATGATATAATTGCAATTACTTATAATTTTAGAGCATTATCCAGAACTAATTATTTGAAAATAATTATTTAAAGGACAATTTTAATTTTATTTACTTTATTACAAACGAAACTCACTTACCACCTTTTTCAATAGGCTCAAGCAGGCTTTGTAATGGCGCTACAATGGTGTAGTTTGTCGAACGTTTGACTCCGACCCCTGACTTATGTACCACTATAAGTTCACACTAAACCATGCACTATGGTATCTCATACCAGTTTAATATTCATCTCTATATGATCTAATTTTAGTGCCACAAAGTTCAAAATTCAACAGCATTCTCTTATCAAGGTGATATACAAGTGAACTTGACTGTATATAGTGAGGACAATTAGAAATTTATTACCAGTTTGTCAATGGCTTCAATATGATCGCTAGTTTGGTGTCATTAAATATTATGTCTTATTGTTAGCTTCATGATGACGATAAATGTTAAGGTTAATCTATGTTAAGTACCTACATATTCATACTTTTAAAAGTACTCTTAATAAACTCAAGAGCTTTAAATGATTTTAGCATTTTATTCATTTCTGATACAAAAAATACACTACCATGGGTTTTACTATTAGTGAGAGCAAATGTAGGTAACACAGTTTGTTCATATACCACATCGTAAGGCTAATGTCACAATGATAAGCGAATGCGAACGGGATAATTAAATGTAGTTTAAAATTTTTTAGAATGTATATAACGTTTTCTGACTTATTATATTTAATAATATTGTATTATATATTATAATATTAATAAAAAATAAAATTATTTTTTCTAAAATGAGTAGGGAATTCAGTGATAATATGATTAGTATAAGAAAAGTAAATAAGGGTTTTCGGGTAAAAAATAATTTAATATCTGTCCACTTGTGAAATGTATTATATGACAGAATCGATCACATAAAGTATACACAAACTAATGGATAAAATTCCACTATTCTTTCAGTTCTGCAACGCTATGCCAAATAATTTATAGTTTCTTTGTCATAAATTTTTTAAATGCGTTCCGTTTAACTATCAACACTTAATCATTTTTCTACATTCCTAAAATTTAAACTAATAATTAAAATACAATAATCTTCTTCTTAAACTACATTTTATCATTCAGACCAATCATCGTTTGTATTCATATTAACAATAATATTATTTTAATCTGTATATTATAGTTATGATGTGAAAAACAATCAATTCATAAAATATTCAAATTGAGTTAAATACTGTTGAAGTTTCGATAATAAATATTTCTTATAAATATACGAAAACATAAGTGAGATAAATCAGAAGATATCTTGTGGAAAGTGTTGAGATAATTAATTTTCAGTATATAACTGTGATATTATTTACGTCCACCACTGTTTATTATCCAAACACACTTAAAAATGTGTCTTTTAACCAATAATATTAGGGTATCTTAATAGATTTTTCCTATTGGCATATTTCTTTAGTGATTTTTTAAAATGTGCAAATATTGATGAGCCACATAAGTGTAAAGTAAAAGTTATAACATTTACAAATACGTTTCCCGCTATCTCTTATGCAATAAGACCACATCTCTCAGGAATTTGACCGACATGGCGTCGTGAACGTCGGCAGACGAAACGCACGAGCCTTCGCCCATGCATAGCCATAAGGCTGTGTTCATCATGACTTGTACATGTCATAACTGGGTGCACTTGAGGTCATAGCTATTTGAAATCACGTCACTGTACATACATCACGTTGTTGATACTATAGTTATGCTTTGTTGTGCCTGCAGTAGGTACGAGTATTTCATTGGTATTGCAACAAGCATTTGATTTTTACATACATATGGACATATCTGTTACGCCTGTCTCCCATTAGAGTAGGCAGAAATAATGGGACGTTAAATGTTTTTATTCAAACTCTTTTGCTTCCTCTATATTCATCTTATTATTCATTGTCCTCTGTTACTGTTTGATTTTTATTTCTTATTATTTATTTAAAATGATTGAATTGAAATGGTGTCATGAGTTTTCATTCAATACTTATGTTTAAATATATAAGATGATTATTTATTTTATATACCTATATATGATTGCAATTCACTAATATGTAGTTATTATTTTTATTAACTATATTATTATTTGATCATTGCTGCATTTACTAATTTATAATAAAATAAAAGGCAATACATTAATAATAAAATATAAAATAAAACGATTATCATAATTTTAGTCAGAGTTTAATAAACTGGTACTGCATATAATCTGATTTATGTGCTATGACTGTGGCTATCCTAAGAATTTAAAATGTACACAAAATATAATATCCCAGAATTGTTTTTAATATTTGTATTTTTATAATTATGTATACACGTCTTTATGTTTTGACGCGTGCTGTATTAAAAAGAGCTAAGAGAAATTTCTTAAAATACCAAGTAACAACGAACTTCTAATCTCTTCATTAGTTTTAGTTCTTGTTCCTTAATCCAACTCAATAAAGTCAATATTCCTTTGATGTTTTTTTAAAAAACCATAAGACGATTTGTGCCTTCGAAGAGTTTTAGTACAGTTGCTTATAATTGGATTCAAATGTTTTAAAAACCAATATAATGTGGTCTAAATATTACTGTAAGCTCGTATAAATAGGGTATAAAATTGTATAGCATTAACATGTAATGTTTGGATAATTTTTCTTATAAATAATATCGTGGGAAACGAAGCGTGCCCGCAGGCGCGTCATGAAACTTCGCAAGTGAATGGACGAAAAAGTTTATAATAAGAGTATTTCGATTAGCTTTTACATAATAAGTCGTTCGCTTTATTATAGTTCATAATCTTTGAGGTTAAGAGATGTTAAGTATACACCGCTGATATTTTTTTTTATTACATTTTTTATAGTAAATTTCGATGTTAGTGTAATAATTGAATTAACATTTATTCCTCATTAATAATTATAATAGTGTACTTAATAAGGTGAATTCAATATTAAATATAACGTTGTTATGCAAAATTATTTCAAATTATTATAAAAGTTTTATGGACCATTTTATCAGTGAATCTAAATATTTTTTATGCGTTATTAGTAGTAGTATTAAATTATTAATTTTAATTTATGCCTTTTTCTCTTAATGATTTTTTTTATAAATTATATCTATTCAATGAATATGGTAAAGTTAAGTGTAAAAAATTAAATATGAAATTTGAAGAAAACACTCAATCTTACTAATATAGTTTATATATTAGTTAATAAGTTTTGTAAGTAGAAGAGGGCCCAAGACTTCACGACACAGGGAATCCTAGTGTGAAGTTTTAAGAGCAAATGTAAAATTGAAACATGTATTTTTGGATTAATAAATATTATATTATTATTATAATGAATTTGTAACTAGATGATGTCTATACTTAGAAGGTAATTAAGAAAAATTAATATGGGAGGTCTTAATAAGAATAATAGATACTAAAAAATATTTTTTTAAATTTTGTTTTTCTGTCTCTATGTTTGTTACGAAACTACGCAAAACGGTTTTATTCCTGAAGTTTTAATTAAAAAAAACTGGTGTAAGTTTTATCTTGATATCTATAAGCTGTGGTGATATTTCTACTTTTAAAATTTACGCGTACGAAGAAGCAGGCAAAAGATAGTAGATACTGAATAAAACAACTATACAATAGTATTTTTATATTTTACTAATATTTCTATATAAATTTGCAATTAGAAGACGGCTAAGTGTCCAATCATAATTAAATGATTGAAAATACCTTAGTTTGGCTGTTGCAAAATAAAAAAAAAGAAATAATTTAGAAGTGCACGCCGCGCCGCGCCAAGTTACAGGGCGGGAGGGCGATAAATTCCAATCAGGCGGTGCGCGCAAGGGCACTAGGTCGCGAGCTGACTCGTTTAAGGGCCCATTATATTCATATAGTAAGGCTACATTTTAACCGACTTTAGAAAGAGAAGCTTCTTAAGTAAAGTTTATAGATTTTTACTTGACTACCAAAGAAAAAAAGTAAATTAACGTTGGAAAGTTAAAATGAATTAAACGCCATTCAGTGAATTTTAAAGGATGGCAAAAAAATTAAACTAAAAAAAGGCATAATAATTGAAAATATTTGATGTGGTAATATAACTTATCAGTTTAGTTTAAATTTCTGCATTTTTGACAGATTTTATATCAATAAAAAAAGCAAAGTTTATACAAACTTTGCTTTTTTAAACTAATTAAATTTTTATGATTACTATTTTATAATTGGTCATTTTACGACTAGGCTAATTCGCCGCCATCTTTTTTTTGATTAATTTATTAAATATCCTTACCATATTTTGCTTTTATAGCGTCGCTTTATTTTTTGGTTTTCAATTAGAATGCTTTACTCAGCGGCTGAAAGAAGAAAGATAATAATTTTGTTTAATGTTACATAATGTATATAAATATGGTTCGGATCATTGATGTCATGTATAGTATAAAGGAATTGACGAATTTTAATAAGTTGAATGTTGGTAGAATATTTACTACTAATTACTACTATAATATGATAAAATAAAAAAGAAAGTATAATATGACAGCCATAATCAGTAAAAACTTGCAAAATTAATTTAGGTAATCTAGTCTGTATGCACGATGTTTTGATAATTTTTGCTAATTATAACTCAATTTTGTTTTTTTTTTTCTTGTTTTTTATAGAAGAAATTTATTTCGATTTTGGTTCTATATTACTTTCAATGAAAATTAAGATGTCAGTATAAAATTAATATTATAAAAAAGATTGAAATAACTTACAACAATGACATTTTATGGTTGTAACACCCGTAACTACCCCTTAAGTATTTAAAGTTAATGATCGCACAAACTTGGAATTCATATTACATGTGTTTAACAAAGGTTACTTGTATTTTAAATCTAGAAGTTTTCTTATAGCTTAATTAGTAGATACTTAATAGGTGCTTTTTAGACGTGAAAAAAAAACCATTATGAGGACTCGCTCATTTCAGAAGAATCGAATGGTGATTATCGAACTACTACAACTAAAACTAAACATACATGCATACATTCACAGCCTTAACACCTGTCTTCTGTTGAAGGAGGTAAAAACAACTATTTATACGTGCTCCCTGATTACGAGTAATTTTAATTTTGGCTCTTCTTCAGCGTATTTCTTATTTGGTTGACATACAAACATCTAGGGTTGTCTCTACCGATATTTTCATTCATTTGTACTCGATAAGCCTCTTTTGTTTTTTATCCATCCTTTCTAAATGGCCAAACCAACACAACATTCTCTTTATGACTTGTTACTATATGTACATATGTCTTTTAGTCCAAACTTCTCTCTAAGCACACTATTTCTCACTTTATTTTTAATGTAATATCACAAATATTTATTAGTTCTCATCTCTAAATTTATCCTGTTTTCATGCTTTTTCTGACATACCTATGATTTACTTTTATACATGAATATTGGTGTCAATATTCCTTCAATTATAGTACGGTGATCCTTGCTCGATATATTTTCGCTTATCATAACTGAGAGCTTTGCTTCGTTAATACTGTTTTCCGCTTTCATACACCTAACGTCATCCGATATGATGTTAAGCTTTCATTCCTCTCAATAACCATTACAAAACAAATTTTTTATAATATTAAATAAATATTAAAGTAGGTGAGATTCGAACTCACTCTTTCTATGCCACTATACCCGGCTTGAGGTATAAAGGGCGGGTTTAAATACTGTCTCGAAAATTTTCAGACTCAAAATAATTACTGGAATATTTATATATTAAAATTTTAATGCATACTGTAATTTGGCACAATTAACATCACATTATGTTCTTCACCAGTTAATTTTTATGTTTTTGTCTTATTCACATTTTTATTACTTATAGTAGTCGAAGATCTTATTGTTAATTAAATCTGAAATCATAGTTACAAAATAATTGTTAATTTATTCATAGCTCAAATGAAGCAAGCCAGCGTGACTTGACATTAATAATTTTATAGCGTTAATTACTATTACAGTATATATAATTAAATTATATTAAAATTCATCAATATTCAGCTAGTGATGATTACCTAATGTATATAGGTAAACATCATAATTAAATTATTTCGTAATTAAATGAAAGGTGTGATTTTTAAGATTCAATAAACTTGTATTTCATGTAATTAATAAGATTCAATAACAATAAATTTTTAACTTGATTTTCAACTGATACAATATAATATTGATATTTCAAATAATGACGTCACTGTGACATTAAATATAATAGTATGTTTAATTTTAAATCTATTATTAAGCATTGCATAGTTATTATAATCTTTAGCTGTACAATTTTTATCCTCGAACATTCTATAGTTTTCTTTCACCTTCTCAAAGGTTGACTGTAAGAAATCCCTGTATATGATAAGTCGCGATTGCATAGTAATACTTTTTTAATAAATCCAATCAATAAATATTTTATAATACAATACAATTTGTACAATTATTATAGAAGTAATTATTAAAAAATAAAATTATAGTAGGCGTATATTACGCTAAAAAAACTTTTTAAAAAGGGTGAGCACAAAAAATCATGAAAAGATTGCAGTGTCACAGATTTTTCTGCCTGTAAAGGCCGACTGTCAATAAATTTATTATGCTAAAACACTTAAATAGAACATTGTAATTATTAATCGTCTAACACAGAAAAATTCGCTCTCATTTCAACGTTGTGTATTTATCCCGCTAGTCGGTACAATAAAAGGAAATGTGCCGGAGTTTACCATCGTAATCGCGGAGAAACGTGAAAAAATCCACCCACAAAGCGCGTGCGCATAGCACATAGAAACAAAAAACGATCGGCTTGCTACGTATTCTTCCATATAAGTAGTGTGTTGGGCACACGGTTGGTTTTTTGGGTTCCGTGTCCAAAAGAAGTCACGCTGCTGTCTGTAAATTTTTACGTTATGCCTTTCTAGCTCGAAATAAAATTTATTATATACAAAATTTAAATATCTTGTATAGAATGCTAATACATATTAATCAAAATTAATATATATATATATATATATATATATATATATATATATATATATATATATATATATATATATATATATATATATATATATATATATATAAAATACTAATTGTATCTCGCAGGTCTGCCAACGTATATCGGCAGATCGAAACGCGATTATTATTTTCCTGAATTTTAAATCTCCGTTCGACACTTAAAATTAAATACACATAAATAATTACAATTCATAGATGTTCAAAATTAAATATGAGTTTAATAATGTTGACTTTAATTGTAATTTTATCGATTTATAACTATATTTACACTGACACACGTTATTATAATAATACCTGTCTATGATTATAAATATGAATGTTTATTTTTTATTGCAAAAAGTTAAATTAGTGAGCAAAATCTTAACTATAAATGCATAGTAATACAAACATTACGATTTTGCATTTGTAATTATATTTATGACCGAAAAATAGAAAGGGAGACTTTGTACAAAAGTCGACTGCTTGGGTACCTCTGTCCCATTCGTGTTTCAACCGTGAAGCAGTTGTGTTTGCATGGCTGTGTTTCGGTTTGAAGGGTGGGATATGGCGTGAATTTACTGGGTACAGAGGAATAATACCTGAGTCCTCAGGAATGGCAACGCATGGGAGGTATCATGGACGAAACAGTATACTATGTTATGTCCATGGTACTGCTCACAGTTACCACTTTCCATCAGGTGGACCGTCAGCTTGTTTGCCATTCTAAGTTGTATAAAAATAAACGTAAAAATTGGTACAAAATTGACAAAGATATCGTGTACCTACTACAGCTGCTTAATAATATTAATAAGTAAGCTGTAGTAGTAATATTTTGAATGTATTTGTATTGTATGATGTAACTATCATCATCATATCAGCCGTTAAGTGTCCACTGCTGAACATAGGCCTCTCCCATATAGGGGGGTTTACCAGTACTTGCCGTACTTAGTGGCATCCCTCGATCATTAAGTTCCTTTACTCGTCTCTTACGACAGCCACGAGAAAGGAGGTGGTCTATTCATGCCGGATCCACACGGCAACGTAACTATAATATAGAGAAAGTATAAAATTTAAAATTTCATCATAAAATACTTATTACAATAAAAAAAAAACTATTTACAATATTTTCCAATTGCCAATTATTGACCGACGATATTTCTATTAATATGGTAATAAAGAGAAAACACAAATCTAGAACTACTAAATGAAATTAAAAATATTTCCTCATTAAAAAGTAAACAAAATAAAAAACAAAATAAACAAAAAAATCCACCTCACGATATTTTTCTAAAGTCATTATTCACGGACGATTGTTTCTGCTGGTGATCAATGTGAAGTCCCTAATGGCTACCGATTAGCGAGTTTCTCACAGCACCATGAGAAATTCAATCAGATCGATGCTGTAATATCTACCGATTATACCACAATCAATATTCCCACTGCAGTAGATACGGCGTCATTAGCTTTCAGATAATTTATTTTATTGTTCGTTTCGGTTCGTGAGCCGATCACTATTGGGAGTGATTGTTTTGTTGTTTATATTTTGCAATTATTTTTTATAGATAGATTAATTATAAATAAATATTGTATATCATTTAGATACTTTTTTTTTACAATATGATTTTTTTTAGTAGAAATAGTTCAAGCATCCGAACAGCTACTTCAAGTGTAACAAAATTATGCTATACTGGACGAATTATCTCTGTCAATTGCTAGATACTAAAAAATAAAATACAATAAAAGAAACCTTCTTTTTTTTGTTCATCAAAAGTCGAAAAAAATCCATGAGTTAATACTCAAGGATTTTTTTAGTCTGAAATGACAGACTGACATGAATATTCCATAGAAATTGTTTTAGAAGTAAGTAAACGAGTCTACAGATTTTTATGGTTATCTTCTATATCAACGACAACGCGACATCTGTTATTTCGTTTCCGTGGAAATTTCGGGATACTTATGTAAGTGTTCACTTTCAGAATAACTTTAATGGAGCCCTTATAATATAGACAGTGCCAATTGCCATGTTTTGGGGGGGAAGGGATTGTTAGTAATGCGGTCTAACTGTCCTATTAGTAGCAATACACCCTATCAGGTCGACCTCCACGTGGTTCCTCCTGGAAACAATCATGGTTAATTTTAGTGCAATTTGTTTCGACGGGCTAACGGACCTGCTTTCATCCTCACCTTGATAGGTGAGGCACTGATAGGAGATACACTGGCGGGGCACCAGTGAGGGATGATTCCCTCACTGGTGCCCCCCAGTGTATACCGTTAGTGCAGGCGGAGTGATCATTTCTATCACCCATTAAAAAAAATTTTCATGATTTAGAACAGTCAGATGTATGTTTATTAGTCAAAAAGTATATGCGTTTATGCATGTAGCCTATGTCTTTCTCCATCTAATACAGTGCATGAATATTAAATTTCATAATTACCTATTAGTGAAGTCTTTAAAGAGCTAAGAGATAATGAAAAAATACACAAATTCACTTTCACATTTATAATATTAATAAGAATTCACATAGAAGTAAAAATAAAATTGTTTAACTATACATTTTAAGATAGACATATATCTATAAATATTATCCACTTTCATATCATAATTTAGACGAGCTGTATTGGTATTTATCTACACTTAAATTACAATTAGTACAAATGAGCCATAGAAAATCTTCGCTAAGACATATTACGAAAATATAACTAAGAACAATACTCGGGTAGAGTTGGCATTTCAAACATAAGTACCCTGAAGGCTCAATTTACTGATCATTTATAAAAAGTGACTCGCGTGCAAACACAAGTAGCGTCAAGACACGCAACGTCCTAAGTGCGTGATTTAAACAGCTAACATTGACTAATGAGGTGGTTTATAACAATCAATTTATCGAGTCCACCGATTGAGTCCTTATGCTTGAAAAAAAGTAGCTTTTACTAAGTGGCGACAATCACGCGATCCGATTAATTTGTTATGCGTTTTCGATGTTATTTTTATATGGCGACTTTAATTAATTATTATATTTTTTATATTGATTTTAATGCTACTTACAAGTGATGTATGAGAGTTGTATTTCTTATGTAAATGGAATGGTCCCGTTGTCATAATAGTATACAATAGCGGGGCGCTAGTGGAGGATGAAATGATGTGGATAAGATTTGGCCAGTTGGAATATTGTGGCGAATTTTAGACTATTTCCAATAGGAATGGCTTAGAGATCGACCTGATAGAATACCTGTATAATTATTTACTATCAATAGTAATATATTTTTTCATTTATGAAAATGAAATAGTGACTCCACCTGCGTTATCGGTATAATTTGGCGGGGCGGCAGTGAGGGGTGATACGTAAGGACGAAGCAGGTTAGTAGCCCATCGTGACGAATTTAACAATTATTAACCACGGTGATTTCAAACGGGAACCGCGTGTTGGTGGACCTGATAGGGTATATTGCTAGCAATAGTGCAGTTAGACCCCATTACTAATAATCCGTTTCCCTTTAACAAATAGGACGATTAGTGCCCTTTACAAATAAATATCTAGCTCTTCTGACAGGAGTTGAATTGGTAAAATAGAAAGATTAGAAACTAAATGTGGCTTATAAGATGTGACAAATTAATGAAATGTGTACATAAAATAGGTAAAATTGTTAATAAATGGTTCTGGATATATTTCACAGCGCCACCTAGTCTCTATCTTGGTAAATTGTCTTGTCATCTAATATTCATAAACTATATATAAATATATCGATAGAGATCGAAAATAAAGTCATTAGTATGCTTTTAAAGAATACTTTAGGTACTAATAAAATGGATTTTTCTAAAGATACAAATATAAATACGGATAAAAGAATGATTGTATTAATAAAAAAATGAATATTTTATCGTCAATTGTAAAACATCGTATTAGACCGTTATACCATCAAAGTAAGAATAAGAAATATGCATAATTAATAATAGCATATTTTTTTAGTTATAATATCGAAATTTCGGTAAAATGTCTGTTGCATCTGTTAGCTTATTACAAAAATAAGCAAAAACTCCCATCAAAGACTTTATATATCTCCCCTTCACATCCATGCAACCGATCACTGAGTTTGAATTTAGAATGCAGCGCCCGCCCCGACGCCACGCCCATTGGTAGGCACAGCTATCAGATTGCATTTCTGTAAGATATGCATTTTCTGACTTGAAAATATGTTACTCTGATAACATATGCAAACATGTAAATGAAGCAAGTGTATGCAAGCATTGAAAAGAGCATATAGAGGATAGGAGGTTAGCGTGTGTATGGGAATAAATGAGGTAAATCAGATGAGGGCGATTCCTATGTATTCGACAGTGAATAAATGGGTACTAAAAATGATAATGATAATATCATTAACTTAGATAGTTGGTTCTTTTAGTAAGTTTAGCGTCTGAAAGATACTGTCTTGTAAGAACAATGTACGGATTGGGAAACGGAAAACTGCATACAAATGGCATCTTAAATTGTTATAAAAAAAATGTCAAATTATTAAGCTATAAAAAAGGTTTACTGTGAAAAGTTTAATAAGCATAAAATATATTTTAATGAAATAACTACCGGTTTACCTTCTGTGTAATTAGATCGAAAAACGACGAAGTGATTCAGAAACTAGTCGAGATTTTTTGATTTAATTACATGTAAGTTAAAACGGTAGTTATTAGATTAAAAAAGCTTTACTGGTCAAGTTGCTAGCAGCAAAATGCTTAGATTTTACTACCTTTTTATAGGAATATGTTTCGAATATAATAATAATATCATCATCTTTGTTCTTATCTCATGTCTACTTCGGGTCGGCGTAATATGTTTTTATCTCTCATTATATTTGTTATTTACTCTGTATTCACTTCCATCCTGACCGTATTGTCTTTCACACCATCCTTCTTTTTTATCTTCTTTTATGTTTGTAACAATTTACTTTCACACTTAATACTTTTTTCTGCATTATCTTCATTATATGAATATACAAACGAAAATCTCTCAACTAGTTTAATGATTGTATTTTTTAAGATTTTATTTCATATTTTTAATATTTATAATAAGGATAAGCAAGCTGAAGTGGCAATGGGCTGATCACATACCTCGAAGAAACGACAACCGGTGGGGAAGAAAGGTTCTTGAGTGGAGAGCCCGTACGAGCAAACGCAGTATTGGATGGCCCTTCCAGATGGAGTAACAAAATGCATTGTAGGAAGTTAGTGGATGCAGGTGACTCAGGACCGTTCCTTATAATACTTTATGGGTGAGGTCTATATTTATCAGTAGACAGATAATAGCTTAGATGATGATGATGGCACAATTTTTCATTACTATCACATCACATATCTATCTCTATACCTTCAGCATGTATATATAGATTATATTTATATATGTGTTTATTATTTCGCATTACTGGCTTGTCATCTCGAAATGTCTATTTTATTTTTTCATCATCATTAAGCACAAAATAATCTATCACGATGATATCAATGACATATTGAATATTAGATGAGTGACCTTTAATAAAAACCATTATTATACCGTAACCACATGTGAGACTAAATTACTGTCAATCCATACGTGTAGTCGCCGACCTGTAATTTGTAGTGACGTGAGAGCCCCGGTTTTGGTTCCCGGGCAGTCTGTTCCCATGAACATAGGTAGGTATCACTGATACTTCTATTAAATGTAAGATTGAGTATCCATAGCTGTTAGTAAGTATATTTTTGCTAAAAGACTCACCTTATTTACTATTAGTATGCGTATTACATTAGTACTAGAGTATAGACTTTCAATATAAAAAATTTAACCACCTTCGTTGTATATAAAGGCCTACGATGTGGCTTTCCAAATGGTAGTTTTACGTGTCATTCCAATTACGAAGCAAGTGACAAACTTTTTACAAAATCCAAACATAAATTTTTGTACTGCACAGTTGGTAACGATCACTGTAGTCTATGAATGTCTGCTTACACTAGAGGTGTTACGTGCGCATTGCCCACCTTAAGTTGCAGTTAAGCTTTGGTGATATTTTGCGAGAGACGCTGCTGTCATTAAATTTCTTTAGTCGTCTCTAACGATATCTACGGCAAAAAAAGGGTGGCCCATTCTGTACCGGGACCACACGTCGTTACTTACTAAGTTAGGTTTTGCCAAATAATTTAGAAGAAAGTGTATCCTATGTCAATTCAGGGTATCGTGTATCTATAAGTACTTAAAGTGCTCATTTTTGAAACATTAATCATTCTTAAGGGTAACTAATCTAATAAATATATAAATTAGATCTTTAAATTACATGAATCATAATTTGTGTGACTGAGTATTAAATCTTATAATGTTTTCTCATGTTTTGATATTAATAATGTTTTTTTTTCTACGAGATATACATATTTAAATTTTAATGTATATATTATGAAATAATAGTGTCATGAACATTTATTACATAACTATATATTTACTAAAATATATTCTTATATTTATTATGTTATATATTCTACGTTATATTCATGTAAATAGTAAGCATTATACTACAGCAACGTCATTTTAAATTAGTTCCTATTGATAGAGGTATAAAATTCAACTTTCTATATCAATGTACACGTTTCGCGCTAGTAAATGTAACTAAACAGTTCTAGAAACATCTAATCAGATTAGATAGGATCGCGTGCAATGGCCGTACAGACCATTCACATTCTAGTGAAATGTTGCCAACTTCCCCTCGTTACTGCGCCTAGCCGCTGTGACGGGAGCACTAACATATCTAAACTTAATCTACACCCATGTTCGTAATAGTCCGTATACAAAAAACTAGCAGTAATTAAATTAATACTTAAATTACAGTGTGGTCTTGGCATAGAATAGGCCATCCCTTCCTTGCCCGTGGGTGTCGTAAGAAGCGACTAAGGAAACTTATTGATCGAAGGATGGACAGTAGCGTACCTTCTAAAACATCACCAAATTCTAACTGCGGTTGCTAATTCGCCTGCCAAGTATTGATTAAATTGTGCAAAAAGTAGGTTATGCCTTATTCCATCCCACATAGTACGAAAATGCCAAACTTCGTGATTATTGGTTACATCTTAAAAGAGATAATAAACAAACAAACTCTCTTTTATATTTATAATATTAGTCAGTCGATGAGCCGAGTATATTAGAATCCAACGTGACAAAAGGCAAACTTACCACCGAATATAGTTTATTAACGCAATTTTCTAATAGCGTTTTATTTAAATTGCCTACTAACTCTCCGGGAGTTAATAGGAAATTTAAAATATAACGCTACACGAAGGTATTTACGTAACAATGGCGACATATGTTGATGTATGCCTTTGATGCTATCTTAGGGATTATATTCGTAAGTATTTTATTTTATTTGACGCACCAAATTATCTAGACTGTGGCAATGTTCTTGTTTCTAAGAAACCCAAATGCCAGGTTAAAGGCTGCCCTTTAATTCTAATTATTTATTTACACGTCCGTTTCGGTAAGCTTTTGCTGTAATTTTAAACGAAAACCACCTCTGATCGCCGCACTAATATTATTGTTTTTCCTGCTTTGTCTTTCACGAAACATGTTTAGTATGAAACGTCATAACTATAAATACTATAATGTATTATGAGCTTAATATTTAGATAAATAAAGTTAATAATAAAAGTACAGAAAATATATTTCCCAAATACCTACCTACACAGACCTACGACGAGATATTTATTTATTGTTACTTATATAAGTTTAAGACTTATTATAATAGCTTGATTGATCTTACTAATTTACAATTGTCAATAAAATTCACTGTAACAGCAAAATTTTCAAATACCTCAACCTATATATTAGGAATTACAGTGCATATTTATTTTTCAGCACTTTCATTACAAAATTGAGCTTTCTAATAAAACACCACGTTCGTAATAATAGGTGAACACTCAGCTTATAATATTTCCTTAACGTTTGCCCCTGAAATATGCTGTCAGTTTGACAGTAACGACGCAGCGCCAAACGCAATGAATCAGTGTGCTCATGCAGATTCAAACGAGCGGAACCATAACGTAATTGGTCTGTAAATATCGTTGTAAATGAGCCTTAATGAGCCGCGGCGAGACGCGTCTTCATTTGAAATGTTTATGCTCTCATTTTTAATTTTCAGGAATGCGATGCGTACTCTTAAATATCTTTTACTTTGGCGTAACTTTTATTCTGACTGTAGTCAGTATCTTTACTTTCTCTCTGTGATGACGGAGTAAAATGATGATGTCTTAAGAAGCGATTAGAAAAACAAAGCACAATACAACAGTCTATGAGATCGGAGGCTCGACATGAAAGTGTATAGTCTCGTATTCAGTACAATAATAATTTCAAGATACTGGTACATGTTCGCACTTTTACGAATAAATGGCGTTTTTGTCATAATTAAAAAAGAGGCCACAGTTTTATTAACCAGGATCCGTCGTAGCTTAGAAAGTGTTCTGAAGGTATTCATAAACAAGGTCAAGGCACATATGATACAAAACTTTGACAATATGTTAGTGAGAATGCGGCAAATTATTGTTGGATGCCAATAAAAATATTTTACGTTAGTAAAACTATTGTTAAATAGTTTATAAGATGAATTGTTATTAATAAACTGGCAGTTTAATATTATAATGTAAAACTCTATACTGATATGCCCGATAGCCGATAAAGAAAACCGCCCAGCAATGGATTGTAGTAATATAGACTATAGTATAGTTAGAGTCAACTTTCCTACTCTTTCTTCTTGACTTAGCCTGATCTACCGTGCCTCTCTAAACAAATGGCAAATGAATCTGTCAATAGATACTTTCCGTTAGCGTGAAAGAAGAAAGAAATCCGAGCTTGTTGCCATTATTCTGCTAGCATTCATTCTTAAGTACGCATAAGCGATAATGTACTTGCCTGCTGTCTCGGTTTCTTGCAAGTCTTCGATACTGAATATATTTATATATTCAATTCAATTCCATAAATTTTTGTAGTTTACCTAAATTTCTTTAGGAAAAATGTTTAGTTACATTTACATTACAGTTACATTACATATACACTTTACATTTGTTAAACAGGAATACAATAATATAATAAAGGATGTCAATGATTGTAGTTTTATCTTATATATATATATATATATATATATATATATATATATATATATATATATATATATATATATATATATATATACATACATACAAGACTTGTGGTCCTGGCATAGAATGAGTCACTTCTTCCTTTCTCGTGAGTGTTGTAAGAGGCTACTATCAAAATCACCCTCATGGTGAAGGCCTATGGTCATAAGGGTCAGCTAACGGCTAATATAATAATATACACACAAGAGACAGATGTCCTCGGATAATTTTTGACTTCGGTTGGGGGTTCAAGACCATATCCTTTCCGAATTTTTCAAATTTGTATTCAGATCGTTTAGAAACCATTTCTATTTATTTCATGCTGCGAACGTTATTTAAAACCGTCATTCGCAATACCACGTCAGAAGCCTTCAAATAAAAGACGGTGGTCTAGGAACTTAATAACGGAGGGTCCTAACATCACACGAGTAACAATAGTATTATAAACATACTAATATCATACGAAAGCGTCGCCTGTACAGAACCATAAATGCTGCCCTAACATTTGATAGTTTATAGCTGTCTGTAAGATGATAACTGTGGTGATTTATTTCATCCCGATGATTAATTGCGATACATTATACTAAAAACTAGATCTATTCATATGATGTAATTAATATCAACAGCGTTCACTATAAAAAGGTGATATATGAGCGGTGAAATGATGATCATACCTTTATCATACAAATATTAATTTTCTTTAACTATTGGAAGTTAAATTGTCTTTAATTAACAGTTCGTTTATTTTCTAAATAATATAAACATATCTAGAGTTATGTTCATCATAGGTATACAAATTGACAAATGTCTGTGTCAACCCCATTAGGGATTGTGGTCGTAAACTTATTTCTTTATTTCTTATATTTAAAATTTTTAACCAATTCCAAATATGAGATTATAAATTCGATATCACAGTTTTTGGATATTTTATATATTTTATTAAGCAATACCTATGTTTCCTGATTGTAAAAAGCGTAAGGTAAGGTATTTCCTGTTTCCCCATTAAGTTGAAAATTTCAAAAATATTATCTTAATGGATGTTTATGTTTTAAAATAATTTAATTCCAAAATTCAGTTTTCTATTTTTAGTGGTCTTGGGTGTCTGTTGATAGTCAGTCAAGACAAACTATTTTTTAAGTACATATGTATAAAATAATGTTAGTAATATTCTTTTTCTATTCTTTTTTATTTTATTGCTGCTTTTGTAAGTCTTAATTTTATCTACATATTTTTTTTCTCCATTAAGTATAATAGGATCAGTAAATTAAAGTTCAGCTGAAGTCCCCCTTTCTAAATAACTCAGGGCAAAAAGTGACACATAAACAAGTAGTTGCAACATCTGTACAAAAACAGCGACCTCAGTCGTGACAAAATTAATAACAACAAATCAAAATTAATGACAGTAAATTATATCGAGTACTAAAAGAATTATAAAAAGATTACGTAAATATTGCGTAACATACTGATTTTATATGAAACACTTAGAGGCAGCAACTACATAAAGTCAAATTTTTTAGCGATACAATAAAAATTTGTAAAAAAGCCTATAAATGCATTATCCCATAATCATTAATGTACAAGTAAAAATTAAAATACGATTATATCTAAACGAAAGCGTTTTCAAATCGATTTCTATATATAATTACATTCCCTTATTATTCCCAAACATAAAGCCGAGCCATTAAACGGTCGGGTATAGTAGTGATTTTTTGTCGTGGCATCTTTTGACCCGGCTCGTGTCCCCGGGCAAAACAGTAAATAATGATCTCGGCATATGTATAAATTATGAAATGAAATCATAAAACTTAGTGTTGGAATAATACAGAGCTGATAAATAATGATTATAATGTAAGACCATATTTTTTTGGATTAAAAATATTTCCTTTTGTACTTCTGGTATATTAGGCGTTTAATGAATTATTGAAATCTACTATAGAGAATTTATTTTATTAAAAAAAAAGGTGTACAGTAGGAGAGCTCAATTCCATTAGAATTCTCTTCCAGCAAATCCTGAGTAGAAAGAATATTTAGTATATGGTATGGAAAAGGATATAAGTCACTTTTCATCTCAATCAATCAATATATCTCAGTCATGCAAACTAAAATGCTGGTAAAAACCACTAATTGATAATACGTACCAAAGCATTTTTGAAGATTCAATAAACGTAATGGTTAAAAAGTGTATCAAGATATTTTTCTTGTTTTGGTTATAAAAATATAATTATTAAAATTTATTCTTTATATTATGTGAGTAATAAAGGAATAATAAATGTTTTTATGACTTCGATTTCGAATTGTAAAGATTGCTTTTTTTATTTTACTGAGGTGGCAAACGAGCATACAGTCCAACTGATGTTAAGCAGTTACCATAGCTAATGAATATCTGCAATACCAGAGGTATTACGTGAGGCGTTGTCGACCCTGAATAAATCTCTTTACCCCTTTTATGAAGAATTTTGTGCTATAGTATCTTGAAAAAATTTCGACAGGAAGCTTATTCCATAATCTGAGCATTCGTAGGAAGAAACGTCTGAATCCGCGCTGTATGCGACCATCTAGGCTCTAAGGTATTGCTATATCAGATCCTTAATGAATTATCATAAAAAGAACAAACGAATTAAAACTATCTTTTATAGTATTTTATGCTTTTATTTTATAAGTTCCTATTGCTATTAACATCAGGTTCGTCTATTCAGGTTCGTTATTGTTTTAGTTTGGTTTTTTTTTTATTTAAATTTAATGTGTGTTATATCAACTCTGTGTAATTATTAAAGGATGACAGCAATGTCAGTGTTTTGCATAGAGGTCGTTACTGTCTATGATGGATGGGGATCACACAATCTCGACCGAGGGGAGGCGAGGAATGCCGAAGCGCGTCGGAGATAGCTGTAAACCGCCTCGGGCTACCTCGGCTATTTTAGCTATTCAAATGAGTTGTCAATAATAACTTGTACGCAGTTTAAAATTATATTCTAAGGTGAAAGATGAATTTTCGAATGTACAGATCTACTAACCGTACAAACAATTTTTTTTATAAAGTTCAAGGCATGTATTTTAATGTTATTGTCTGGAAAAGGTTCGGGTGTTTTCCTGGTGATGGAAACACCGATAACAAACTAAATTAATCCGAATAATAGGCTTGCCCCCTATCACGATACAATTTAATATTCTCGGCGAAATATGAGATGTTGAATGTTATGCTCACAATAATAGACAAATGCCTCGAGACTGTAATTTCTAACCCATTCGGAATTATAGTTGTGAAGTATTTTATGGATATTTTTTGGTGTTTTCTACTCAATTATTCGTAAAGAGCTGAATGAAAGGAGTTGATCGTAAAAGCGTGAAAATTTGAAGTTGTATGTATTTTTTAATGCTAAATCATATTAAAATAAAAATGGAAAAATTAGTCAAAAAAATAAAAAAAAATTTTTGGGGAGGGTCACCCTTATCATTGAGGAGTATAAAAAATAGATGTTGGCCGATTCTCAGACCTACCCAATATGCACACAAAAATTCATAAATATCGGTAAAGCCGTTTCGAAGGAGTTTGGTAACAAACATCGTGACACGAGAATTTTATATATAAGATATAACTTTCTAGATATTAAGATTTTTTTTAAAATCATTTGAGTAGTTTTTGATTTTATTTAATTCATCCATTATAAACAAACATATAAAAATTTTTTATCGTTATGACATTAATATTCATGATAAATATTATAAATTCTGCCTAACTACTATAAGGGATATAGCATAAAAATAAAACGGATAAAAACCTCGGCGTATGACGGAATGCAATAATCATGGGTTCACGACAATCATCTAGAGGCTAGCCCGTTAATATTACTATATAATAATACGAAGACCGCCGCAATATCTAAACAGACGAAAATGACTACAAAAATCTCAAAGCGTGAGAAACGGTCCATCGGGCGGCAGTGACTCGCTTTTGTATGATATATTGCTCTAAACATGCCATTTAGCGCTTACTCGTCCAATCCTAAGTATAGTGGGGCAAATTAGAAAAAAAATGTAAACATAACATTGTACGAATTCAATAATTAGATTAAGTTTATAATGAGGGGGTAGGGGCTCGCGGCGACGGCGGGACGCGCGCCCGTCCCGCCTCGTGGCGCCTCGGGCGGGCCCGTTTTGACCCTATTTGTTTTAATTACCAACCAATGATCTTTAGGACAACAACAGCTCTTTGTGCTAGCCGAAAATTGGCCCTAATTGGCGGTAGGCTGCAACGTATCGAGCCGACAAAGTAGGGGTGGTAAGTTTGTGCGCACGCTCATAATGGATATAAGCTAAATCCTTTCATGAAAGTGAATATTAACTTTATAATTTCAAAATTAATATCTCAGTTGATTATTTTACAGGGATTCCTTTGTATACAAGGAAATGTGTTTGCATATTCTTGACTTTAAATTGATTAATAAATTATTTACATTTTGTGTCTCATGTTATGGAGCGGGAGTTAATAGCTACAACACAGTCACTTTGTGATAAACGTCGTTATTTTTTTTCTTAAAAAAAAAAATTAAAATTAAGCTAAGGCTCCCGAATAAACATATTTTTTTTATTTGCTTTTTTTTAATCAATATTAGTTTATAAATTAATATTATATTGCACTAATAAATAATTGGTTAAACCACTTATTTCTGACAACATTAATTTAGAATATGTGAAAAATAACCCAAAGAATTTTAATAGACTTACTTATAAGTGGTTAACTTGTAAGAAAGCCATACTTACATTGTGGTATTTTTCAAAACGCCATCACAAACGATATCATTAACCACAGCTGACGTTCCTCTAAAGATTCCTTGAATTTCATTCCCGATTTTCCCAATATTATAGAATACCCTCCGATTACCGAATCATCTGGTAAATGCTTGTAATCACCTCCGCGGTTATCGTTATTACCATGAACGTAGCTATTACTGAATTTAACCTTTTCTCGATACGTTCGGGAATCTCTTGTAATGGATTCCTTTATATGTTTATCGAGATATATTGTTTTAAACAAATAAAGGTCACTTCATATTTTTACATTGTTTTAACAATTGTGTGTTTAATATTTACTTTCTTTAATTATATGTTTTAATACAAAATATTTTACGTAAATGTTATTATTTTTGCACAAATTTTAAAGTAGGTACCTACCGCAAAATCAAAATATTAAAGCAACAAAAAATATGTTATAATTTATTTAAAAAAAATAGTTTGAACAGAAAAACGCATGAGCTTTTAATATGTAGTTGAATATAAAAAAAAAAAACTGTAAAAATAAATAAATTGCTGGAAATGGCAACTCAGGAATATTTTGAATAATCAAAATGATAAGTCTCAATCCCAAGTAATCGAATCTGTGATAGATAAAGAACAAGTTAACAATATTAAGCAATTGATTGTGTTTTAGTTATAAGCGTTCTGTTAATTAGTTTACTTATGGAATATTTTAAGTAAAGAAATAGATACAAGAATAATGATGATTACATCTCCTGATTTCGAAGCAATGTAACAAAGTTTCACTTATCATTAACAAAATCTTCAACTAAATTCACATGAACAAAATCCCACGGTCATAAAACTCAGGAGGTGAGAGCCAAGATCTCTACTAGCCTGAAGCAAACAGTAGATCCACTGCAGCAGCAATGGCGTCCGTTTGTGATAATCCAGACTACATCAACCCACTCATAAATTAAGCCACAGAAGATTCTAATAACGGTCATGCCAGTTGAGATACTGGAGCTGTTGAAGAAGTTAATGACGGCAATAATTTTGTGTAGGGTCTCCTTGGTGCTAGTGTCGGTGTGTACGGGTATGGTTGGTAGATGAGGTCGCACGCAATCCAAGCATTCAGAGCACGTGGGAAAGATGCAAAGCTGAGGCGGGGAGCCCTGGGGCAATGCGCTACAGTTGACGATCGCCACGATAAATATATCCAACATTATGACCACAGAGCAACTTGGGAACGAACGTGGGTGGATTTATGTGAGATCTATGATTTGAGTTGGCACATAATAATATTAGGTAACTGTAAAGGCTCATTGGTGCGATACAGATACAAGTAAATAATAATAGGGTAAAATTACAAGTATAATATAAATTAACAGTGAATACACGAAGAGGCAGTAATAAATGTTTGTCTGTTAATAAAGTAATACATAGGTAACTAACAAAATTACGTTGCAATTAAATAATAATATCAAATTGATAACTACATAGATTAAATTTCATTTTAGAAATGATAATATTTAGAATATTTTAACAATTGTAATTTAAATGAATTTATACAAATAATACTGAGCACTTAAGATAATACATTGATTACAGCTAATACCTTGTAATAATATCATTATATTGTTATTGAACACATGATAGCCTACTCTGTACACTTTCCAAAACGCTTCAGCTCGGGTCCAGGACCTGAGGGCAAATTCCCCAAAAAACTCCGACCGTGGGGTCAAATGTCGAACAATTTATTGCCTCTACAGTGAGGCGCTTAACCGTTTGGCTTTCGGTCTTCTTTGGGAAGATCCGCGAACCTCTAATTAAGGGGATTATGAAAATATTCACACAGGTGCATGGCACATCCCTAATAAGCGAGTTCGCTTAAGGCAAAAGTCGTGCAGGACCTTTGGGTTAACGTTTTGGGTGTTACTGCGCCAGGTGATTTGGTCGTTGTTTTTGGGTCGAGATAATCTAGGATCGAGTTTCCAGCGACTTTTTGTTTCCTTAGTTCTGGTAGTGTTTATTTTCTTTTTGTTTCGCACTGTCGAACCACGTAGGTGGGTGATGTGTACCCTTTTGTTAAATTATTACTTAATAATTGGTTGAAATTGTCAGTAGAATACTTATAATTTGGCAAAATTTACATCATAGTAGTAAATAATTCTCTTTTTGCAATATATTATAAAAGCGAATACTATAAGTTTCAATGTGTAATAATTCAATAAAACCTTCTTGCTTTTCCTGAAACGACTGGGTATCTATAACGATTCCTTAATGATAAAAGATATTTATAGATCAGTTTTCTGCTCATGAGGAGTCTGTGATACGTTTCTACTAGCCACATATCTCAACATTGCCCGTATGATTAGTAAATACAGTATTCTATTTTTATTTTATTATTTATAATTTATTGTACGCACTTATATTACATAAACAATTTGACAGAAGTAAGCAAATTAAACTCGCCTTTGTACGAGCTTAATTCTAAAAGAGATAAAGTCCAGCAAACCCAAAGTAAAAAAGAGCATCAATTTAATCCTATATGTTAAGTTAGAATATAACTTACTTGAGAACACACAAACACACACACCTTCACTTTGTTGTTACACCTTCGTACTGTGTAGTTTCTTTGCCAACTTTCACTCTTCAAATCTATAGCAATGCAAGCATATTAGCATTGCAGCAAAATAATGAGTCAGACAGAATATTCTTTCTAAACAAAGTCTATCTCTTATTGGAATTTTGTACGAAAGTACCTCTACTTGATATACTAGAACTTAAAGTACTTTACCAAGAAATACTTAAGCACCCTCATCTTGGTTATTTCAAATGATAACATTGATAACCTTCTATAAAGACCACGGTCTCCTTTTGTGCGATCGTCGTCGTGGCACGCGCCTCTCACATTAAAAAAAATATCTCAAAAGTACCATTTTAAACGGTAGTTTAGACCACCTATGAACGCAATCAGGCAGTTTATCTGTTAATTTAATATGTCTTTCATGCGGACGGTACTACACATGCGGCAGCGAGTGTTTTTGATGACTGTACTTGATGTAATTTAAGAATCGTGAGCGTAAACACTTTGTGACCAAATAATGGGTTAGACCACACGTTATTTGAAATATATTGTTGTTTTCTTTAAAACTGTATCTATAATATGTACCTTAATATAAAAGTATATGCTTATATATGTAAACAGTTTAATACAACGTATTAGATCTGCCAATAATTAGTGATTTAAAAGTCGTGCAATTAATAGGTACTCTAATAATTTGGATAACGTACTTATTTAATCATTATATCTATAAACATTAACACTTATATATTTCCACTATAATCTGTTGCAAAAAGTCTGACTGATAAATGTTCCAAAACAAAATTATATTATTTATTTTTTGGCGAAGGTACTCAATTTATTTGTTTGTGAAATTGACTAAGGATTTCATTTGAGATACTCATTCATTCAATTTCCGATATCTAATTAGACACTGTTTGTCTTAATCGAAAAATGAATGACCATCCACTAAACTTGATTATTTCAATGTTGTGAATTTACCGATGACTTATAATTGTTCGCGCAAGGACTGTATAAATATACATTTTGAGTGTATATTTATTATATTAGTAGAGTGTTCAATTTTATTATACAAGTCATACATACCTACGAACGTACGAAAAACTAGTACGAATTAAGGAATTATAAAAATAAATCAACATCATAATCTTTTAAAAATAACATATAAAAAATAACTACCTAGTGAAAAATCGCGATACAAACTATTAAAACTTCCATTCATAAAATGGTGCAAAAACTAAAAGTTCGCTCTCTGTATAATAGGTGGTCTGCCAAAAAGCAACCCGCAAATAAAGGACGCCATAATTTCTGACATGTCGAACGTAAACACCTCATAATTTTGACAAAGAATAACATAAAACAGACGGTCTTATTTTGTCGAAATATATAAATAAGTATTATACACCTGAAACACATTGATGACACTAAAACTCAATATCTAATTAATTACTTCAACAGTTGTTAATATATAAAATTAAATAGTAATTCTTTGAAAATGTCCTAAATGGCTGGCAGCAATGCAACTGGTGTTGTGGGTAATCATGGGCGGTGGTAGTCAGTTACCATCAGGTGAGTCGCATGCTCGTTTGCCCCCTGTGTTGTAAAAAAGAAAACGGTGAAACTGATTAGGTATTTATAATAACTCCTCTTTTGTGGAAGAGTACAAGTATTTTTCTAATAACACCAATATAATTAAATAACTCTGAACACAGTTTAATACAATTTCATGTAGTTACAATTTGACAGATGTCTCTCAGCGATTGTGAGTTCGTAGGTAGTCATAATAACTGCAATAAAATTATTAGTTTCTGGACGCAACTTTTACTCAATTTCATTGTCTATTCCATGGGTCACCTTTTCTAAAATGACGGTATAATGACCAGTTGTTTGATTAGTTTGCGGTTAGACAAACGGTCAATGGAGCCGAATGCATGCGCGGTGGCGCCAATAAATTAGTCACTGCCTACCGACCGACAGATTTTCTAAGAATTTCTAATATGTCATATTGATATTATTTTTGCGATTTATTAGAATATGTTCTGCGAAACTATAATTATGGATCCATTAAATTGTATTTTAATGATCCCAATATATTATCGTGAACAGTTTTCGTGGCCATTTAGTTTAGAAGTTTTCCATCGAAGACTTTTAAAGGATAGATACTCTAGATTATGGAGTTAGGAAGATCAGCACTTCCATATAGTATAGACTATCAATAGTAATAAATGTTGACTGTCATTTTAAGTCGTTGGTAAGCAGCAAAAGTAGCACAGGGAACAGTACAGAGCCTTGCAAGACCCTGGTATTAATTTCCATGCTATCGAATTTACTATGGTCAATAACAGTTTTAATGTACCTACCAAATAGCTGGTGACTGGGTGGAAAGGGATTGTTAGCAATGGAGTTTCACAGCTCCATTGCTAGTAAAATGCCCTATTAGGTCGACCTCCACGTGGTTCCCCCTGGAAACCATCGTGAACAATTCTTGTTGAATTCGTTACGATGGGCTAACTGACCTGCTTCATCCTCACCTATCATTCTTTACTGGTGCCCCGCCGGTGTATACCGATAGCACGGGTAGGGTTACCATTCCATTATCACCCATTAAAAAAAATTACTGGTGACTCATTTACCTAATCCCTTTAAGAGTTCATATGATAACAATTTTGATAGAAGATGTAATGGTAAATCCGCTCGAAAGCATATACCATGTCTAGACTTACAACAAAACAATAACATGGGACCATCAGTGTATAGAGTACTTCATATATCATTGCGCTCTAGGCTGTGCACTAAATGATCACCAATCGATTGATGATGACAGCGAAAACTATATTGGAGATCGTTTAGTAAAATATAATCTTTCTATCACCTTTAAGAGAAGGGAAGTAATAGCAATAGGTTTGTAGTTTGATGGGCATCATTCATTTCTCTTTTTTAGGTGCAGAGTGGTAACAATTACCTATCTATGAAAGTTACAATATAAATATATTGTATATAGTATATGCGTATATAGTATATAGTTACATCCGCAGACAGGATATGATTTTTAAAATGTATCAAAAAGTTTTCTATAATACTTTTACATTATTTATAAATACATAAAATACAAGCCTATTAAATGTCATTAATTCAAAAATGTTTTCAAAAAAATTTTACGTGTTCGCCTTGAAAATTGCCACTTACTACAATTATTTCGTGATTTGTCATCCATATTTCTCAAGGATACCATTAATAAATCTTACATTCACACATTAAAATGTCACAAACCATACATTACTGTAATAAAATCGTCCATTTGTAATTCTTTATGTTGGCAAATAACATAGAACCCAACGGAAGGCACGTCTATCGAATTAAAACACAACAATCGCTTCACCGCAAAATCATCATATAACTCCAAATCCTATTTCTATATCATTCGAATAACATAAAGGACTATTATAACCGCATTTGCTCCCAAATTTAATAACTGGGCCAAACTACACAGCACATTTTGATCTTTTATAATTATACGTCAGTTTTAATAACGTCGATTCTTGGTTTACCTGGTTTTACTGAGAACGCTTGTCAGTTGATTCTGATTGAGAGATTGTGTGGGAAGGTGGCCTATTTTATGCCAGGACCACACGGCCCTACATACAAGGAAACTAAAGTAGCGTATCTGCAGAATACCCCTATATTCACCCTAGAGTGACTTAAGACGAGATTTCAGGACATTTACTGATAAGGGCATTCTCACATTCGTTGGTAGGGAGTTCCAAAGACTGGCCGGAGGTGATGATGATAACCATTAACTGTTCACTGCTAAATAGGCCTCCATCTATTGGGGAGTTTTGACAGTAATTGCCACGCTCGACAGGCGAATTGGCAACCGTAGTTAGACTTTGGCGACGTTTCAAAAGGGATGCTGCTGCCCATCCTGCGAGCATTAAATTCTCTTAGTTGCCTATTCTATGATCACACGGCATAAACTACTTACTATATATGTATAATACAAGAAACTATAGTAAACGAGTCACTATTTAAAACTGTATGTCGTGCGAGCTTAAAATTGTGTTGGTATTCAGTCTACCACCATTACATACAGTACCTCAGTGATAGTATTTATGAAACATAGCAAACGAACACAGCTGAGTTTTCAAAATAATATTTTTTTTTATGACAAGGCATACGAGCAGGCGACTTACCTGATGGTAAGTGATTATCGCCGCCCATAGGCACCCACGACATTAGAGAAATTACAGGTGTATTGCTGGCCTATTAGGAAGGAATGTGCTTTTTTCTTAAAGGTTTTATTGTCGTATCTGTTCAGAAATACTGCTGCTGGAAGTATTTTTTTTAATGCATAATAATGGAATGGTAATCCCGTCTGTGCTAACGGTACACATCGGGGTATCAGTGAGGGATGATAGGTGAGAATGAAAGTAGTTAGCCCATCATGATGAATACACCAGGAATTCAGCACGATGGTTTTCTGGGGGGACCACGTGGAGACTAACCTGAGAGGTTATATTGCTAGCAATGGGGCTAGTAATTTGTATTACTAAAAATCCCTTCCTCCTACTGCAGGGAGTTGTTCCATACTTTGATTGTGGTTGAAATTGATTGATTATTGAACTCTTCATAAAGTACGCATACTATTCATATGACGATAGAGTAAGATTTTTTTTAACAGGATTTTTTTTAATACAACATAGAAATTATTGCCCGATATGAAATTATAATATAATAAAAAATATATTGACTGATAGAAAGTGATAACAGTTAAATATAATCACGAATAGTATCACATAAAAAATACATGGAACTCTATTTAGAATACTTCAATTTACTAATAAAAGTTATTTGGAAGAAATCACTTTAGTGATAAGGCTGTCCATTATTTTATTATTGTGACTTATTTTGTATACATTTTTTAATCTTTTAAGTTTACTACTATAATAACTACTATGGAGGGGATAATAGAAAGTATTTATCAATCTTTTTAATTATTTAAACTTTATTACCCAATAAAATGTGGTACAAAAACAGACTCAATACTCGATGGTAAAATGGATGGTAAAATAAATAATAGACTTAAAAGTCTATTATTTATTTTACCACTCTTTCGTATACAAAATGTTGTAAGAATGGAACAAAGCACATTACATAAGAGTGCGTAACAGTCTCTAAATAAAACTCTGAACCGAGCTGCATGGATAGAAGTAATATCTTTTTCTTGTTAGGAATGATCCTTACCCAGCATTATGTTTTTTCTTATACCATGTGTGATTGTGAATGGTCACTGTAGCCTATGGACGCCTGTAACACTAGTGTCACGTGCACGTTATCAACTCTGAAGAAACCTTAATACACCCTTTTTGTATATGAAGGTAATTGTAGACGTAAGATGTCTCTATTGATGCAAAAGTCGATAAAACAAACTCGTAAACAATCCAATGTCGGGTAATCTTTGAACCGAACGTGTTACCTACATCCCCTGTCAAACGCATCACAAAGATTGACAAGCAGGCGTTTTAGATTGGTTATTTTATACAACAATATAAACTGTTGTTTAAAAATCAAAACGCCATTCAATTTGGAACCGTAATGTTATGAAAATACGGTAAATTTAAATTTAGATCAATTCTATTATAATCGGTTCATTGTGTAACGGTCTTTACTGACATAGACACGTCAAACAAAAATTGGAAAAGGGTGAGCTTTAATAATTGTTATATTTAGAGTAGTTAAGATTTCTTTTGATTTCTATGGAACTATTAGAGAGATTCCACTGCGATTTTAATAATATAAAAAGGTGTAATTTTATAATTTGTGTTGTTAGTTCATGGTATACCATTAAATGTCCATCCATCAAATTATAATGTTATATATATACCTTAGGTACCTAGCAGTGGATAATTATGGTACAATAATTATTTTGTTATAATCAAATTAATATAGGTCTAAAATAATAGGAGGAGGAGGGAAATAATGAGCTGGACAGAAAAAGTAACGAACGTGGAAGTCTCGAAAAGGGTGAATAAGAAAAGAACCTTAATAAAAACAATAAAGAATAGAAGAGGCAAAATGCTGGGCCACCTTATATGATATGACAATTTTTTAAAGAGCATACCAGGAGGAAATATAGAGAGCAAAAGAGGAAGGAGAAGATCGAGAAATAATTAGATAAGACAGATAAAGAAAATACAATACTAGATGTTATGTCGTATAGGAAGGTTAAAGATATGGCCTGGAATAAAATGCATGAATTATGTTAATTGCACCAACAAGAGTAAACTCTCAAATGAAAAGAGAGAGAGAGAGAGGTCTAAACTTTATAGTTGTAAAGGACATGTATCATATTTAATAAACTTGGTTTTACACACATTTATTCATATATATATATGTATATGTGTATGTATATATGTTAAATTATGAATTCATAATTATAGAGACTAAAAATCAAGCATTGAAGATGTCAAGTGCGCCATTTACACTAACTAGGTGTATTCATGTTTAATAAATAAACAAATCTTAATCATGGCAAAGAAGTTTTAGGAAATTGGCAGAAACAAGTACCTAATGTTGTAAAAATACTACTGGAGTTACTAAAATTATATTTTCAGACCCCAATAATGTCAGTGTGTATTTTACTAATTGTGTTGGGACATACCGTAAAATAGAATATATGTAAGTACCTACATATTATAGTTAAATCTCGTTTTCATTTATAACGCGTTTTCTCTAGTTAAAACTATTTTCTTTCTGAACGCCTTTGTTGCAATTAGAATTTACTGACGATCTAAAATAAATATTAGTTTAAAATAGTTTTAACTAGACAGAACGCATTTTATTAAATAATTTAATTGGAAATATTATGACCGAAGAATATTTAAAAAGACAATTTGTTAAAACAAATAAGAAAATTCTTTGAGAAATATATAAAAATAAATTTTTATATGTTTCTTAAAGAATTTTCTTATAATATATATATATATATATATATATATATATATATACTTCTTTTGGTATACATTACTACACATTAATATTGTTCCTCCATTTTATTTATATGTTTTTATTTTATTCAGATATTTTTGTCTCTTTCTTTATATATTTATTCTTTTGTAGTAATTATTTTAAATTAAATGTGCTAATGTAAGGACAATATATATATTCTTTTTCAAAGCGTTCTTCGATTTGTTTTAATGTAACAAAATAAGTCTAATTAATACATATTTAAAGATGCATTAATTTCGTTAAATAACAATTAGTTATTATAAGAAAATAATATAGGATCAATACGATAATAAACCCTATCGATTCCAAAAGAACTATCAAAATCAATTCATAATTGACATACATATTAATTACGCACATATACATAAATGTAAATGAATTCAAAAGTAACTCCGCTTTGAAGTCACTTATAAAAATTATATTTTATTAAAAGAAATGTTTCAGCGATGCTGATATATATCTAGTATACCTAATTGTTTGAACTAAAACATAATGTAATGTTTTAGACTCCATCAAGGTACATTGGTACAGTTCGTAAAATTATGCTTTATAAATTAAGTAAATTATTTTTTTCCCAACGCAGTCCGTCTCTCTTCAAAGTGAACTTATATTTCAATGACTCTTATTGTCTTATATTTCTTGCCTCTCTCTTGTCAAAAATAACCTTGATTGCTCAAAATTTTACTTGCCAAGCGTAACGGTCGTGTATCATATTATTTATCGTACATTAGCTATTGTGTCTGCTTTTCAACACTGTTGTGGGTGCGACGGGGTCTCTAATTGGCCGAAATGAAACCTATTATCCGCATGATTTGTGATGATTGACAGCTGCCAATCAATATCGCGTGAGTTTCCCGCCAGGTGGCGCGTGCAGGGTGTAGGATGGGTTTCAATTTTTGTGTTTACGCTGTTTAGTTTTTAGTGAAGTGACGAATCAACTCATTTGATGTTTATTGCTTTATAGTTATTTTTATTCGAATAAATTTATCATAATTATAAATTTATTTATTTCTATATTTGGTACTTAGACAATTAATAAATACTTGCTGACGTTATAATATCCTATTATTAATTACAAATTTGAACATAAATCATCAAATTCACAATCAATATAACTTGGTCCAATATTGAAAATACCTATTATTTATTTATTTTAAGAAACAAGTTTATAAACATAGACCAATAGATAAATACCTTATAGTTTAATATACATATTTAAAAATATATAAAAATTATATAATATTGTTTACATTTTGGGTCGGTGATATTATGCCTAACTTTTTTAAGTGCTGCCATGTATTCCATAAGCAACGTACATTAGGTTACAATCTAAGAGAACTAGAGTTTGTTTTAAAAAAATATTCTCATTTTGGTTATTTTTCTGTTCTCTCGAATTTGATGAATTTAGAAATCTTCTGTTTGTTAGCGAACCATAGCGTCATTGATTTATTCAGTTTTTGACCACCCATCCATGATCTGTAAGAATTTTAAAATAACTTATAAAAACAAAATCATATTTAGTTATATATGACAATAATATGAAGTTTAACGATAGCTACCCTTTGCTACAAAATTTCCAAATGATACTAAAACGTAACATTATAAGAACCGAATTTTATGGAACAATAAATCAAGCATCAAAAAACAAAGGATTTCAAAATGTACCGAAACGCTCGGAGCCATAACATAAATCACAGTCAAAAATAATCAGTATAGAACACAATTATATCATCTAAAGTTGTTATAAATCTCTATATAATGCCCCAAAAGTTTCATTTGTGCTACTTCAGGTGGTCGTTACGTTGTAGTTGGCTTGAGGGCGAATGCAATCTTCATTAGATGGCTCATTGTTCTACGAACAAAAACTTTGTAATGGCCTCTTAGCTATTTTATATTTTCAAGTTGCACGAACGTTGGCATGTTTATAATCAAAGAATATCAGCAGAAAGGAGTCAGCATTAGTGAACATAACAACATCTAATGCAATCTAAAGAATACAAAATATTTTTATATTTTGTAAAGTTAAAATTGAAAATTTATTAAATCACTCATATTTAGTTATATAAGTATTATTTATTTAATTAAATTAATAAATTCCATTCACATACCTACGTACCTTTTTTTTATACAACTTAGAATGGCAAACAAGCTGACGGCCCACCTGATGGAAAGTGGTAACCGTCGCCTATAGACATGAACAGTACCATGGACATAGCAGAATACGAGTATACTGTTTCGCTCACGATACCCTCCCATGCGTTGCCATTCCTGAGGACTCAGATGTTATTCCTCTGTACCCAGTTAATTCACGTCATATCCCACCCTTCAAACCGAAACACAGCGATGCAAACAACTGCTTCACGGTAGAAACACGAATGGGACAGAGGTACCAAGCAAACGACTTTTATACAAAGTCTCTCTCTGGTACAAATACCTAGTAAGTACCTAAGAAGGTGTAATATAATTTCCCATACACTTTATTTTTAGAAATTTATTAAACTACTTATACATATAGGAATCTTATTGCTATAATGTCATAATTAGTGACTGTGAAATAATATAATATTATTTTGTTATTTTCTTTGTTACTAGCTTTTGCCCGTGACTTCATCCGCGTACCGGGATA
The DNA here is from genome assembly GCF_026898425.1 of Galleria mellonella. Taxonomy (NCBI): domain Eukaryota; kingdom Metazoa; phylum Arthropoda; class Insecta; order Lepidoptera; family Pyralidae; genus Galleria; species Galleria mellonella. The sequence continues at coordinate 771,030 of NW_026442143.1, forward strand.
TAAAGTAGCATATATCTTTCTCCATTTCATATAGGATGTGTATGACAAATTTCATATAAGTTGCCAAATATACTTACAATCACATTTATAATATAAATAATAATTTCACAGAGTATTTGTTAAATAGATATTCTAAGGTTTATATTTAGTTATTACGTAATATTACTGCTTCTTAACAATAGTATTTTCTATTATTTACTACTGTATATCTTTGCTAACCTAAATTTAATTTTATATCATACAAGATTACTTTCTTTTCAAATTATTTCACAATATATTATTGTCGGTACATTCAAAAATTTCTATTAATAAATTTTAATAAAATAATTTATTGTAAGTATAAAACATAGTTGATGATTTTACAATTTCTAATAGATAATTGAAAGGTCGAGCTACCGTTGGTAACTATGAATTAACGAATCGGTAACTGATTGAATACAACTGCTTGAATTAACTATAAATCAATAAAATGTAATAAATCAAGCAAAGCATCAATCAATACGTCGCTGCATCTCTCCGACAGTGAAAATCACTTGAAATATTACTGCTGCGGCTCAAAATACCACTTTAATCTCCAGCGATTTATTTTAATTGGGGTAAAAGGAAAATATAAAGTCGAGGCGATTATTCGATTGGATAAATTCGAAATAGTCATGGGAATTCGCCGATTTGAACGATTAGAGCACAATCAGTATGAATTTGTTGCAATTTACATTGACTGCGAAATTGGTTAAACAAAAGTTAAACTTCAATCATCAATCAGTAACCGACTCAATTTAGATTCTTCCCAAACGTTTCTGTCTTTTGTTTTTTCGAAAGTGTAATCGGCTCTAGCAGAGTTTTAGGAAATTGCTGCAACATCCTTTGAATTAGAAGTAGGTAGGTAGTTAAATAAGTTTAAAATATTGAAGGATAAAATAATAAAAGAAAAAAATGGTCTGACTATATTTGAAAATACTTTTTTTATGGCAGCCTTTATACGTAGATCTTCAGACTCGGAATCTCATCATGGGATGAGACTCTGGTCAACAATCTATCAGTCTTTATGAATAGATATTATGGAATAAATTCAAATTTGATAGCTAAGTATTATTTCAAAACCTTCAATCACCGCATTCTTATTCTATTAACAGATGACATGAATTTCAGAAATTGATTAAAAGTCACAAATTTTGAATTAAAAAAGACGGATGTAAGTGTAAAAGGACATACGAACTAAGAAAGTTAAATAAATGCCTGTAAAAGAACCAGTAGCGACATCGCGTTGTGACAAGTGACATTTTGAAGTTCGAAAATTGGTAGCTAGATGGCGCCACTATTCTTAATTGTAAGTATTAAAATTAATAATTCATAAATTACGTGTTTGACGATAAATAACAATTTACAACAAATTATTTATCATAATTTTTTTTTTAGATATTTATAATTTTATCAATATAATATAGGAAATTTTAATAAATGAATTAATTTTAAACTTTTTACACTTTTTATTTTTCCACAAACCATCATTGGTACTAATTTGGTATTTTCTCCTTATATAATTTTTTTTTTTTGCTTTATTCTGTCTAATTTAAACGGAATAAATATTAGACTAAAAAACTATTATATTACCTGTTTAAATATTTTTTTTTACCTATATTGCTAATTATAAAAATAATGAGTAGGTAGACATATTACTTCAACGATATTTTTCAACAGATACACAAACTGCTGGGTATCTCAATACCTAAATCTAAACTAGGCTAATAGCGTTTATCTCTATAACCATCTTTTCACAACCCAGAAACAAGTTTGCGCCGTCTACAAAATTACTAGCATCAAAGCCCATAATTATAATTAATATCGTACGCTACATTGGTATGATTGTTAGCATTGCATGAACTATGATTGTGGTGCCATATATGGTCAAATCTCCCTCTCTAATGGTCGAATGGACACGCCAACATAACTGTTAAGTAGTGTAGCGTGCGATATTCCATTTAATTGGTAAAGCTATGTTACAGAATCAATGTAATCCAATTTTGATATGAATTTCAATTTAGCTGATGCTCATAGCAGACGAATTAAGGCAACTAACTGTACTTGTTATAGGTAATTTTGTGAATAGCGTTACAAGCACTATATACATACATATTTATGGATTTAATGTTTTAAATTCATTTGGAATTAAAAAAAAATTGTTAATATTGATATTAAATGATACACAACATTCTAGTAGTAGTAGTATTTTATAATATATTTTTAATCAAATCTGTTCTATTAAATAATATTCTTTGACAAGTACTTAATTTGAAATAATATGTGAAGAAATAAGAGTTGTTGAAATACTTTCATTAAATTTTATCTTTAGTAGAAATAAAATTATCATGAGGTTATGTTCAAATATTATTTATTATTGGGAAATAAAACAAGTTTTGATACTCATGCTTGTAATTTGCAATATAGTCTGTCTATAAGTAGCCTCGTTGACTTATCAGCTAATACCGACTTATAATAATATTTACAAATATACATAATAGAATTAGAAGTATCTATATAAACTGTGCTATTAAAATTTGAATAAGTACATTCACATTGATTTGAACATGATCTGAATGTTGTCATAGCCAAACAATTTGGATCGAATTCACTTAAAACAAAGGTAATACTTTTCGGTAACTTTAGTTAACCATTACTTAGGCCTAATTAAAAAAAAAAAAACTATCACAATAAATAAATCTCTAAGACAATATAACAATAACTTTAAAAATAATAATTTCAGTCTTTGTAATATGAAATGAAATATCTTACTAATTTAATGTCAGAATCTAAAAAAAAAACAGTGCAAAAACAGCAAAACACAAAGTACTTGAGGAAGAACGTTAGATTATGATATAAACTAATGCTTTATGACAAAAATGAAAGTTATAAAAAAAGAAACGTCTAATCTAAATCAGTCGATGAGATACTTCTTTGGCAAATTATAAATACTATTATATTAAAAGAATGACTAAAATAAATCAACCAATTTATTAGACTGGATATAATTAGGTCTGTCAGTATCATAAGGCTCAATTATGAATAATATATATGCTGTATTCACATGTTAATAAATTGGCTAAGCCTATTTTAGCTAAAACTAGATTTTCTAGACCGTATTACAATAAATAAAATTATCGTTTCATAATGTCTTCTATGGAAAACCCTAAACTCCTTTTAGGTACTTCTACTGGTGAATGATGAGGACTTATTAAAGGTTGGTGCTGTTGTGAAGATGGTACTGGTGGCGGAGAAGGTTTATGTGAAAGATCTAATAGAGAGTTTTCTGAGACATGACTCGTCGAGGAAACTTCTTGGCATCCTTCAAGATGGTCTAAATGATGCTTGCTTACATCACTGTGTGTTAACAAATGTGTCTTTAAGTTAGATCTTTGGTTAAAACTCTTGTTACAGACGGGACACTTATGTGGCGATTCTTCCATATGTAGAATTTTGTGCACTGCTAATGTCCGTGACTGACAGAATCCTTTGCCGCATTCAGTACATTTGAAAGGTTTCTCTTTTGAGTGGATATACCTGGAAATATAGACAACAATTATAAACACAAACTTATCACTTGCAAAGGCGAAAAACAATCTTTTACATAAGCTGTGTAAATAACCATATAAATAGGTTGACCTGCATCTTAATAATGATAATGCTGATTTGGAATTAAAATTCAGGTATTTTTATAATAAAGTTAATATTATAATATACGGTGTATGTGAGAATGTAAAAAAAAAAGATTTGTCTCGTAAAAGCGAAGAAATATAACGTGTAATTTGTTCGTCGGCGGAGCAAGACAGATATGGTGATCGTAAAGAATCGAACCGGTTGGAGAGCGCGTGCGGCCGCCGCCTCGCGACCTCACAAAAAGGTTTACACTTTAAATTTTTTTTTCTTAATCTCTTATCGTCAACAAAGACTCGATAAAACATATCCTAAATCACGTTGTTGTTATTGAAGTGGAAACATTAAATCAAAGTACATGGTGGATAATACTTAATTGTTATCTGATAGTAATTAATATTTCTATAACAGTTTTTTACGTTATCATCGTTAAGAATTTAAAAAATTATTTAGATAGAAGTACATACATTAACTTACATACCTATGATCTCTTAGATGATCTTGCCTCCGAAAAGCTTTACCACAGATATCACAGGAATACGGTCTTTCATCTGTATGCGTCCTTTCGTGAATTAGAAGATTATAGGATTTTGTGAACTGGCGATTGCAGTACTTGCAAATAAATTGTTTCTTGGGCCTTGTACCAGGGACTCCCGGGGCTCGCATGGGTGGCGGGTTCCTTCCTGGCATTCTTTGCGTCATTACTCCTGGGTACCTTAATGAATGTTGGTACAACGCAGCATTACGTATCCACTGGTTGACCAACATAGCGTGGTAAGGTGTCGAGGGTGGTAGCGTCGCTACTTGAGCTTGCACGTAGGCTGTCATTGCTGGGTGTGCGTAGTTCGGTACTGGTACTTTTTCGTAAGGATAGAGCGTTTGCATTGTTGGTCTTGGGTAAGTCGGGTAAGGTTGGGGCTGTGGAGGGGTCCACGCTGGTTGGTGCCGGGAAATAACAACAGCGGGAGGTGTATCGTCCGTGGGCGTATGTGGTGGTGTCGGCAAAGGTGGCGATGTCCGTTCAAGCTTCACTAATGCCTCAATTGGAAAATCTGGAGGATAGCCTGTGGAGAAAGGAAATTAATTTTTTATTGCACTGTGCATTGAGATAAAGTTAAAATATATATGTTGTATCAAAAGATTAACAATCTTATTTTCCATTAATTCTTTTAATGTCTATTTATTAATATAAGTACTTAATGAGCAACGTTAGAATTACTAAAATATATTTACCTATGCGAAGCATTGGAAAAAAATCTTGGATTAATATAATGAGATTATTACAATCAAATATAAATATATAAAAATAAAAAAGAGACAATTAACTCAAGTGATGTTATTTTATTTACTTAAATGAAAATATACTTCACAATTGTATTGATATGTATAGTAAAAATACTTCTAATCAAGACCGATGCTAATCCATGATCCAAAATACTATGACAAAAAAAAATAGTAAAAATATATCTTTTAATACTTACTGTGATTTTCCTCTATATGTTCGTCTTCCTCTTCTATATTTATGTCGTCAGAACTGTCCACACTGTATGGCTTATCTTCCATTTCCACTAAACAACAATCCATTCAAGCTTAACACTAGGGCACTGTACTCAGCACTTTGGTATCACTGGCAAACCGGTTTGTGTCAGGAACTGACAACCGGCTGGCGAGAGCGCGCGGAGCGTTATGAGTTTGTGTGCGTTCGTTATCTGGGTTTGCGCTTGCGTCGCGGTGGGGGGAGGAGATCAAACGAGCCGCACCGTGCGGCGCCTGTATCGGCTCCCGAAGCAGCAGCACACGCCTCTTAAGAGGCGGAGCTTACTGGGCACTGCCTTCGGAATCGATCGGCAATGATCGCAAATCGGTACAACCATGATAATGTTTACTTTGACACGATCCTATCGCAACTCTCCCCTAAAGACTGTTGGAACTTTTCCGCAGCGACTAACAATAAGGTTTGTGCCGTTTCGAAATTAGTTTTGCTGGGTAACTCGATGCAAATTTTTGATGACACAGCGTCCCCCAGTGAAGCTATTAGGTGAACGAATGGCTCTCGTAATTTCGTTTCGTAGGCAAGTCTTTGTGTATGTGTAGTATGGCTTTGCGCGGTGTCTTTGTAATTTGTTTGTGTTAGTATACATACGATTTATATGTATATTTATGCACAGCAATCTATTGTTATGCTTATTTAGCGACAGTGAAAGCTGAATCAGTAATCGCAGTCTAGATTAAATTGTTTAATCATTAGGTGTTTTACCGTCATTATATAACAAGACTTGACTTATGGAATTTATTATATTAAATACATCATTTAAGTAGGTGTATGTGAGTTACTTTTTGTTACTTTTGTTATTAAGTAATTTTGTAATTAATTAATTAAATATCATAATTTTCATGAAATTTCAAAGTTTATAATATTTATTAATTTTATATTTATATTTATATAATTTAGGTCGATAGATGATTATCCACTCCTGCGCTATCGGTAAACGCTGATGGGACACCAATGAGGGATGATAGATAAGCATGAAATCACGTCGGTTAGCCCATAGTGACCAATATAACAAGTATTAATCACGATAGTTTCCAGGGGGAACCACGTGGAGGTTGATCTGACAAATCTTGCTCCAAATTCCAAAATTTATAACACACCTTTTTTTAATAGATGATTATCTACTCCTGCGATATCGGTAAACGCTGATGGGACACCAATGAGGAATGATAGATAAGCATAAAATCACGTCGGTTAGCCCATAGTGACCAATACAACAAGTATTAATCACGATAGTTTCCAGGGGGAACCACGTGAAGGTTGATCTATAAAATCTTGCTACCAATAGGGCCATTAGTTACTTAAAAGTGTTTGTAAACATATTCATTTGAATAAAGTTAATTTGAATGTGAAATTGTACCAAAGTATAGAATAGTTAGTCATGTTAAAACCATAATTGGTCCATAAAAAGAGGACAAATATTTTCATCATAAAGGAGAATGTAGCCTATTTTATACTGGCTAGATGACTTGGTACAACGTTTTACGATCAGTTTTTCTAGTTTTTGCCTTAATTTTGAATTAATATATTATTTTGTTCACTTCATTCCTCGCAGCTTCTTAAAGAGGAAAAGAAACAATATACAAAATAAACGTTAAGGTCCAAACTATACAATATTCATTCGAAATACAATTAGTATATCGATACACTGTCTCTATCATGGATAAAAAGAATCTTAAATTAAAAATGTAGAAGTAGTTGAGACAAAGTTTAACACAGTCTATCGATGTTGTTTTGAACTACAAAACCTATTAACTACCACTAAAACTGTACTACTAAATCTAGAAACGTAAAATTTTTATTGGATTATTTGAAACGTTAACGATGCTAATAAATAGATTTTGAATTTTTAAGGTATCCAGATAATAGACTGTACTGGATAAGTCTGAAATCACAATACAAAATGATAAGCTCATAATGATCCTAAAAATTCTCTAGGAATTTCAACTCTACACTTAGAAATCTAGGAACACAAAATAATTGACCAAAAACCCAAGTCAAAAACTCTAGATCATACTTGTCAAGATGAGGTACCGTTCTTGGGATTGTAAAGTATCACTCCATACCATGTGTATATTTTGAGGTGGTGCATCTTTTATATTTATCATAATACACGAAACAGGGCCTTACTGACAAAAAGACCGGGCCATAGAATGCCCTAAATTTTGGCTGAACAAATTAAGGTTCCCATTGTCTCGACAAATGAAGAAAATACACAAAGAGTACAACGAGTCACAGATAAAAGTGTAAAGTAATCTATTATCTTAATTGCTGTAATTCAGTAGTTACAAATGGGTTTTTATAATTGATTTCAGCAAAAAAAAAATACTATACCAAGTAAGTAGTTGAGAAATATTTTTCTTGACACGTTTTATCTCCATAGTCATCTGATTATGAAACTTATATGGACTGTAATAATAAATAACGTCGAACGAAAAACTACTTAGATACAAGCGAAATACCTGCAAAAACGCCAAAAATATATTACGATTCTAAGGATTCAAAATAAAAAGGACTAAATAATATCACAAAGGTGTAACGAATATATAGAAGCTGCTAGTTTTTGTTTCGTGTATAAATTTCATTAACAGTAGGTAGATACGAGTACTAGAATATACTTTTTGACTAGCACGGTTCTAAATTTTAAGAAAAATATCCAGTTTCATGGATAAATCATTCTTTCAACTGTCCACTGCTGAACATAAGCCTCCGCTTTGGGATTATTTGCCAGTAATTGCCACGCTTGGCAGGCAGATTGGCAACCACAGCCAGACTCTGCCTTTAGAAATGTTTTAAGAGGGACCCTGCTGCCAATCCCTAGCCCTCCCTTAGCTCTTACAACACCTACGGGATAGAAAGGCGTGGCCTTTTATATCCCGGAACCACACAACCATGCCAGGACCACACGGCGAACTCAACAACTCCCTATAAGAGGAAATGAAATGAAATTTATTTGCTAGAAACATTGTAGAAAAGGTGTTGCATTTGTGAAGTTTATAAGATGTCCATTATGTTTCGCCACATCAAATGACATGCAAATATTAATTATTGGATTTATCCATTGGCTATTTTATACATGTGCATTATATATTTAATTTTCAATTACATATACAATAAATCACTATTAGTACGAAGTGCCACTTTACGTACGAAGTACGAGGATGATTTTACCTCCATTTTAGCCGTTAACTCTCCACTGTTGAACATAAGTCTTTCTCATAAAAAGAGTTTTGACAGTAGTTGCCATACTTGGCAGACGGGTAGGGCAGGCTTTTAGAGATGTTTTACGCTGTTGCCCATCTTCTACCCTTAAGTTTCTTTAATCGGTTTTTACGACTACCACCACATCAGCTACTTAGCCGGGGGAGAAGGAATTGTTAATAATGGGTTCACCCTAGTTAGCTCTTGTAGAATTAGAGATGGGCTAACTAACCTGACTTCATCCACCTATAAATCAAAGTCAGGTGGGGTTAGTATTGCATTTTCATTCCATTAAAAGGCGATCTGCTTTGTGTGAGGTTTTTCTTTTTTTTTTTTTTCTTATACTGGCATACTATACTTTGTTCCCTTACCTTCTTATTTATAAAAATGTCAAACCGCTCATAAACTCATTTTAGTTATTGAATTGTTTACTCTTTCTTTGATGCTAAATTCATTAAAATTTGAAAGAAAGCGCCAAAACAGTGTAGTATTCAAGTTAAAATAGCTTTGCAGAAGATGTAATTGTTTTATGAATAAGGGAAGTTAGTCCTTTCATACGATGTTCTAGAGATGAAAAGAATGAAAAATATCCTTACTAATTCACCATACAAATATGAGGAATAAGTTGTTATTATTAGAAAATTACTATAATTATACATTTATAATATTGTTATAATACATGCCTGACCAGTATTGCTGTTTAAGGCATTTTTAAAAGTTTATTTATATTTGTTTTCTCCGTACAATCAAAGAGTGGGTTAGAATTTTATAGAAACAGGTAGGTAGGTTCAAAGATGTTTTCTCTCACAAACGCTCTGGTTATAGAATGAGCTCCCTATCGAGGTTTTTCCAAGAAACTACAGATTTTTTCTACTGAAGTTCTTCAAAAGGTGGTAAAGAGGTTTCTTCAGAGTCGGCAACACGCGCGTAATACCGCTGGTATTGCAGGCGTTTATAGGATACAGTAGTCATTTACCATCAGGTTGGCCGTCAGCTTGTTTGTTATTCTAAGTTACGTAAAAAAAACTTTGCACCGTCAATTATATTTTTTGTCTACGGTCGACTGGTAGATAATGCCATGTGGTGTTAAAGGTATGCTTGTTTGCCACCTCTGTGGTATAAAAAAAAGGTAGATGGATTTACTACAATAAAAAATATACTAAAATATTAGTGTATTTTTAAAATATAATGTTGCTAACACAAGTTAATTATTTTGTTTAATAAAATAAATTTTCTATTTCGTTCTATTCCTATAATTACTATTTATAATAAATATAAAATTATAACATGCATAGGTCACCTACTATTCGCCGTGTGGTCCCGGCATAAAATAGGCTCCCTCTTTCTTTCCGGTAGGTGTCGTAAGAGGCGACTAAGGGAACTTATTGGTCGAGGGATAAACATTAGTGTTCCTCTTTATACATCACCAAAGCCTAACTGCGGTGGGGGGAAAGGGATTGTTAGTAATGGAGACTGAAAATCCCATTGCTAACAATATACCCAACCAGGTCGACCTACTCGCGGTTTCCCCTGGAAACTATCATGACTAGAATTCCAGATGGATTCATCATGAAGGGCAAACTAGCCTGTAGGTATTCATCCTCATCGATCATCCTTCACTGGTGCCCCGCCAGCGTATCCCATTAGCGCAGGCGGGGCACCATTATCATTCCATTTTCATCCTATAAAACACAAAAAGCCTCTTTGCGGTTGCCAATCTGCCTGCCAAGCGTGGCAACTATTGTCAACACCCCCAATAGGGGGCAGTCTATGTTCAACAGTGGACAAATAATGGCTGATATGATGATGATAATGATGATGACAGGTTATTATAAAATACTAAACATTTTTAATTTATTCAAATGTTTTAAACAATATTTATAAATACCGAACAGCTTTTAGTAGTATGTACACATATTTTTTTTTAATTGATGACAATGGAATGATAACCCGCCTGCGCTATCGGTATACACTGGCGGCGTACCAGTGAGGGATGATTGGTGAGGATGAAAAGGCAGGTCATTTAGCCCATTGTGATTTCAATGACAAATTAGTCACGATGGTTTCTAGGGAGAACCACGAGGAGGTTGACCTGATGGGGTATATTGATAGCAATGGGGACTTACCTCCCCATTATTGACAAACCCTCCCCCCACCGACACAGATATAATTACGTACCTACCTAGATAATCAATTGCTTTATTGCTTTTTGCACAGCTCAAATAATTAATTATCCATTAGATATTAACTCTGTACTTCTACTTGTAACAAATATTTCTGAAAGAATTCACTGTAATTAGATAATAAATTGCATACCTATATAACAACATTGCTTCTTATCGTTTTAAATTTAATTAAGTAATTTAAGACTTGTTAATATCACCTTTTAAATTAGGCACTATTTGCAAAGAATTGTATCAGAAGAAGTCTGTCGTTTATATGGGTAAAATTTCAATCATTATTATTACATACATTAGAGGTATAATATATGTAACAGTATTATATCAGTGATGCTTTTGGTAATTCAATGTTGAATGCATATTCCAATATAGGCAATGTACCTACTTTTGATCAGATAGGCTGTCAGCTTGTTCGACATATCAATTCCTCTTAAAAATCGACTTTTTTAATTCACTCTTTTTGTTAAATTTTAAAGCAATATTGGGTCTCCAAATTCTAACAAGAACTACTAGTGTATTTATTATTTAGGCTTAACATGTGTCATAATAATATCTCATATTACAATCCAATAGAATGGCATTATATTAGATTAGGTATAATTACAAGTTATAATCAATTATACACACAATATGTCGATAGTTCAATGAATTTAGTGTAAATAATGTTGATATTAACAGTATTGTTAGGATACTATATCAATTTCCAAAAATAATAAGAAAAGTGTTGCTGTATGTTGGTTTGAGTCAAAATTTTTAAAGTAGGTATGTTTGTTATATAAGTATAATAACTTATACCAAAAGGCTTATTTAGGTGGAGGGGATCTCCCGTGCCCACCACAGAATTGTCTGGTGGTTATTACAGATTCAGGAACGATGTTTTAGCTATTGGCAAACACATGTCTAGGAGTACATATTTGCCTTCTTTTAAGGAGTCAGTCAGACTCTCTCCTAGAAAATAATCATAAATATACTCGAATATATAAATAATTTAATAATTTTAACCTAACTGAAAACTTTATTAAGTAAATCTATACTCGTATTTTAATGTAAAACATTTTCTGGTATTAATTTGTAGTGTGAGTTAAATAAATAATATTATTCCTATTATTAAAATAAATGTTTGTTCTATTTATGGAAAAATTGCAATTTCATAAAATTAATTATGATTTATGGATTAAAACAGTAGGTAATTGAATTGTTCAAATAATCTGTCATTTATGAATTACTTTTAGCTTGATAGGTATCATTGACGTCGATAAAAATAAAAAATCGATTACCTCGTCATAATTATGATATAAATTTATTACCTATACCTATCTAGAAACCTAAATATTAATTAATGAATTGATGCAATAATTTTGTGCACCACCGCGTATTTAAATCTAAAATTATGTAGAATATATAAACAAATATAATGCAAAATTAAAGTGAAAATGAACTAATACGTTATCAGAATGGAAATAATAGAATGTAATATTAAAGTAGAAATGAACTGAACATTTGAAAAGTGAATGGTACAGGGAGCTAGTCCCTATCAAACAGTCTACAAACAAGATATTCGGATGATATTGCCAGAATAACGGTAACTAGCGACGTAAATAAAGTTATCGTATCGGTTTTTGAGTTAATACAATATAAACCAAAATATAATTATTCCTTTTTATAATATGATTCTATGGGGGAGGCTCTTGTCCAGCAATGGACGAATAATGGCTGAAATAATATTATTAGTTTACTAGATAAAATGTATGACACTGATGCAAAGATATAATCATGGCGCAGTAAAAAAAGAGGACTATATCGGATAATAGATGGATGTATATACATGTATATATGTGAAATTGGACATATGTATATATGTGAAATTTTGTATTATTATTCTTCTTTTGTGGAATTCAACAACAACCTTAATATTTCTAGACTTGTCTACAGACCTGCTAATAATTCTTACACGATTACACCTTCAAACGTATTCCTGCACTCTATAATGAATCCCTAAATAAACTAAAAGTAAATCCACAACCTAAAGTTACATCCCAACCATTTGGATGAGTGGTAGTTCTCTACCATGCCTTTCTCAAGGCACTTTATTCAATGCAAACCACGCTTTGTAATCAACCTCTAGCAGTAATATTTTCGAACCGATATAACGCCGTAACCTTTAAGAAAAGAGCTTTTTTTAAAGAGCAGCAGCATATCTGCAATTCCTTTAGTGTTCCCGGTGCTTTTGGGCGGCGGTAGTCACTTACCTTTAGTTGAGTCGCACGCTCGTTTGCCTTCTGTTATAAAAAAAAAAAATTAATTGCCAGTGAGTAACATCAATTATTACGCCGTGGTGTTTTAAGCTAAACCATACCATTTAAGGATTTGGGTGAAGGGTGATTCGGGCCTATTCCAGAATTGATTGGTACCCACCTCAAGATCAGTTGCTGAGCTTCCAGCTAACGGCAAAATATGCCTATGATAATATCTATTATATATTAAAAAATAATCGTAAATACACCAATTGTACTACTCCAATATTGTTTGCCCTATTTCTGGTTACTATCGCTAAAAAGAAACAGCATGGAATATTGGATAAATCAAAACGTTTAAAATTTTTATCTCACTTAGGATTTTTTTTTATACAACTTAGAATGGCAAACAAGCTGACGGCCCACCTGATGGAAAGTGGTAACCGTCGCGTATAGACATGAGTAGTACCATGGACATAACAGGGTATACTGTTTCGCCCATGCTACCCCCCCATGCGTTCCATTCCTGAGGACTCAAGTGTTATTCCTCTGTACCCAGTAAATTCACGCCATATCCCACCCTTCAAACTGAAACACAACCATGCAAACACAACTGCTTCACGGTTGAAACACGAATGGGACAGAGGTACCCAAGCAATCGACTTTTGTACAAAGTCTCCCTCTGGTAAAAAGAACAAAATAAAAGCTGACGATCTACTTAATAGAATGAAAGTGGTAGTGAATAACTCAGCTAATGGAAATGGTAAATGTGGTTCGGACAAATAGCCCCACGGAAATCACAGAACAAACTGTGAAGCCCATAATACCCCTTACGCATAGCTATTCTTGAATACTAAGATATTATGTCTATGTACCATGTAATTTCACTGTAATATCTATCTGACACTTCAAATCAAAACAGCTATGCACGTACAGTTTTTTTACGGGATAAATACGCGTGGACCAGAGGGCCTACTATGAAATGAAATTCCGAAGTTTCGGACTCAGTTTCGTGTTTTTGTTCACACCTAAATCAGGCCAGTAAATGGAGCTTAACATTTCGTTCATCATACATCCTACCATAAAAGTCCCATTCAATAATATTTTCATATTTTTAATGTTTTTAAACGCTAAGTATTATGTAATTTTAAAATTATATTTGTTTTTCGTTCGGCTCCGAAATTTCGGAAAACATTTCATGGTAGGCTCTCTGAACTTCCCAAGCAAATAACTTTTAATTTCTTTGCGCTTAAAAATAAAATTTTAAATAAGGTATTTCTAAAAATTGATATTATATTACAACGTTTTTTATTACATTGTTTTACTAAGTAACAATATTTGCCCTAGATATATTCACAGTTTGTTTAGATATACCTAGCTGTTATCAATTTCATCAAATGAAACGATAAGTACGTAGGTACTTCATAGTCATATGTGACTATGATCATAAAATAATATTCACAATAATAATATCCCATAACATTGACATCGTGGACTCATGTCGCCATGTATCATGGCAGTCGTGATGCGTGTGCGCAAACATCGGTCAGGTGGGCGAGGGACACTCGACACGCTGCGGCACTCTTTGTGCTCACATCAAAAGTGCCGACTCAAATACAAACCACTCCGTATAACAACATTATAACTATAAATCGTTTATATAACTTTCGCCGCTATTACTTCTGACACTGAGACGAAAATTCCGTGTTAATTTTTACCCGTCTTATATCATTGTGAATTTTATTTGTCAGGGTCAGATGCCTCTAAACACCTTGTTGAGTCTAGTAAGCTTGTTACGGAGTTATGCAATGTGTGAGTTAATCGCGACTATACAGCATTTAGAGAACCTAATGAAGCTTTTGTTATGACAATAGGGTCGATTCTGAGACGATTTTTTATTTAGTGATTTCATGAAATTACTGTTTTTAAATCATGAACTAAATACATCAAATCTCTCATAAATCTATTTTAGATATTGAACTGTTTAGTCTCTTTCTCTTGTGCTAAATTTCTTATTTAAAAGAAAATATTGAAGCAGTGTAATAGTTAAAATAAGTTCGTAGAAGATTTGAATTTTTTAATAAAGAGGCTACATTATTATAATTTTGAATTAATCTATTAATTTTGTTCGTATTGGTCCTTAGGACAGGTTTAGAGAAATACGCGACTCAAAATTGACCCCGCTGTAGATATAATAAATACTATAAAAGGTATTAGACAGTAACTAAACATACCAATAAAGTTTTTTTTTTTAATGGATGATAATGGATTGGTAACCCCACCCGCGCTATCGGTATACACCGGCGGGGCACCAGTGAGGGATGATAGGTGAGAATGAAGTAGGTCAGTTAGCCCATCGTGACGAATTCAACAAGAATTGTTCACGATGGTTTCCAGGGGAACCACGTGGAGGTCAACCTAATAGGGCATATTGCTAGCAATGGGGCTGTCAAACACCATTGCTAACAATCCCTTTCCCCCCTATACCAATAAAGTTACAATTTGCATAATGATTTATCTATTATATTTAGGTACTTTTTAAATTGAGTATTTTATAGTATAATTAGAAATAATTATATTAGTAATATATGCCTATAATACTCAATAGTTTTTGTATTATATTTAGTTTCTGTATATGTGTGTAGTTTTTATACATCATGGATACCTATATGACATGTATATTTTCCACCAGAATAGACCTCTTTCACTGTTCATCCATAAATTTTGTCAGATATATATCTAGATAAGAAGTCTGGAACAGTAAGTCACTTTGTGACCATCATATCAGCAGTTAACTGTCCACTGCTGAACATAGGCCGCCCCTATAACGGGAGGTTTTAGGAATATATTTATCTTCTATTAAGTACCAAGATAATCCCTTTAAAACTTACATAAATTAACAAATTATAGATACAACCCACCTATACGGGTATCTATTATAATTATATGATAATTATTATATGTACTATATGTATTTATATTTATTGGCTTTAACAATTTTTTTAATATTCTTATTAATATTTTAATTACAAAATTTTATTTATTATTTACTTATTAGCACCTCCAATCGTTATGCAAATGACATAACATACACGTAGTATTTGACATGAAGAACGATATAGAAAGAAAGAAAGAAAAATTTATTAATAGGATAATTTAGTCCCCAAAGAATCAAAATATCTTATTCACGCGGACGGATTTGCGGATAACTAATTAAAAACCCTTAATATATCCATTGAAATGCTTCGAGAAAAACGGTTCAACTTTTTTGTATAATTTTGCGTGATAAATAGTTATGAGTGTTTATAACTTCTCAATTTATTTTGTCTTATAATTTCTGCATCTTTTTAATGCGTAAACACTTATTATTTAAACAATACGTCAAGATACATTGTGTGTGTTAGTACATAGAATACTGATAAAAAAAATTCAGCTAATTTGACAATTTGCTGACAATTATTTGACCCGTTTTTGAGTTTCCAAGCTCTATCTATATAATCTAAGTAAAAACCAGACGTGTAACCTACCAGTACTTACCTAGTTACTTGCGTACCAACCTTACGTACGCAAGTAACTACCTATCTACCTACTTTAGAGAAGTAATACCTAATTAAACTCAGTATTAATATAAAATTAAGTAGTATCTTAAGTAGGTATCTTTATTATATAATTTACACTATAAAACAAATCGTATAATTTATCAACCTTGACCTAAATTTCGATGATAAATATAAAATATGAAGCTCAGTACGTATATCCAAATACATTTAATGAATAGACATTAATACAATACAGTTAATTCCTTCAAAAAGTAATATAACAAATTATGAGGTAATTAAATAAAAGATTATACTTCAACTGTATAATGTTTTCGACCGTATCATTGTTATATGATTCCTGCGAGGTAAATAACATTGTAAACGACTTACTAAAATGTTTTTATAAGGCTTCTGTTTTAAAACCAAAATACTTAATGGCTCATATTAATTAAATCATCGTATTACAAATATTTGTAGTCTAGTTGATATTAAAATCTTACAGATGTGAATCTCATGGTTTCGTTTATATATTTTTATATCTAAATAAACATTTTTTTTGTTGGATGCCTGTTGGTATCTTTTTCTAGAATGTAATAATAATAATTTTGTAACAGTCATCATATCATCATATCAGCCGTCAACTGTCTACTGCTAAACATAGGCCTCTCCCATAAGGAGAATATTGCTAGTAGTTGCCAAACTTGGCGGGCGGGTTGGCTACCGCAGTTTTTTTTTATTGGATGAAAATGGAATGTTAAACCCCGCCTGCGCTAACAGGATACGCTGGCGGGGCATCAGTGAAGGGTGATAGATGAGGATGAAAACAGGCCAGTTATTAATATATAGTAATATACAGGCCCATCATGATGAATTCATCACGAATTAATCAAAATAGTTTCCAGGGGGGACCGCGACCTGGTTGGGTATATTGCTAGGGCAACCACAGTTAGGCTTTTGGTAATGTTTTAAAAATTTAAATTAAGTCCTTTAGCCACCTCTTACGACATCCACGGAACAGAAAGGGATGGCTTATTTTATGCCGGGACAATACGGCAATTTTGTAATAGTAATATATAGTAATTATATTTGTAATTGTAATAATAAAAGTTGAAAAAAGTATTCCTAATTAAATATTATTTTATGAATGAACGAATGGATGATAACTTTATTTGCTTGAATACAGATTAATACATTACAAGTTTTTAATGTTAAAGACTCTGCATTCAAACGTGTGGCGTGCAAATATTTCATTTGGAATTTGTGTCTAAAATTTTGCATTAAAATAGTCTTTAAGTGAATAAAAACATTTCTCAATAAACCAATTGTAAAGTTTTTCATTAATTTTTTTGTCTCTTAGATCTCTGTACTCTGTGGGTAATTTATTATATATTTTAACTGCCATGTAATAACAATTCTTGTTGTACAATACCAAACTATGTCGAGGCACTATAAGTGGTCTCTGTGCAACCTTTCCTAGCTTAGCCTCTCTAGCTTTTTCTAATAAACGCTTTACATCTTTCTTAAACAATTTAATATGTAATAATGATATTATAATAATAATCACCTATTATAATATATACTATACTTATCTTTATAAAGCTAGTTCTATCGGACTAATCTGTCAGGACAAATTATCACATAAGTACATCACATAAGACATGCAATTTTAGAGGAGAAGAATGGGCATGAATCTTAGTTCTAACTTTTTTCTAGCACACTTAGAAAATAAATAAAACACGAATACACCATCAAACTACTATATAGCATAAGGATCATAAACATAAAGATTTTGTAGTAAGTAATAAATGCCATATGAATTATTATAGTGGCATATTGAATTATCAAGGGTATATATGATCCCATATTATTAATACATAATTTAATATTAATAAATTAATATGAAGTCATTATTTAAATCAATTTATTATAACGCTTTTGATGCATAATAATCTAGATAAAATGTTAGAGTAAACATACAGGAAGCTATTTTATATATTTTTTTATTATAAATAGTAAATTTACTAATAATAGCCTTACCCCGGACGAAGGAATGATAGTAAATAAAGTTAGAATATAGGTCAACATACATATATGAGTAGAATGACTTTACTGCCGTGTTTTTTTGCAAAATAGTGCGTACTTTTTCAGTCTTTGTTACACTTAAGTCATGCAGTATTTATTGTCTTTCTATCCACCATTTACCAGAGAGAGACTTTGTAAAAAAGTTATTTGCTTGGGCACCTCTGTCCCATTCATGTTTCTACCGTTAAGCAGTTGTGTTTGCATGGCCGTAGTTACAGTTTGAAAGGTGGGATATGGCAGTAAACTAAGTAGTAAAGTGTCAGGAATGGCAACGCATGGGGATATCATTAGCAAAACAGTATGCTCTGTTATGTCCACGGTACTGCTTATGTCTATAGGCGACGGTTACCACTTTTTATTAGGTGGTCCGACAGCTTTTTTGCCGTTCTATGTTGCATAAAAAATCCATTTGTTTATTTTTTGTGTACTTACTGACATCCAATCAATCTGTCATTTTATATGCATTATTACATGATACTGCAATGTTACAGAGACAATATGCTGGCCTG
Organism: Galleria mellonella; assembly: GCF_026898425.1. Taxonomy (NCBI): domain Eukaryota; kingdom Metazoa; phylum Arthropoda; class Insecta; order Lepidoptera; family Pyralidae; genus Galleria; species Galleria mellonella. Next base: position 789,975 of record NW_026442143.1, read on the forward strand.
AAGAACCGAATAGAAACTCTATGACGAAACTTTGGGCTTGAATTCATTTCACTTGTCTTAATATTAACATGTTTCCGATCATGTACCATGTGTAAAGGTCATAACGTCATTAGGTACGCATTAATCTTGTCTTTGAAATGTTTTTAATAAAATTAATACTGATGCATTGATTTGGATTATGATCCTAAAATTTGATAGTGCAGGTAATTAAGCCTTGAATATCGGCAATTATTAATAATAAAGGACCCAGCAGCGATTTCCATTGGCCAATTTTAAGTTGGTAACCTGTATGATTATGACGCTATAATCCCAATGCAAGAAACATGATAAAAATTATTATCTATGTAAATTAAATGCTTTACGTTGATAAGAGCATCACATGAGAACGAATGTACTGAAATATATATATATATATATATATATATACATATAATATTTAATTTCCTTAATATGTTTTCGAAAGAAGAAAAAAGGCAAAAGTTTTTGTTTGAATTGGAAGTTAAGAACAGTTAATATGTCAAAACAGAAAAATGAGGATACATTTAAATACTGAAGACTGAAGGTGAATTTTAAAGTAAAATATTGCTAAAGGTGTAAGAAATTAAATAGATTCTCAATTTTAAATTACGAGATTCCCACGTGATTATTATAATCACACTGTAATAATTTATTTATGCCTAAGAAAGTCTGCCAAATCATTGACTGTTTTTTAACAAATTTGTGCATTGTGTAATTTAAGATTTTATAAAAAGAAAACTAATTTTAATATTAACATAAATAAAGAATGTACCTATGCCAAAAAAAATCGACTTCAATCGTGCCAAAATGAAATATATTATACAAAAAATCAGTTATTTTGATTTAAAAAAACTAAACTATTAAACCGATTTTGATACAATGTTTATGGGACCTAACCTAAAGTATACCTTTATACATAAAAAAGAATTTTTCGAATCGGTCCAGGTATCTTTGACTAATCGGAAAACATACATAAAAAAAATAAGATTCCGACGTATTTAGAAACTCTATCTTTTTTGAAGGTGGTTAAAAATTTGTAGACAACCAATACGGAATAGTGTTATTATAAGTTAATAATAATACGCATATAAGCACAAAATAGCTTTTTATTGAAAAATCATCAAACCTATTTCCTTCCTATTTACTAACAGAGTACAAAAAAGTAATAAATATAGGCTTTATTCTTATAGTACAATTGAATTAAACGAATTAATATAATGAATTGTTTCTACAAGTCTGTTCAAAAATAGAACGGGCCTTATCTACAACTAGCAACATGTAACTAGCAACATATCATTACACCTTCATGACAGATTAGAAACAATAAATATCTATGGTCCCAACTTTCTACGACCTTCAGAGACAACACTATCAAGGTTTCAGTTCGATACAGTTGGTTGTAGATTGATAATCTATGTTAACTCTATTATTTTATACAGCGTTAAGAGCGCTCATACCAAATGTTTTTAGAGTTTAAATTAAGTTTCATAATTAATTGTAAAATTTTCAATATTTTTGATTGATTATTTAAAAAAAAAATCTGGTAATGAACTAAATATTCTTTTTATTGACTGATCACCAATAAAAATAATATTATTATTAAGCTATAACTATAAACATTTGAATTTTAATAACAAAGTATTTGATAAATGCAAAAATATAATATGAAGTTGTCTGTGTAGTGACAATTTTAGTAATAGATATTTACTTATATTCTATAATTAACATTTTAGTTCGCTGTTTGAGCAGTTTTTTTAGAATTAATTAATCAAAATAACTAATGAAAATTTGGAAAAACCGAGTTGTCTTAATCTACCGTTAAGACAACGCGGTTAGGATTTGGAAGGACGCTGCTTTCCATATCTTGACTATCCGTCCCCTTCGACCATTAAAGGTCGCTTAGTCGTCTCTTACGACATCCACGAGACAGAAAGAGGTGGCCTATTCTATGCCGGGACCACACGGCATTCGGTATATTAATAATTCCTACTACATAAATAATTAGATAAAATTTTAAATTTAAATTTAATTTACCTACAACAAAATGAAATCCATCTAAATCCTTATTTTCAAGCGGTATATTATTGAGTAGTTACTTTACACGTAAGTAAACGTGCAATAAAATAAAAATATTATCTTGTTTGTTCTTTTTCAGTTTTCGTATGTTGTATAAAGATAGCTGGCTAATGAGGCAATTTAGGGGATTTGGACGGTTTTTTACAACTTACAACGGCAAACACGCTAATGGCTCTCTTGGATAGAATTAATTAGGTACTTGGCTAGGTATTGTGTGGTGATGGCCTACCTGATAGAAAATGGGAAGCGTCGCCTACACTTTCTTTTTTTATACAACTTAGAATGGCAAACACGTTGACGGCCCACCTGATGGAAAGTAGTAACCGTCGCCTAGAGACATGAGCAGTACCATGGACATAACAGAGTATACTGTTTCGCCCATGATACCTCCCATGCGTTGCCATTCCTGAGGACTCAGATGTTATTCCCTGTACCCTGTAAATTCACGCCATATCCCACCATTCAAACCGAAATACAGCTATGCAAACACAACTGCTTCACGGTTGAAACACGAATGGGACAGAGGTACCCAAGCAATCGACTTTTGTACAAAATCTCCCTCTGGTAATACACTTGGGGAAAATAATACGCCTACTGTTATTTTACTATATTCTATAATGTAAATAATTAAATGTAATAATAATTTTAATAAAGATTGGTTACCTTTATATTGAATTTTATTGAAACAGATACTTCTACTCAATCTACTACTCAATTTGGCCACATTTACCACAACATATTGGCAAGGAATTCTGCAGCAAGAAATTTATCCGTTCACCAAATTTCATTCAACAATGTTCAATAGTTTAAGAATGACTGTGTAACAAACATCCAAACATGTTTACAAACAATTAAATAAAAAGAATAATATTAGTAAGATTTATATTTATAATATAATATAATTTTGATAAAATAATGCTCTCACAATAAGAATTTCTTCCGCATACTATTTTGCCTTGACTTATATTCCATGCAATCAAAATTGTTGTCATAGGAATTTCAACCTTAAGTCCACTCAATAAAGTTCTAATCTTAATAAATAAACCATTATACTTACTAACTATGCCATTAATGTATTTTAAGCATCAAAGGAGCGTGATTCGACAGTGCAATTATTAGATAATATTCTAAATGATATCAAAGAGCTCTATCAAGGAGGTAATCTTGCAGAACTGATGCAATTTAATATCTATTAGCTGTTGAAGTATGCAAATTAGGGGGAAAGGGATTGTTAGTAATGGGGTGTAACAGCCTAATTCCCAGCAATATACCTTATTAGGTCGACCTCCAAGCGGTTCCCCCTGGAAACCTGGTTTATTTTTTGTAGAATTTGTCACAATAGGCCAACTAGCCTGACTTCATCCTCACTTGTCATCTCTCACTGGTGCCCCATCTGTGTATACCGATAGCCCGGCGGGATTATCAATTCATTTACACCCACTAATAAAAAAAAGTAAGCAAATTAATTTGATGAAAAAAAAAATATGTACTAATAATTCATATTATTTAATTTTTTTATAAGCGTATTAAGCCAGTAATATACACACTTAACTATTGACCACAAAAGTTGTGAATTCCAATCTAACTGACTTCAAAAATTTTGTGTATACACAAAGTTTATAGAATTCAGATTTGCAACTCTCGGATGGTATAAAATATCAATAACAAACCAAAATACTTCAAGTGACGGCGGAAGTATCGTATAAGGATATCAACCTTTAACTGTCCACTGCTTAACATGGGCCTCCCCTATAAGGGGAGTTTTGCCAGTAGTTGCCACGATTGGAAGGAGAGTTGGCAACCGCATTTAGGTTTTGGTGAGGTTTTAAAAGGGATGCTGCCGCACATCCTTCGATAATTAAGTTCCCTTAGTCACCTTTTATGACACCCACGGGAAAGGAAGAGATAGCCTATTTTATGCCGGGACTACACGGTTAATCGTTCTTCAATGCTGAATGCTAACTGGCTCTGTGAAATGTCAATAAATCGAGTTTTACATATATTCATCACAACAGTCGGTAAATTACTGTGACTACACCATTAAGATATATAGTCGTCTACATATATTATTTCATATATATTTTAGTTAAAACAACTAAAATATATATGAAATAATATTATTCTCTCTCTATTTTATTTAATACCGGAACAATTTGTTGAGTAGCTAATATGTTCATTCTTAATTAAACAAAACAAATATCAGTTATTCAAATAAATATGACGCGTGGTAATACCGCCACTAAACTTCTTAGTTTACATTGAGATAAAATTATACCTAATTAGACAAATTAAATTTTACGTATTTGATATCATAACTTTGAGTGTTAGGGATTAGGTGAAACCTTCATACATGGTTTACAACGTTATTGGCATGTTATAAAACATGTTATTCTTTGCGTCATGGTGATAGAAGTTATTTTTTACACACTGTTTTTTATGCGATTTAAATGTTAAATAGTTTTAGTGTTTAATAGTTTTATTATAATACATTATAATAAATTATTTTTTGACTATTAATATATATAATATAAACATATTTCTTTTTTTAATTGCAAACATATTACTTATATTATATTTCCTCAATTGATTAATGCACCGCCTACTTATTTCTCGGTTTGCCTTGTGTCTGTCACTGTGCACTAGAGTTTAAATAAATAAATAATAATTATGAAAGTACTAGATTTTATTCGCAATTTTTGCCGTATAATCTGGAAAAAATATAAATTTAGGAAGAGACAACAAAGTCACTTAAACAAAATAATACCAATATTTACAGGATAAAACTTAGAGATATATCTTTTAGTATCTTAAATAAGAGGTATATATAATTTCTTGATAAGATGCAAATATACAAATAAACAATCTCTTGTAAAAATGAGTTTGTTATTTTAAATATACAGACATTTATTTTTTGAAACGAAAATGGTTTAGTAACTCCGCCTGCGCTATCGATATAGGCCGACGGAACTTTTATAAAGGATCGTAGGATGGAAGCAAATCGGTTGATCCATCATGATCGTTATGGTTTCGAGAGGAAACCTGGTGGACGACACTACAAGGTATATTGCTAATAGCAATGGGGCTGTTAGTATTAGTGTAGTATTTTTAAGTTTATAAATAAAATGTATATTTGGCTCACTACGCGTTTTAAGAAACTGTAAGTAAAGTGAGCAATTTATTCTTAAATAAATGAATTATATATATTCTTTATTGCATTTGTAAATTGCATAGTTAATGCATTTATAAATATTGTGAGCAAGGGTGGACTTGCTCTGACAGAAATCTTTTCCAGTCAACCCAATATAATTGGAAAGTACTACCAGTCCCATTGCTAACAATGGGACATACTCATATATAGGGTATATACCCCGTCAGGTCGATCTCCACGCGGTTCCCCCTGGAAACCATCGTGCTGGATTCTATATGTATTCATCACGATATATTCGCTAACTGACCTGCCTTTTCATTCTCACCTATCATCCCTCACTGGTGCCCCGCCAGCGTATACCGTTAGCGCAAGCGGGGTTGCCATTCTATTATCATCCATAAAAAAAGAACTATAACGGACGGAGAAAGTCATATGCTACTTTTATCCAGATCTGTAAACATATCCCGGTCACGTGGATAAAGTCTTAAGTAAAAGTTAGTTCTTATATAATTCTTTGTTCGTGTATACTTATAATGCATTACGTATTAAAAAGAAATAAATACGTGAGTACTTACGATTGCATCACAATATCATGATACTGATAACAATCAATTAAGCTGTGATTACAGTAGGTATAGGTATAGATTTTAAATATATGTATACGATTATTAAAATGTGGCTTCTGCACTAAAACGTTAATCGTGTAACGTGTAAATATCCTTATTTATAGCTATCATTTAAACTTTGTTATTTACTGATAAACTGTGTGGGGCCTTCTAGAGAAAAATTGAAATTGATATAAATTAAAAATATATATGTAATATTCATTATCTTATCCCATTATTATCGATTTGTGAAATGTTACCAACAAATCAAAACATACCTAAATAAGTTTAGGTATATTATATTTCATATATTATTAAGAATGTTTAGAAACACGTCATTGCCAAATTAAAGAAAGGTTCTTTTATTTATCCACGTGTTTTTTTTTTCACATGCGTAATAGAAAAAATTGCAAAACAAAGTCTTCTTCTGATACTTAACGTGGTGATAATTATATGGATCTAATATTAATAGTTTTTTTTTTCAGAAATCTTGTTAGCTGCCAGGAAATATCCCAGTGATGGAGGTGTGTTCAAGAGATGCGCAGGCTACAGCGCACCTCAGTCGATGATCGATCAAACCTAGTGCTTCTATCGACCATCGCATGCTTTCAATTTATCTCTGTCTGTAAAATCTCATAGTCTTAGTAGTATATATATATATATATATATATATATATATATATATATATATATATATATATATATATATATATATATATATATATAATGATGAAAACATGAGACATTATGAAGTGTCAGCTAGTAGAAGTTTGATACTACCCATTCATCTCTCCCAAGACAAGTTGATATCCATGATGAGTCTCTCTAAAAAGGTACAATAAACAATTATACAAACTTATATATGGATTATAGGTAATGGGTTCGATTCTCTGTAGGAAATAAACTTTGCTCAATTAGCTCAAACCTCTCTGTGTATCAAATTTCATTTAAATCTATTCAGTCATTGCCTGATTAACGACCATTCAAACTTGTTTACGAATTTCCATACGAATAGTATGATTAGATTATTTATAAGAACTAAGATGTTATCATGTAAAAAATATACTTCACTATTTCTCACAGCCACTGAAGAACATACAAACAATCTATTATCACAATCTGTATATGTACTTACACCTGTACCTACCTGTAACTCATCTCATATGAGTAAGTATTATTAGCGGATTCTCAGAAAGACACTGCTGCTGTTCGTTGCAATACTTTTGTCTTATCGCGGACATTCTCTAAAGGATTTTAAGGTCAATATAATCAAGCAGGTAGTTTGTCTCAGTCGGTTATTTCAAAGTAAACAGTGGCATAAGGCGCCTGAATTTTATTCTTCTGTTGTTAAAGCTAATTTAGTTTGTTTACAGTGAACATTATTTGGACCTTTATTTTATTTCTATACGGCCATTTGAAAGAGGAAATTAGGGCAATCTTAATTTCCTCTTTACAAAGTAACGAAATTAAATACATAGATGAATAAGTCCGCCATTATCTGAGTTAGTCGATAAGATATTTATACTGAGGTTAGTAAAAGAATGATGGTTTTTCATACAACTTTGTGAATATTGCTGTGTTTTGTTTATGAACGGTTATTTACCTGTCCCTCCTGCATTTTTATGGAAACTTTAGAAATCCAACCCTTTCTTTCGGGTCTAGTTAACATTAACAGACCTGCGATATGGAATCATAAAGATGATTTTTTTTATACAATACATTGGGTTTAGATTCCAAAGCACTTCCGTTTGCGCTTTTGGTGTACGCTCGCGTACACCGTCGGTTGAATACACATATGAATAATGGATTTATGCTTTATTATTATGTGAATATTGGGAGAATGACTTTTAAAATGACCTTTCTAATGCGGATTGATGGGTAATGAGTTATCATTGCGAGTTTTACGATTTACAGGTAGACAATTGATGGAGTTGATAGAAAATTATCTAATCCATGGTGTGCTGGTCGTCGGCATTGCATGGGCATTTGTCGTCAGAGATGATCCCGAACCATTTAAGGTAAGCTTTATGGTATCCGTGTCCTGTGTAGAATTGTGTGAAGTAGAAGTCAGGGGGTAGCACATGGATAATCTTGAGAAGATTATCGTAGTTCAGACACCACTGTTTTATCTGTCGACAGTTGTTGGTGTCCTTGAGCTCCTTGAGCTCTTCGCTACTTTGTTTCAGATAGAGGTATGGGTTCAATAGATATTGTTAACACAAATTTTGACCATGAATATGCTGATAAGATTTTGGCCATATTAGAAGTTGGAAGTTTAATGAAGTTGATCAGTTATATGTATCTATGTACAGAAATTGAACTGTGTATTAATGAATTTTTTAAAACAACAAATTTGGATTATTTGCTTACATTGCTTGCAGTTTGCTTGAATATTGTTATTTTTAAAGATCTAATCTTACTATGAGGACACATACACGTGTATATATACATATATACGCACACGTGCGTGCGTGCGTGCGTACGTGCGTGGGTGTGTGCGTACGTATGTGTGTGTTTTATGAACTTACTGTGTTTGTTGTTGATAACACTTCTTCTTCTTCTGTAATATAAAACAGCGTAAGAAAGAAGACTTCCGAAATGACAAACACAGTGAGTTCATAAAATTTTCCGTCACACATACTTATATATATGCAACATTCAATCTGGCCAAATTATAATATAAAATGAATCTTTTAAATCAAGTTTTCAATGCTAGCGCGAACTACGTACGTTGACATACATGTATTATCAAAACAGATTATCCATACGTAATGTACAATTGGAACAATACATAGGTAGTCGGTGATAAGACCAAAGTGCCCGATAACAGATCAAAGGGTACCGACGTTCGATATCACGGATCTAACGGACCGACAATACGGTAGCCGATGTGAAACGCGTGATAATATTTATTGCGAACTCTTTGATGTCACCGAATTGATAAAATTGCCCGTTCTTTACAATTGCTGATACCTTATTACGTTACCATAAAGTCAATAATCGAACAAATTGGTTTTGAGAACTGATTTTTTGTTATAAATTTTATAGGTAATTTTATTTTTCCGCGAATTGTTATTACAGGATAATATTAAAAGTAAATTGTTATTACAGGATTATATTAAAAATAAATTGTTATTACAGGATAATATAAGAAATAATAAATAAATTGGTGCAAGTATTTTAATATCAGCAGCCAATTAGTTATTTATATTTCTATCTAGCTGATCCAACTAGACGATCATGATCATCATTATTATATAAGCCGTTAACTGTCCGCTGTTGAACATAGGCCTCCCCTATAAGGGAGGGGGGAAGTTTTCCAGTAGTTGCCATGCTTGGCAAGCGAGTTGGCAACGGCAGTTAAGTTTTGGAGATATTTAAATGGATGATAATGGAATGATAACCCCGCCTGCGCTATCAGTGTACACTAGCGAGGCACCAGTGACGTATGATTGAGGGTGTAAAGGCAGATCAGTTAGCCCATTGTGACGAATTTAACGATAAATTAGTCACGATGATTTCCAAGGGGAACCGCGTGGAGGTCGACCTGGTAGGGTCTTTGGAGATGTTTTAAGAGGAGCGCTGCTACCCGTTCCTCGAACATTAAGTTCCCTCAGTCTTCTTACACGACACCCACAAGAAAGGACGGGGTGACTCATTTTATACTGGGACTACATGGCTAGACAACATCCTGTCAAAAATTATTACATATATATTTTCGTATATCTACTAATCTAGGTACCAGTTAGTACCTTTCATCAGTTATCACATAAAGACACTATAATATTATAAATAACGGCCATCAAAAGTCTATTGTGACAGCTGTTATCAAACGGCGGCTATGTCTATCATTAATTCGTGGTTTGGTGCAAGTAATAATAAAAAGCGGATGGAAAAAATATTATTATATGCGAATACATTAAAAGCAGTGCAGAAATATTTGAATTCGGGTGAAGTATACTTTTCGGGAAACTATTAAGTGACCAATTAAGTAGTTAATTATTTTCTCAGAAACTCTTCAGGATTCTTGATTATACAATACTCAATATTGTAATATTTTTAAAACGGCCGCCGTCACAAGATGGCGGATAGAGTATATTTTAGATAACCCTTTTAATACAGATATCAAATAAAATAGCTCGAAAAGTACAATAAAATAATTTACATAATTTTAAAATTGCTGCAGCCATAAGATGGAAGATTACATTATATAACCCTTTCGGACCCAAGATTTTTTTCTTTCAGATTCAATATATTTTTGTGTTTTGGAGCCAAGTCATCTTGCCGGCACGCATGAGACCACTGCACAACCTAACCGCTAAAATGATTTCTTATTGGCTGGTTTAGAATCTCACTATCATGTTATTTCAGCTTCGTGCGTAAAAATGAATTGCGCGCGGTTTTAGAATTTTTTAAAGTTCCAACTCACGCCCGTGTCGTTCAGGTCTTAAAGGGATAAGCATGTTTTAAAAAATATTTATAAACTGACTTATGTTAATAATCATGATATTCAAAACTTATAATTTAAGTATATAAATCGCTACTGCTTATGTCTTAATGTTAGTGCTTAGTTTAATGATCTAAATAGCAGCGGCTAATGTGTCGGTGTTGTAATGTAATGGAGCCTAGGGTCTAATTGACATGTTATAATCAGAAGTGGCTTTCAGTCTCGTTATCAGTCGCTGATTGTTCAAATTAGTTGACCGATGACTTTCATCTGTCCTTTATACCCTACAAAAATTATACCTACATGGTGTCTATTAAAAATTTTGAATTGTTTTAAAAATTTGAACAGTGTATTTTAATCACTGACATTTTTAGATCTGCTAAGGTTTTGGTATCGAATAGGAACTCAAACAAAACAGACAACAAACTTTAGATTTTGTAAAGAATAATATTTATAATTATAATAAATCATTATAATTGGGTACTATAACATGATAAATTTAAGTTTTATTTTATTTACAACAAGAGACACTTAAAATATGAGTATAAATTGAAAAGAACAGAAATATATGTTATGGTGCTATATGTGGTGGCGATAAAATAAACAATTTTATCACTATATCCATAACTACTTGGCAGGACATGTGGCATAGATAAATACCGATAAATGACTATGCTCTCTATATTTCTAAAATATTACCATTAATTATGTAGTTATTACTTAAATAAACAATTATGCATTTGCTAATTGTAGAAAATCGAATTGGTACGGTCGATTTGTTATTATTTTGTTTTTTTCAACAAGCACATGATTATCATAATGCATTTATATGAACATTTACAAATTAGAACCAAAAAGATGTATTTTTCATTTAATATTCATGTACAATGCCATGTGGTCCCAGCATAGAATGGGCCACCCCTGCCTTTCCCGTGAGCCAGTTCTCGTCGTCTCGTAAGAGGCGACGAAGAGAACTGGCTCCTAAAAAGGCTGAGGAAGGGCAGCAGCGTCCCTCTTAAAACATCACCAAAGCCTAACTGCAGTTGTCTACTCGCCTGTCAAGTATAGCAACTACTAGCAAAACCTCCCCCTTATAGGAGAGGCCTGTGTATATTCAGCCGTGGAGTTTTTTTTTTTTGATGGGTGAAAATGGTATGGTAATCCCGCTTGCGCTAACGGGATACGCTGGCGGAGCACCAGTGAAGGGTGATAGATGAGAATGAAAACAGGCCAGTTAGCCCATCATGATGAATTTATCAAGAATTAACCATGATAGTTTCCAGGGAGAACCGCGAGGAGGACGACCTGGTTGGGTATATTGCTAGCAATGGGATTCTCAGTCTCCATTACTAACAATCCCTTTCCTCCAGCCGTGGATAGTTAACGCGTGATATGATGATGATTCATGTACGGATAAATATACAATGATGATGATAGAATAAAAACGTTTTCTTTATAAAAACTCATTGACGTTATGTATGCTAATATTACTACAGAAATATTAGTAAATATACTTTCATAATTTAATGTCGTGATCACATGACCATTTTGTCGTTTGATATTTTCATTCATAAAGATTGCCCAGAACAAATATTTGGTTGTGAACTTGGGCAAAAATTTACATAACTCTTACGAATTTCACCTCTAAATCTTCAGCGACAAGTTTCAAATTTTATTAATTTCGAACAATAAGAATAGGGATAATGTATACAAACCAAAATGTAGCATGCTCTAACGCCACTTAAGACCACCCAAGGCGAAGTTTTTGCAACTATGGATTAGTTTACAGTTTATTTTGAAGCGAAGAACTGTGAAAATAATCGCCATTTTTTCACTCTTACTTGCCCAGATTTTTATTTATAGTACAGTTTCTATAAAATATAACATAAATTGGCGTTTGGTCGCGACATAGAATAGGTCACCCCTTCCTTTCCCGTGGGTGTCGTAGGAGACGACTAAGATGAGGGCGAAGAATGAGCATGGGGGGGGCTTATGTTCAGTAGTGGACAGTTAAAGGCTGATATAGTAGTGACGATAATAACATAAAGAGTTTTCTATAAAGAAGTTAGATGTTGGTTTTGGTTGATTCACTTGAACAAAATCAGTATTTATTAATTATTTTCTTACAACTACATAGTAATTGACAATTTTGATCCGACATTACATTCAATTTTTGAATATAAAAATTACCAAATTAAATTTAAAGATTAGATGTCATGATTAAAATTTTTCTTTTCCTAAGACATTACCAAATCTTTTTATAGTCTTTTTTACGAAAAAAAAAATATTTATTATCAAAGTATTTTTGTATAAGCACAAAATACATCATTGATTCCTACACTAGGCTAAATCTGAGCCTCTGAGTCTGAGTGTCTCTTTAATCCAAAGATCACCTGGAAGAGATCAATTTTAGCGATAAAGCCGCCCATTGTTTTCTCAGTATAATTTTTTCTTGTAATAAGTTTATTACTGTAATCTTTTAATGAAAATAATAAAGAGTATCTATCTTTCGCATTATGAACTATGGACTGCCGAAATGTTTATTTTCTCTTGCCCTGGCTCCCATTAACTAGAAAATTAAAAACAATTACTCTTATTTTAATTCTAAATTAACCAGATTGGCTTACGGACACTTTTGTTGAGAATTTTACATTTTAAATAAAATTTAGTTGAACGATACGTCATTTTTATATTCAATCTTGAAGTTAAATAAATAATAAAAAAAATGTCTTTTCAAAAAAGTTATTAGTACACAAAACAGTTAGCTACTGAACACGTAACTTGTATCCGGCACGGTCTTGGCATTTTTTAAAATAGATACTTGAATAGCACAAAATACATTCACACATCGTTACACTAAGAAGTGTAGCGACACTATCATTGAATGCAATCGTCACTTCACTGCATTTGATATCCACCGTTAATACACCAAAATGTGACGCAATTTCACGCGATTTTGATCACAATTGATTAATCCTGCTACCCAACTACGCGGACCACACAGCGGTTAATTTTTTCTATACCAAAATACCTACCCACTTCACAATTTTTCAATTTAATGTCACTGCAAAATCCACTGTATATCAATTGAAATTGAGATTATGTTACGTCGTTTTAAAGAAGTGTTATTCTGTGACACCTATTGCTCTTTTGATGGTTCCAATTTTGAATTCAATCGAATGTCTATTGAAGCGTTAACCATACATAAGCGACATATGGATGGTAACAGATTTAGGATGTTTTTTTAAAAAATTTAAATGAAATTTACACTAAAATGATACTTGTCAATAGTGGTACAAAACGAGATCCACTAATCACTGATATGATACTGATATGTAACAAGACAGATAATCTATTGTAAATATACACATACGTACACACATAAGCATATGACCTATAGAAATAAATTATGGCAATGTTAATGCATAGATTTACAATCGGTATTTAGATTAATTGATGAGACAAGATTTCTGGATAAAATTTTTTGTCTATTATAAAAAATATATTACACAATAATATATATATATATATATATATATATATATATATATATATATATATATATATATATATATATGTATATATATTCAATACATTCACGTGTAATCTTACATGATCTTTGTATATGATAATATACCGCATTCTGAGTTTAAAAAAAAATATTTTTTCAATATAAATATAAATTTCAAATTGTGTTTCAAAAAAACCCACATCGATTGCGGCAAACCCAATTTGATTTAAAAATTAAATTAATAAACTGAATTTGATATTTTTTTTATGGAACCAATCTAGTTTAATTTCTATGGGACAACATATACTGGAAGTATATTATGGTATATCAGATAAAAAAGAATTTTTTAAATTGGTTTATAACTGATGGAGTTATGAGGTACTAAAGATAAAAAAAAATATTCTAAAAATAGGCGTTTATTTGATGATTGGAAATATCAAGTAAATTAAATTTTGACAGATAAAGTAATAAAATCGTTAACCAAACAACGGTTGAAATATTAGAAATAACAACTTATTAAGTCATTGTTATAATTAGCAGAGCATCCATTAAATCAAATCCATAGCATAAAGTAAAAATCACGACGAACATTTACACCAAATTGTACTTTTCATCTGAACAATACATTAACAGAGAACAATGATTTCGGAACGTGACAAATAGATCTCCTGGAGTTTCAGATACAATATATAGTGCGAAAAATTTCTTAATTTTTAATCCTTATGTGATGGTATTATGGTATATTTTTCTTTTTGTCACAGTCAATTGACGTCCAATAGTTGTTAACATTGATGTTTGTAAACAGAAGACCCCCTATTTGAACAACAAATTAGTTCTATTATACGCTTATAAGCAGGGAGGAAGTTACAAAGTGATACGGCTTTAGGGAATTTATTTTATTAAGTATCGAACGATGTGAGGGTGTAGTTACTTTAACTTTAACAGATCAAGCAAAGATAACTATTGGACCACCTACTAAATAACAATTACTTAAGTTATAAAATCATAAAAATTCAAAGCAATAATTTTTGCATATTTAAATAAAAAGTGGCGCATGCATCCCAATCCCGAGTAAAACAAATAGATAAACATACAAAGTAGTGTGCCCTCGACAATCGGCGTCTCTGAAACAATCTTAAAAACAGACAACAATGAGCGGTCGTAAACATCCATTTTTCCCTACAATAAACTCATTCTGTCCTACTGTTACGTTCATTGTTGACTTCCGATTTGTATAGCAATGTTTCTATGAGGCCATTAGCGGCCTTTTGGTAAAGGCCTTGTCATACATGAAAAAATATATTAATGTTTTTGCACGGGCTAAAATTGCGTACCCATTTTTTTAGTAAAATATTTTTTTTATCTATTAGCTTAGCAGTCCAGCAAGAAAGCCTAGGTGAAATTTTTATTGTACAAAAGGTACATGTACCGTTTTGGGAATAAAGTGTCGAAATATAAATAATCCTTTAAACACGGTATCTGAGAACAGATATTCAAGTAAAATAAATGTATTAAACTACTATATTTCAAAAGCAAGTTCAAAACAACTTTCTTATATTAATATTTTTACTATTCAACGGTAATCAACATATATTACTTTTTTGATTCACATGATCAGGCATCAGCCAGTCAAACTGACTTTTGTAAATTTAAATATTGTTGGCGGCAGATCTCCTTAAGAAGTTTACCGTTTTAGATTTTATATTTTTATATTTTGATTTATGTATTTTTATAATTTTTGATTTTACTTTATTGACATAAACACCTTAGTGCAGGCAATAAAACTGGTAAGTTTGTAATCACATTTGATTACTGCCGCTGTCCTTCTCTCTCATCAGTGCATATTTAATAGTCCTTACTGAGTTTTTCAACCTATACGCATTGTATAAATTGAAAACTCAGTAAGAGTTATTTATCCAGAAATGTCAATTTCAGGGCCTCTTCAGCCAACTTAAAAAAGAAGGAGGTTCTTAATTCAGTTGATTTTTTATGTTATCTCGTAACTCAGTCAGTATTAAACCGACTTTGAAAATTCTTTTTTTAGCTGACAGGATATACATTGATCCCATAGCAAACTTTATCAAAATCGGTTTAGTATTATCATTTTTAGATCGAAACTAGTTGCGTTACAATTAAAGTTGTTGTTTTTTATAAGACACAAACTTTAATTATTAAATCCACATCTTTCGAAATATTTAAACTGCTAATAAAAAATACTAGCGATGCGGCCCGGCTTCGTATAGGTAGATAGAATTTTAGAACATAATATATAGCCTATATTACTCGTTGATAATATAGTTTTCTATAGGTGAAAGAATTTTTAAAATCGGTTGAATAGTTTTTCCAATTTATTCATAGCAAACAAATAATCAAATCTTTCCTCTTTGTAACATTAATAGAGATTTACTTTTAAATGAGTAACATCTATTCTGTCTTATCCTCATTACCCCATTATTCTAACAATTGCTCATTCCTGTATTTTTTTCCATAACAGTTAAGGGCAAAAAGATTTTATGACAGTACCGTTGAATAGTTTTATAACTGGCTACTTTCATCCCGTTAGTTTAATTTGTCCCTTTGAAGATGCCGATATAACCGTTTGTTACAGAAGGAAATAAACATTCTTTGGTGCATTGTGTGACGTTTGCTTACGTAAACATGGAATTGTTTCGATGAGAGAATTTTCGAAAATTTAATTGTTTATAATTTTAGACATTTCTCTTTTTATTTTTAATTTACCACTGAGGTGGCAAACAAGCATATGACTCTCCTGGTGATGAGCCATTACCCTATTCACAGATAATATAATACCCAAGGGAGAGTGTACAAAAGTCGTTTGCTTGGGTACCTTTGTCCCATTTTTATTTCAATCGTGAGGCAGTTGTGTTTGCATGACTATGTTTCGGTTTGAAGGGTGGGATAAGTCTTAGTCCTTAGTATAGTTTTTTTAATGGATGATAATAAAATGGTAATCCCGCCTGTGTTAACGGTATACGTAGGCGGGGCACCAGTGAGGGATGATAGGTGGAGATGGAAAGACAAGTCAGTTAGCCCATCGTGATGAATACACCTGGAATTCAGCACGATGGTTTCCAGAAGGGGTGGGGGGGAGGTCACGTGAAAGTCGATTTGACAGCATTTATTGTTAGAAATGGGACTAGCAGTCCACATTACTAACAATCTCTTCCCCCCAAAGGTATCATGTGCAAAACAGTATACTCTGTTATGTCTATCATACTATACATGTCTATAGACGACAGTTATCATTTTCCATCAGGTGGGCCGTCAGCTTGTCTGCCATTCTTAAACATTGAAATAAACATTCTTTGGTGCATTGTGTAATAAACACGTAAACATAAAACTGAGCCATTATCCTAGACACAGATAATATAATACCAGAGAGAGACTTTGTACAAAAGTCGTTTGCTTGGGTACTGCTGTCCCATTCGTGTTTCTACCGTGAAGCAGTTGTGTTTGCATGGCATTATGGCAGTGAATTTACAGGGTACAGAGGAATAACACCTTAGTCGTCAGATTTGGCAATGCATGGGGTTATTATGAACGAAACAGTATACTCTGTTATGTCATGTCTATAGGCGACGGTTACTACTTTACATTAGGTGGGCCGTCAGCTTGTTTGCCATTCTAAGTTGCAGGAAAACAAAGTATGTTTACCTCTTGGCTTTATCAATAATTCGACCAATTATCATGCAATTTGATATACTAATTTGAATTTACTGGGTACAGAGGAATAACACCTGAGTCTTCAGGAATGGCAACGCATGGGGGGTATCGTGGGCGAAACAGTATACTCTGTTATGTCCATAATACTGCTCATGTCTTTAGGCGACGGTTACCGCTTTCCATCAGTGAGGCCGTCAACTTGTTTGCCATTCTAAGTTGTATAAAAAAAAAATATACAGTACATGTATTTTGGATGGAGAACAATATACTTGGTCGATTGGTCAAGGTCTTCCGATCACAGGTACTTTTTATTTATGGGTGAAAATGGAATGGTAACCCTGCCCGCGCTAACGGAATACGCTGGCGGAGCACCAATGAAGGGTGATAGATGAGAATGAAAACAGGCCAGTTAACCCATCATGATGAATTCATCGCGAATTAATCATGATAGTTTCCAAGGGGAACCGCGAGGAGGTCGAACTGCTTGGCTATATTGCTAGCAATAGGATTCTCAGTCTCCATCACTAACAATCCCTTTCCCCCCAAGATCACACGGACTATGTCGCGGGTAAAAACTAATAATAAATAAATAATAAACCCTCTAATTATGAGGGGAAGGGATTGTTAGTAATGCGGACTACTAGCACCATTGCTATTACACATGGTCCTCCCTGAAAACTATTTATCACGACGAGCTAATTTACCTGTCTTTTCATCTCACCTATCATCCCTCATTGGTGCCTCGCCAGCGTATACTGTTAGCCCATGTGAGTTACCATTGCATTGTTATCCATTAAAAGAAAAAAACACCGTCATATTTTTAGTAGGCACGGGTTCGTTTTACAAATAGTACCTCCACTACTCAGTGTAGAATAAGTTTTTTTTTTCAGTTACATTTTTAACGCACAGGCATAAATCTTTTGCACCACTATACGTAAGTATAGATACTCGTTCATGACTTTGCAAATGGATTTTTTTATTATCATATCATTAACTCTTTCATTTATATAATGGATGTTCAAAGAAAATGTGTTTGGAACATTTTATTCTTCGTGTTATTTTTATAATGGTGTATTATTTGTTTTGTATAGAAAGTACAGTTAGACCTGCAAATAAGAAACATAAAACACATCTAACCCTTTTGGCAATTTATGGAATTACCCATGACAAAAACGTTAAAAAAAAACTGTAAAACAACATTTTTTCTTCGCAATTGCTAGTGGTTATTTAACTGTTTTATAACCAAAGGGTCTGTTAAAAGAGTAGTGAACATGAAAACTATGCAATAAAAAAGATATAAAAATTAAAAATCGCGTAAGAGTTGGCAGTATTTTCACAAAATTCGCCGTACAATCTTTTTCTTTACTTCCAAAGTAATTTTACTTAATCTGCTACCGATTTAAGGTTCAAAATGCACTTCAATATTTTAAAATTTTGTTACTTTCCAGGCTTCACTGTTATGAATATTCGTTTACTACTTACCCTTTATAAAGGCGTAACTACGGAAGGGTCCGTTGTCGTACGGTTATTTAAAGTAAAAAGGGACCGCTATGACTCCAGAGAAAGAGTTGCATTTATTCATAATGACCTTGGACAATTGTTGCCTATGGAACCTTTTGTGCGAAATGTGCAACCATAAATTCTGTCTCATGGTGATAAAGAAACAGTTTTTACAACAGAAGGGGTAATTAGGATGTAAAAGTGAAATGTGTGTACATTGAACAACATTCGTGACGGACCATTAGTGGGAATGTCAGAAAAGTCGATTTTCAGCTACTTTCACTGAGACACTTTCGTGTATTGTATTAAAACTGATCGTAAATTAACGTCCCCTTTGAAACTTTCGTTTGATTGTTCCTTAAGTAACAATATTATATATGTTCCATTATTCATCTTCTGACTATAACTAACCAGGTTGTCTGTAAGAGATTGCTTTCAGCGATAAGGCCGCCTTTTGTATATGCACATTCTGTATAAATACTCCTTGTATACATCTCTACTGTGCACAATAAAGAGTTTATTATTATTATTATTATCAGGAAATTTCCAGTTAGTTATACATTATATAATAATGAAACTAATATTTTAAAATTAAAACATTAGTGACTCTCTTTAAAATTATGTAAGTTTTATGTAATCAGTTCAATTTGATGAAATAATTTAAATATTGAATACAATCACAAAATTTCTTTAAAAGTTTATTTAAGTATTATATATATTTTTCAAATCTTGGTATATTTATCTACCTATATAAATAATTAGTATTTTTTCTATACACGACTATGAAACATCTGCGTGAGTAATACTTACCTTACTACTTACAATACGTACGTATGTATCAAAGATTAATTTGCAATGATTAATGGTCTTGTGAAATAAATACATATAAATAAAAAAAATGTTTATATTTTTTAGAATAATTCAAATCCTGAATTTGTTATTTTTATAATCTTTATTTGAGAAGAGATAAAGTTAAGAGTTTAAAATAATCTTTTCTCTCGGTTGAAGTTTCTTTTTCTAGACACGCTAAAACATGTTACAGGTATAATGGTCTTATATGAATAATTATTTCAATTTGAATATAAAATATTACTCTCAGTCTCTGTATAGAACGTATCTTTTGTAAATTATAAAAGCGAAACTGTTTATTGAACTAATTGTTTTCCCAATAAACAAAAGATCAAATATTGAAAGTAAGAACAGTTATCGACTACTATGGAAGTCTGCTTTAATAAAGTGAACCATTTCTGAAATTTATTGGTTCTCATAAAATGTTATACAAAAAACTCCCTAACTGTTGACAACCTTGCATGGAACTCAGTTGTGTAACGGAATAAGAAATAACGTGACAACTAACAAATGTTTAAAATAGTCTCGGATCATTCTCAGAAATTGAAACCGAAATTTTGACAAACTGCGGTATTTAAAGCGTGAAGAGATACAACAATAGCGCGTG
The DNA here is from genome assembly GCF_026898425.1 of Galleria mellonella. NCBI lineage: Eukaryota > Metazoa > Arthropoda > Insecta > Lepidoptera > Pyralidae > Galleria > Galleria mellonella. The sequence continues at coordinate 810,420 of NW_026442143.1, forward strand.
GTATGTAAGCGTGCCTTCATGTTTTGACTATTTCAATAAGCTATAGAAAAGGATCTTCACCAAAGTAATTATTGGTCGAATGGTCACCTAACTGTAGCTTAGCGGGGCATCGCATTTGGACAATACGCACCGATGCGCGTGAAAGAAACAGTTTTAGTTTCGATACACATTGTTTGTATTAATAGAATTGCATTTAGACAATAGTAATTATATACATTGGCCATGAAATGTTTAAATTTTAAAAGTGTTATTTATTATTGAATTATTACATGACATCGACTAAGCTTCACAATACTGAGAGATTTTTTAAAACAAAATTAATTCGGGATCAATACGAGAGTAAACAAAATTGCAAAAGCTTTTTGTTTTAACAGAAAAAAAAATGAATTGTGTATCATCTCTTTTTTAAGTCACTTAATGACGCATATGGAGATACTTAGATACGTGTATCTCAGTAGCAAGCAAATCTGTGTCAAAAGTATGGACTAAAAAAACAACTAATTCATTGGAACACACGCAAATAAAAAAAAAAAAATGAGAACCACATGTGACAGGTTGAAATTTGACTCGTGTGACTTCTGTGTCGAGTATGTCTAACATTCGGTAGTTTTGATTTTTGCGACGAAATTCAGCGAAACGTCAATTTTGAAGAGTTGATCCTACATGGTGTAAATAGATCGTGAAATTGGTCGGGGCGTGATGCAAAAAATGAGAAATTTGTTAGTTATGCAGCTTCTAATTGAGATTCTAATAGGCAGCATTTTGTACTTTTACACATCTGTCTTTCATATTTTTTTTTACTGAAACTTTAAAAAAAGAACTATTATTTATTTATGGATTTAAATATGGTACTAGTTATATTCTAAATAATGCTATTGTGGCCAGGTATATTATATATAGAAAAATAATAACATACTTAAATAAATTTAAAGATAAAAATAATTATACAAATGTATTATGTTTTATTATATTAAAGCCGTTTGATTCTGGAATACGAGTAGAATGTGTCATCCTTTTCTTTCTCGTAGGTGTTGTAAGAGGCTACTGAAGAAACTTAATAGTCGACGAATGGGCAGCAGCATCCCTCATAAATTATTATCAAAGCCTAACTGCGGTTGTCAACCCGCCTATCAAGCATGGCAACTACTGGCAAAACTCCTCTTATGGCGAAAACCCATGTTTAACGGCTGACCATGTATTTTGCTAGAATAAGCAGTTGTTTGTCTTTTTTATGATTTTTTGGAATAAAAAAAACTTTCTATAAATTCTACTCTCGACTTTATAAAAATCCATACACTATACCTGTAGGTTTTATTATATTTTTACACGTCACTTAGCAGTATCATGCGGCTTTGCTCGCATGTATTAGCTAATATCTTATGTATTAAGGTATGTGTACCAAATATAAATTAAAATTGTTCAACTTTTTAAGCGTTTTAACTTCACATTTCTTCTCATATCTCCATCAGTTATAAAACATGTTTTTTTATTTGAAATAACATATTTTTAGATCAGTTCTGTAGAAATATTATCAAAATCGGTTTAATACTTTAGTTTTCGAATTAAAATATCTGGTTTTTCTATAATTGAAGTTGGTGTTTTTTGTAAAACAAAATTTTAGATTACATTCTGGTCAATCAACAGTTAAAATATTCCGGGTAAAAATTGGTATAAATGTTAGTAATGCTGTCGTATCAAAGTAACACGATCGGTGGGCGGATGGTCGTCACATCTGGCTCCCTTATCAGGCCTGGCTGCCGCCCCACAGCTTACAATAACAATAAATAGCAATGATTATAATCAAAATGTATGAGAAATAGATTGCCATGTATTTATTTCAAGGTAATTAGCTGTGGAGTATTTATATCATTGCTCTTGGTTACACATACTGTGTGGTTTTCATTTTGTTCTAGTTGTATTGCCTTTTTTTTACTAAAAAAATCGTTCAAATTACGTCATAATGCCGTAGATTGATAATATGTTATAAATTATTTTTATTTTCTTTTTTCGTTTCGATAATAAAGACGTGGAAACAGGGAAATAAAATAAAATTTATTGTTTAACATTGTATACTTTAATTATTAATTGCATACTATTTCTTTAGTCTGATTCATCTTATGTTAACAGTACCTATCATATTTTATAACTTTTTAATACTTCCTACATTTAAACTTTTCTTCCCTTTTTATTCTTCATATGTATAGTCTCTATATTCTCCCATGTACAGAGAGAGATTAATATCAAGGACCGCAAATTGTACGCGTGAGATTTGAACTATGTATTACTATGATAAGATAAGTTATACTCACCTGCAGAATGATGAATGAGCGACAGTTCCATAATGATATATCTATGTGAATTTTGCTGAGAACTTTCATTCGCACTCATAGGTTTACCTGAACCACATATTATCTTGGTTATCTTTTTTATCTTCACATTTTTTATTAAAATCATAACACACGTACTAAACTGTCTATAAAATAAGCTTGTATTTTGAAAATTGGATGTGGCATATTCACACAGGAAAACGATTATTAAATTTTAATTTCTAAATTAAATTTCTAAATTAAAGAATGCAACTTATTTATGTAACAAATTTCATTTAAATCCAACTACTAAAAACTACTAAACAGTTTTTATTTGAAAGAGTAATAAACATCCATCCATTTTTCCACCGTTCCAACTTACGCATTTATTCTATTAATAATGCATATATATATATATATATTTTATAGATATAAAAGATACACAAACAATATGTTCAGAATAATTAAATAGATAATACTATAAGTAAGCTTAAGACAAGACGAACACATCAATAAGAGGCGTATACAGCTCTCACAGATATACAAAGAAATATGTATGTATGGATTATAAGTACTATCTTTGTTCTAAGTTGTTTGTTCTTTGTACTTATTCTATTATAGAACTAAGTGATTCTCATAAATTCACACAAACAAAAAATTACTTTATCTTGAATTTCAACTCGCTGCAAACGTAATCTTCGAGCGTTGTGAAGTGTTAAAAATACATTTTTATACAAAAAAATAAACACCTTCCTTGTGAACATTTCACCTCTTTATCTGGTACTCCAGAGAGGAGAGTGGTGACGCAATGAAGTGTTTGCTTTATGAAATCCAGCGGAAATAGCAATTGCTGGATTAGCTTAGCATTATTAAAATAATCGTTCTGAATTCGTTTCGTTGTATCATGCGTTGATAGTTTTGTAGATAATATGTGATTAGTTTCTATCCGCGACTTCGTCCGCAAATCGAGATATGTTCACTGTCTAGGATAGTCAGTAGTAGTGGTAGTCCTTCTCAACCCAATATGGAACTCATATAACTAATTTCATAACGATTGGTTAAGCTGTTAAAGTACCAAAAGATAAACATACATACTCATTTTCACATTTATAATATTAGTAGGGATTTATCAATTGTCTCCGATTTGAATTTAAATTAATTTCAATTATAAAATCTGTATTGATTACCTGATTATAGAGAAACACTCAATCATTTTTGAGGTTCAGTACATTGAAATATATTTATGGTATTAATTTGATGTTATTCCTTCACACTTAATAATTTTATATATAAGTAGTTTCATAATAATTAATTTAAGTTTACAATATTTTATTATGTAATAGTTTGTGCCAATCACATAGGTACTAATGTATTTTTGGAATAATTAAATAAAAAAAATACTATCTCGCCTTCTTCATAATCTCAGTGTTTTCCAAATTTAAATTCTAGCTTTTGTATTTGATTTGCATATATCGCTAGATGAAGCGATAGTAAACAGTTTGTGTTATTTACTATCGCTTTATCTAGCGCTCAATTTAAAAGCGTAAAAAAATAAGGGTGCCCTTTTTACGAAAGTGAGTGGATTCTTATCGAGTGTCGTAAGTGTGGTTACGAAGATAATGTGGATAATGGCGAGATGCGTGTGACATGTGTTCCACGTTAGAATTTTAAGTACACCGTACAACATAATGATTAGGTCGTCATGTTACTTGAAATTGTTTTTTGCTACTTCAATATATGTTATGAATGTGTTCACTTTATTTCGTTAATGAAGTCAGTGTTAATTTTGTTTTCAACTGCTTTTTTATGCTACTTTATAAATAGCCTAAACAAGCGCTCACACACACACACACACACACACACACACACACACACACACACACACATATATATATATATATATATATATATATATATATATATATATATATATATATATATATATATTTGTCGCCCGATAGACAATTAACAAAAAGAACCATAAAATACTACATAAAAGGGTTCTATGACGGAAACATGCGTTCGGCGAATTGGAAAAACTATAAATTTTAGTTTGGTACTCGACCATAAAATGTCAATCATGTGAACATACAAAATAGTCTATGATTTTTGCAGTAATAAAATTAAATTCTATTGCAATAGAAATAAAGCTCATTATTATTAACAGAGGAAGTTAAATGTGATTCTCAAACTTTAAAATCAAAGGGTAGCAGATTGACAAAACGTGTTTAACTTAATCGAGCCTATAAAACTTTTTATATTTCCTTGAACAAAAACATCAGAAACTAATTGTTTTGCTCATTTTTATAGCCGAGTAGACTTCAAATCGATTTATTTACATTGAGGGTGGTTTACGATACGGTAGGACAAATTTTCAAATAATAAATTACTTTAGAAACTGCAGCTGCTAGTTTCTTCAAAGAGTTAAGTTTATGTATACATGCTTTTGTGTATAAAACAGTATGCATGAGGAAGAGAGAGAGAGAAAGATAATTAAATAGTAAACTTAATACATATATTATTTTATACTACAAAGGTGAAAAACAAGCACAGATATCATAAATTTCAATAAAAGACCATATTCGTTTTTAAAGGCCGGCAGCACACCTGCATTGCCTCTGGTGTTGCGAGTGATCATTAGCAGCGATAGTCACATACCATCAGGCTAGCCACATGTGCGTTTGTCCCTATGTTATAAAAAAATAGAGCCTGCAACACGAGGAGCGTAACGTGCAGGTTTCTGATTCTAAATTTTGCAGAAATCTTAATTTAAGCCAAAATAATTTAAAATTAATAAAACAGTTACTCCAGACCGAACAAACATTTAGTTACATCATACAATTATTAAAATCAGTTATGAATTGGCAATGATATCGCACAACATACTAAATTACCAACAAAAATAATAACAAATAAGGAATACAGACCAACTCATTTTTGGTTTCGTTTAAAATGCTTTATTAAAAATACTTCCAAAAAATACAGGTTCCATATTATAACCCCAGGTAAGAAAAAAATTGTATCTCTAACTATTACCTCTACTATTGAACGAGACAATAATGATATTTAAAAAAACAACAATAGCCTACCGTCGACTCTCATCAACGATCTATAGAACATCACTTGTTTGCGCAGAAGAGATTCAGCGAATTCTGAGTAACATCAAAAACAGTGTTTCTATAAGACTGGCCAATAATTTTTAATGGTTTTCCTTTTTAAACAAAGGTTGACTTATTGTCTTCCATTGTTGATATTGTTTGCGTTAATGTGTCTACGTTAATAGTCCGTCTGTCTGTTTGTACGGATCGTACAAATAGTGATCCCGTGCATTTAACGCGTGTTAACTTTTTATAGGGTTTGTTGTACATCCCGCTGTTGCTCGACACCGAACGCAACATATTTCTGACAAGCTCCAACCTGAGGGTTTGCCTGTTAAAATAAAGTCGATATATTAATTTTACTAATATTAAAATTTGAAAATATTTATTCATTTATTTAAGCTTTATTCACCAATAAAATATGGTACGAAGGGTGGAATTAATGCTATGGGCATTCTGTATCAGTCAATCTTTAGAATGTTTGTTATTCAATCCTGGCCTAAACGGCAGCATGAATTCGAATGAAATTTGGTACCTATACGAAAAGATTTTATTCTATTTTTCCACATACATAGGTTACTTTATATATTGATTTACACGGCCAAAACCGCAAGAAATAGTATTAAATAATATATTATTTAATATTATGTTTAATATTCTTAGAAAATAGACTATATGCTGTAAGTGTATCATTCGATACTATCCCTGAGAAATAAAATATTATGCCTCCGTAACCCGTAATATCAGGAGGGAAAGGGTCACATTGCTAACAATATACGCTGTCAGGATGACCTCCACGCGGTTCCCCCTGGAAACTATCGTGCTGAATTCCAAGTGGGTTGAGTTTTGTCCATATCCGACAAAGAACACATCATGATGGGTTATTTGTTGGATATGGATATGGGTGATCTGTTTTTTCTTCCTCACTTATCATCCTTCACTGATGCCCCGCTAGCGTATACCGTAAGCGCTGGCGAGGTTACCATTTCATTATCATTAATTAAAATAACTTGTAATTGTACTATCATATCACACAGCCATTCGGCTTAAGGATTGGATTATGTTTGCGCAGTTTTGTGTAAAAATTTTGCGTTCGTGAAATTTTAAAGAAATGAAATTTATAGAAAAAATTTTGGAAAAAAATGAAATGAAAGAAAAATTTGAAGGATTGTATTTTTTCCGTCGTGTTCACTTAGTGCCATATATCAAGATGTAATGAAAAATTATATGAGGCTGTGATTCAATAAAAGTTATATAAATCGTATCGATTTAAAAAAAAACAATATTTAACGTTAAGGTTAATACAAAATACCTATCTAGCAACCTTGATGTGTGTATCATCTGAAGACTGCCACAATATAAATTTTACTCAGTTACAAAAGTATGTTTCCCTAATAAAATTATCAAAATATGTTTGTAATTAGACCCTAAACAATTGAATCGATTCAAATAAAATATGGCAACAAAATAGACTAAATCGGGAATTAGAAATACTTTTTAAGAATTATTACATACAGGCGGGCGAAATCGCATGATATAGTTAGTCACATAAAATAATCATCGACTTCAGAACAGGAAGTTTGTCTATGACTCGACTCACTGTAAATGGATATTTGTCATTATGAGTACTGTATTTATCAGTCTTAGATATAAAAACATGCTACTCAGTTCTTAATCAGCAACTAGGTACTTTATATCTGTCCAACAATAGAATGAATAAATATTAATTCTTCTTATTTATAATTATAAAATTAATCATGATGTTTAATCAATGAATAAGCAATTATCAATGAATAACAAATTGTTGAGGTTTATGCAATTTCATAGGTGTTTTACAGACGGCTCCGGACCGTTCCTTATGGTAATTTATGGAGGAGGTCTATGTTCACCAGTAGACAGATCATTGCTGTAATGATGCAAATATTTGAATCTGTATTACTACAAAAATAAAACACTACCTATCCGAAGTATGCCTTTATACTAATATTATAAATAAACTCAAAAACCGCTTAACTGATTTTAAACATTCTTTCACCTGTAGAAAACTACATTGTCAGTGAGTAACATAAGCTACATATTATTTTCGAAAAGTCTGTATACCCGTACGAAGTCGGGCTGAATCGCTACTAATATTATGAAGAGACTTCATTGTTTGTTTATTTTTAATAGATAAATTCAAAAACAATTCAATCGATTTTAAAAATTCGTTTACCTATACGCTACATTATTAATGAGTAATGTAGGCTATATTTTATTTTCGAAAATTCTATCTACCTACCTACTCTTCCGAAACCGGTCCGATTCACTAGTATTTAATAAAACTCTTAAAACTTATAATTTCTCGTAAAATTTATAATTTTATATGAAAAAATGTATAATTTTTATAATAAAAAATAAAAATTTAAATACACCTGACACAATGACGCCCATCTCTGTCAGACAGAGATGGGGTCAAATGGCCCCATTACTAGCAAATTCCTTATCAGGTCGTCCTCTATGCTCTACTGGAAACCATTATCGTTAATTCTAGTTTATTTCCTTAGGATGAGCTACATTATCGGATTTCTTCCGCATCTGTCCTCTCTCACTGGAGCCCCGTCAGTGTATATCGACAGCAAAGGCATTCCATTATCACACATTAAAAAAACACCATTATACGATTTTTCTCATTTTTACGTATACATAGATAACTTCTCGTATTTAGGCATTTCTTTGAATTTTGTACCTCTCAGTTTGCGTCCTCGGGTTAACAAAAAACTAAAATATTATCAAAACACCGGTACTTTGAATACCAAAAAAGTATTGTGGAAGCAGTGGTACTATAATACAATTAGTGAGAAGAGATCCATTTAACTCCTATAACCTTTTATATATTGTCCCTCAGTTATTATCCGTGAATAATTCTCATATTTTCTGTCTATTTTTCTATTATTTTTAATTGTTTTACGACTACGGCGCGTGGATGGAGCGAGCCATAGTACAGTCTACAACACAGTTTGTGTAACTTGACTATTTGAAAACTATTCTATTTTATTCTTTAATTAATTGCCGTAGAGTTTCATATTCAGTGTACCTGTCTTGCTGCTACTTACTGCTTGGTTCTCTATTATACTTAACGGACGTCAAAGCTGTAAAGTCATTGTTCTGTAAAAACACTTCGCTTTGACAAATTTTCTTGTGTACGGTCCGTTTGTTAATTTAATAAGCGGCACTTCGTAACGGGGAATTCTGTATATACGTGACTGTTTTTAATGTACAGTGTTGCATCTTTGGCTACTATTATTACGTCAAATACCTTTTGGGGTATACAGAGAGGCGTAATTCCACATATATGGCAAACCTAACTCCAGTGAAATTGATGGTGATTATAGATTGTAACTAACACATTCAATAATAGCAACATATAGTTTTTTTTATTCCCTAAAAAGTATCGAGACGAAATCAATATAAAATAACAAAGAAAATAAACAGTCTTAAAAACAATAAAAAAGACAGGTGAATTGAGAACCGACATACCTAAACCTTTGTCTAGATAGAAACAAAAACATATAAATAATTTAGCTGCATTTTCTATATACTTATTTATATTTTTACATTATTCTTTTTGCCATACGTTTATTAACACTTTTTTTTGTTAGGTTAGGTTTTATATTAATATAAAATTTTCGTGACATACCTACTGTTTTATTGTTCCTCCAGTTGGAAAATGAGTAAATAGGTCAAATACATAATGTAGTGATTAGGTAATTACAATGTTCATTTCTATAAAAATATCATAAAATATCAGAGATGTTTCACACGGACTTATCGTATAAATCATTATATTATCACTTCAAGAATGTAAATAATAAATACTCGTATTTGACGTGTGTGATAACTCGTGAACAGGTATTCACTTAATTTCTTTGTAAAACGCACAGGGATCTTCATAATCTATACACATATTACGATTATAAATAGCAAAGGATCAATTGTTAAGAGATTTAATCATAATTAAATTTTGCCACAGTTGTTGATTAAGAGATTTAATCATTATTAATTTTAGCTACAGCACGTACTGGGTTAATGTGTCGCGCTAACATTTCTGTCTTAATTTTTTTTGTTATTATTTAGTATATAAATTAATATTTATCTCGTATTAATAGTTAGTTAATTGTCAATTATTTGAAATATATGTCAGTACCAACTTCGTTTTATTGTTCCATTCCGCAACATATTGTAATAAATGATCTTAAAAACTACTTAACCGATTTTAAAAGTTCTTTCACCTAGAGAAAGCTACAATATCAGCGAGGAAATTGACTATACCTATGGTATTTCAAAGAAATTTGAGATTCTTACGAAAATTATAATAATGTAGAACAAGGAATCAAAATTTTTCCTATTAGAGCTAATATAAGGTACTAACTTATCTTTCTAACTATTTACTTCAGCAAAGCCATATATAAATATTTTTTTTTCAAGTAACTTTATTGCGAGTATTTTTAGACAGTCAACTTTTTATAAATCTGCCGCCCAGTTCGGAACGTAATTTCCTCAGGAGCTGAAAAATATTATAAAATTACAAAAAACTAAGCAACTACAAATTAAAAAGATCAAGTGTAATGTAATTCGAGATTAATCAATAGATAGGTTAGTGGAAAGACGGATGTCACGCACACATGTGGTCTATATTATCGTTTGGTAAACAATATTTTGACATAAAAAGTCTCAGTTAAGTAATTTTACATATTTATTCAGAGATTGAATTAACCATTTCGTAATCATTATCTGTTTTCGTTAGTAAATCGTAAGAATTACATATTATAGTACTAATTTTAAGCAATCTTACTTATATGTAGCATCATCTATATACCTATGTCGTTTTCCAAAAATAATACTGTAACTTGTGTAAATGAAAGTAGCAAGCCCTATATATCTATTATTATTCTCTGTGTTTACAGTGTTTTGTTTAAATAAATAAATATTTAATAATTTTTAATATTATCATGTTATTATTTAATAGTTGATTTGATTGTGAAATAAAACATAAGTCATAGAAAATTTACAATAATATATAAAAATTAATATATAACAATAATATATAAGAATATATAAAAAAATACCACATAATATTTTGCTAATGTAATAATTGAGATACATATCTATGATATATAATTCAATAGCTACTACTTCTATACTTAATAATTTACTTTAAAAATTTCCAATTATGTTTTACCATAAAAACTTCAAAATTTCAATGATGGATTATCTTACTTCAAGATTAGTTTCAAATTGTTTTACCGGAATAATAAGGCGCCAAGAGGTAACAAAATAAACAAACAAACAATCTTTCACATTTATAATATTAGTAAGAATTTATTTAATTCCCAACACCTTACACGATTATGTAAACATAAAGTCACTTATTCACATACGGATGCGTGAATCAACAGTCAACAAGCTACCGAGCTTCAGAGCCTGGGAACAAAAATATCAGACTTGCATTATCAGTCAAGTGGATTGACCTATTCAGGAAGATATGATCTATATGTGGACACATCGATAATGTGGGTCGCTATGAGAAATTTCTACTCTTTAAATTTTTAAGATTGCTGAAAACATTCACTACGTATCAGTGAAAAAGTATAGTATCTCATGTTTATTATTTATTGGAGTTTTTTTGCAAAAATATGTTATTTTTACAAATATAACATATTCTGGAAGTGACGTTGTATACGAGATGCATTGAAACTTGTGAAAGAGGATGAGCAAAAGATATATGAAAGGATAGAGGACTTTGTTACGATTTGGTGTGAATATAGATAAGCACTCTTTGTATTATCTATTTTGAAACAATATTTAAAATAAGTATTTTATATTAATAAATAGTAAACTCATATAAAATATTACAATTCTGCTATATTTGTAGTAAGTAGATGTATATTTCTGTAAATAAAAGTAAAATATATAAACTGTAAATTAAGCTAAGGATCCCAAATAAACATTTTTATTTATTTATTATTTATTTCTTTTTTCAACAATTCGGCAGTTTAGCAATAATAAAATATATTAAAATTTACATTTTATGGAGAATTTCAGAATTGACATGTTTTAGTTTTAACATAAAAAAAATTAACTATGCATGACAGATGTAAAAAGATCATCATCATCATAATTTCAGCTATTATTTATCTACTGTTAAACATAGGCTTCCCCCATAGACTAACATAAGGAACGATACTGAGCTACCTACGTCCACAGACTTCTAGAAATGCATTACAGGTCATCACTCCATCTAGTGGAGGGTCATAATACACTACGTTTAACCATACGGAGTCGCCACTCAAGAAACTTTCCTTCTTATTGGTTGTCGGTTCTTTGAGCTATGTGACCACTCCATTCCCACTTCAGCTTGCTTATCCTTTGGACTATATCGATGATTTTGGGTTATTTTGGTAAATTCAGTTTTTAATTGATTTCCGTAACTCGTTGAGTAATTCGAAAAGATATATCAAAATATTTCTAATCGCAACTTCTGAATACTGATGTCAGTTCATAGCAGTCTTAACTACTTACGTAAGTACATATGTACTTACTATGTAGACTTCACCATTATCATTAAACTATGATAGGATATTTGTTACAAGTAGTTATATTTTGTGATTAATACTTACTTAATGGTTTCTATGGAACAAATTACCTGTTCTGATAGTCATCACTTTATTTAAATATGATTGCTTATGTTGCATCAATTTAAATTAATAAATCCCTTGGATATAATGTCATTAATCATTTTAATTTTGATAATAAATTGATACTTAGTTTGTAAAATATTTAAATTGAAAATGTATTAATATTTAAGGTGGTTGAAAATCACGTGACACACTATTAATTAATTTAAACGATTTAATAATCCTTACTAATATTATATATCGTCATAGTCGTAGAATACTGACGGATCTTTATATGTAATCTTTGTCAGATCCGTCAGTATTCTACGACTATGACGATATATCTGTCATGGTATTAGTTACAAACCTCATGTTTTTTTAATAGGTGATAATTGAGTGGTAACCCCACCTGTGCTATCGGTATACACCGGCGGGGCACCAGGGAAGGATGATAGGTGAGGATGAAGCAGATCAGTTAGTCCATCGTGACGAATTCAACAAGAATTGTTCACGATGGTTTCCAGGGGAACACGTGGAGGTCGATCTAATATTACTAGACAAACCTCATGTTGGGAATCCAAGAAAAACTTTTTACAATACGCACATAGCTTACTTATACTTCACATCGATTATGCCAGTTGACTAATTGTTTCTCCATAATATGTTTATACCAAAGATAACGATAGAAGAAAACATAAAATGATATCATTCTAATCGATTCTAACTTGATTTTTAATTTTTAACCAACTGACTTCACCAGTTATCATAAGGAAATATTTCCTGTGAATCATTTAATTTTATCGCGTATTGAATGTATAGTTTATATCTACCGTATGTTTATAAATAATTCTTTATCTATATTACTTATTACTGAAGATATTTGTTGGAAATTTCAATTTTCCTTAAAAATCAACGAACAGGAAGCTTTGAAGATCATTGATGGAAATGATGATTAAACGAATAAATGAATAATATTAGGTACATATTGTTTACAAATATCTATATGTAAATACTTCCTATGTTGAAATAAACATAACTATCTAAACTTTTTTTAATTTGATAATTTTGCTCGGATGATAAGTTTTTTGTTCAACATTCCCAATGTTCGTTTATTTTTATTTTCTTAATGTATTTTTTTTTATAAAAATAGAAAATTGAGTCCACTTACTTTCACTCTAGGACTACAATTATTTCTATAGTATCAAACTTTTTTTTATATTTCCTTATATTTATTATATATCCTCATCCTTATTCTTTCTTAATGAACACCATATTTATTTTACAATAAATATTTACTCATTAAAATACAGTCACATAAAGCGTAAAATATGACTTACACAGTTTTATGATTCAAACCTAGAGCAGCCTGTGGGAAAATGATATCGTTTGTATGTTTATATTGGATTCATGTCAACTGCGACCACTAAAGAATGTAGATCTCACATTCTGTGGCAGGAACCTGTCGGATGTGGCAATGTTTATTTGTACACGTACTTTTTGATTGATCTAGGTCTGAGTAGCAAATAAACAAAAGATAGGATATAAGGTTTTTTTTATGAAATAACTTACTTTATGATTGAGAAATATTCTCACATAAGATATTTAAAAAAAAGAAACATTAAAAATATATATAAATTTCCACGGGCCCCGATAGGGGGTGATAGTTGAGAATGAAAACTAATCAGTTGGTCAATTTTGGCGAATTCATTGTAAATTAACCTAAGGTCGACCTGATAGGGTAGGTACATTACCAACAATGGTACCTTAGTTCCTGTTACTAATAATCCCTTCCACTTCGATAGGTATATAATTTCTTCTGACGACTAGTATTTTATTTATGTGAAGTAAATATCCTTCTTTGTTCAAGTAAGTAAGTAAGTATTGATTTTATCAATACAAATTCCGGAGAATTTTTAGTGTGTAACATTTGTACGTGATTGTAAGTCTTATTCTTTTTGTACGCGTATATTATGCAGTAACACGAACACAGTTGGAACACGTTGTATAAAACTGAAATTGATGTTAGAAAATCGCAAGAAAAGATGGCTGGCGGCTACCAAAACTCATTCACCGGTGCAAAATTGTGTTAAACCACTCTCAGTCAACCCCGCTTGTGAGATAAACCAATCTGGGACCAGTTCATGGCAAAAGATCTTTATACGAATATAGAAATAAAGAAGAATATATCCTAAGGTCATAAACATAAAATTCAAACTCGCTCAAAATTAAATATTACCCCAGATACTTCGATTTGATCGTGCGATTCTAAACCTTGTTATTAATAAGCATATGCATGAGTTTCCTTTGAATAACGGCGATGATCTATTAAACTTCATAGGAAGGTAGTTACCAACAGTTACCTTTGAAGTGGCGCTTCTGCATGCAAATTTCTATGCGATGACGGCCTCGGTGAAATTGTCAATTTGCTTCAAAACGTTCCATCAGATTAAAATAAAAATATATAGGGATACTGATGAATATGTGTTTTTCAAGACAGAAAGTTTTTATACAATTTATTATTTACAACTTAAAATTAAATTACAATTTAAAATTTGTACAAATGACGGACCTATTATACAAAAAAAAATAAATATACGTATTGATATAAATTGACATAATAATTATATAGTTATATATATATATATATATATATATATATATATATATATATATATATATATATATATATATATATATATATATATATATATATATATATATATATATATATATATATATATATAAATATTGGACCCCTTTTAAAAATATCATGCTTAACTTCCTAGTATAGTAATTTTATTTTATTTTCCTATTGTGTTGATGAGTTAGTTGACCTGAGTTCATCTTCATCTATATATCACTGACGTATACCAATTGCAGGCAAAGTTACCATTAATTTTTAACTTCTAATAAATTTGTTGTGATCATTGCTAATAAAATTTTATATTTTATTAAAAATAAAAAACACCCTCTATGCTCAAAAGCTTGAAATAAAATTAAATATAATAATATTTAATTTTATTTTAAGCTTTTGAGCAAGTACCGAAACTCTACTATCGATTAAGCAAGTTGGTTTAAGTATGTACTAATAGATGGCGCAGTACAGCTGTGCAGTATTAAAGTAATGCAATAGATGGTCCTGGTAAAATAATATTATCAACTTACTATCCAAATTCCAATTATCATAGTTATAAAATATTTTATTTTATAGTTATTATATATTTTTTTATAATTATTTCATTATACAGTACAGTAAAGTAAAATTACGTTGAAAGCGCCATCTATGATTTTATTGGTAGATTGAATCAATCGAAAATATTTTGTGCTTCGAATTACATAAAGCTTGATTAAAATATTTCCAGATGGCGTAAATGTTGATCGATTTTTATTTTCAAAATAATCCTTACTAATATTATAAATGTGAAAGTGGGTTTATTTGTTTGTTTGTTACATTATAATCTCTTAACGACTTATCCAATCACTATTAATTTAGTATAGGCTAATATCACGGTCCTAGCTAATGGGGACTGATAACCCCTTTCTTTGGGGGAAAGGGATTGTTAGTAATGCCCCCATTGCTAACAAGCCCTGTCAGGTCGACCTCTACGAGGTTTTCCCTGGAAACCATTGTGTATAAACAACTATATTGTAAATTAACCATACTTGTCGCATTCGTCACGATGGTCTAACTGACCTGCTTACATGCTCATCTATCATCACTCACTGTTATCCCGTCAGCGTATACCGATAGCGCAGACGGGGTTACCATTCTATTATTTATTATCCCCCCCCCCCTCTTGTTGTACAATTAAAACACATCTTTTCAAAATTATTGAAACTGGAACGGGAGCTCCGTTACTTACGCATTTAACGTGGTACATTACGTACTACCTACTTATCACAAACCTTCTACAGATTGTCAAGTAACA
The DNA here is from genome assembly GCF_026898425.1 of Galleria mellonella. Lineage (NCBI taxonomy): Eukaryota > Metazoa > Arthropoda > Insecta > Lepidoptera > Pyralidae > Galleria > Galleria mellonella. Next base: position 826,406 of record NW_026442143.1, read on the forward strand.
CACAAACTAGATCATCATTTTCAAATTTTATAGCACTACAAATTTAAATAGGTAAGTATATAAATTCTCTATAATATAGAGGCTTTAAATATTTTAATAGCAATGAATATTATAGATTTACTGCACTATTAATGATAGTGGCAATTTTATTAATACGTGCGAAATAGACCATTACAGTGTTGGCCACGTTATTGCTCTAATTTGGCGTGCCAGTTTATGTGTTTACTCACCCCAGCGGCGGCGGCGACCGGGCACCGGATTTCATTATCTGGACCTAATGCAATAAATTCTGTGCGGATTCTAAGCGAAAATGTATTTCATTGTAACAAGTGTTGCTAGTTTGCGTCTGTTATTTTTATTAATCATTTCATGTACTATTAGTACTTTGTTTTATATCAATGTATAATGTAATAAAATTATATAAGGTATGTACATCCTCTATACGTTGACTGGTAGAAAATGGATATAGTATTATGTTCGCTTTTGTACCACATTTTACTAGTCAATATAGTTTAAATAAACAAATACACTTTGTACTTGTTGTCACCAAAAAGTTACTAAGTAGATATACTTTGGCAATGGAAGTATTTGTATTTATTTTGATCAGAATGGTATTCCTGCAAATTATTTAGCGTGAAGATAGAGAGGTAGAGAAAGTGTTTTATAGTGGCTTGTTAATTGTAGAGTACCTAACGCCTATTATCTACTCGGGAGCAAACTGATTGTTGATAATGAAGTTTAACTACTCCATTGCTAGAAATATACTCTACAAAAATCATCGTAATTAATTCTTGAGGAATTCATCATGATTAGCTAACCTAACAAGGTTAATGCTAACAAGCCTATTAAAGCATGCTTTCATTTTCATTTTTTTCATATGTTGCTTATATATGCGATAAAAAGGTGTATGTTATCGATTTACGCTATCTATCACCATCATAGATCATCGTTTTTAGTGGTTCGACAGTGTATACCAATAGCACAGTTGGAGTTACTATTCCATTATATCCTATGAAAAAATATTACTCAAAATTGAAAAAATAATTTTAATAAAAATACAATACCATACTCATTACAAAAACAGTCTAGATATTGGCACAGATAATTAATTTTAAATATTTTGTTCTGAAATTAAAATTTTTTTTTAAATAAATTTATAATTAAAAAAAAAAGAAAACAAAATTTTGTAATTAACTCAACGACACATTGCACATATTCGACGCACAGTTGATCAGCTAGTGTCGGTGATTTCACGTGACGAGGCTACTTAATCAGATTCATTACAGTGCGGCTCGTGTCCGCAAACAAGCGAGGGATCAAACTGTTTACACAAACACCGTAGGCTATCTGTAGGCGTATATTACGTCTGAAATCGATTGGCCGGTAATTTTGTCCCGAAGTGTATATTGACCTGACAATTTATTATTTCAGTGTGTGCGTGTGATTTACTGTGTTTATATAATGAATTAACTATATTACAATTCGAGAAAATAATAATATATCTACATATATTATCGTATAAAAGGATTTTATTTAACTAAAAATTTACATTTGATTTTACGTTCATAAAGTCGGTATTTTCTTTAATAATTAAAGTATAATTGAAAACCTGCTTGCGCTATCAGTATACGCTGGCGGGCACCAATATAAAGTAAAGTCAGCTTAGAATTTAGCAAAAACTAATTACGATGATTTTCAGGGGGATCCGCGTGGAGGTCGACCTGACAAAGTATATTGTTAGGAATATGAACTAACTTTCTTCTACCCCTGTAAAATCGGTATTACAACCTTTACAGTGAATGGCATATTGTGCATCCAGAAATAAAACCTTATTTTTATAATTTATTTATTAATTAAATATATACAAAATATTGTATATATTTAATTAATAAATGATTATACCTATGTGGCAGTGTGGTCTCTGTAATAAACAGACTACCACTTTTTTTCTCGTTGGAGTCATAAGAGGCGATTCAGAAAACTTAATAATCGTAGGATGAGCAGCCGAGACATTACCAGAAGCCTATCTGCGGTTACCAACCCGCCCGGCAAAACCTACGGGAAATTATGGCCTTATGGGAAAGGCTCATATCAGTAGTGGACAGTTAACGGCTGATATGATAACGACAATTATTAGGTTACGTTATGCATATAAAATCCCATATTCGATTCTTAGCCGAGTCAATTTAGTAATTTAATAGTTTAGTATATATACTTTAACGGCTTAACTAATCACTCTGAAATTTAGTATAGTACGGTAAAGGGTAGAGATTTTTTTTATACAATTTAGAATGCCAAACAAGTTGACGACCCATCTGATGGAAAGTGGTAACCGTCGCCTTTAGACATGAGCAGTACCATGGACACAACGGAGTAGGAAATCGTCAATGGAAAATGGATTAGTAACTCCGTATGCGCTTGCGGTATACGCCTGCAGGGCGTCAGTGAAGGATGACAGGTAAGGATGAAGGCAGGTCAGTTGGCTCATAGTGACCGATTGGACAAAAATTAACCACTATGATTTCCAGGGGAAACCGCGTGGAGGTCGATCTGATAGGGCGTATTGCTAGCAATGGGTCTATTAAACCTTATTACTAAGGATTCCTTTAGCCCTCCCCCCAGTGATTGGTTAAGCTGTTAAGGTGCTATAAGGTAACAAAATAATTGTCTTTTTTATTTATAAAATTAGTAAAGAAGTAAGGATGAATTTGTCACAAAGGGCTGACTTGCTTTCATCCTCACTAATTTTCCCTCTCTGGTGTCCCGCCAGCGTATACCTACCGATAGTGTGGGCGCGGTTGTCATTTCCTTTATCATCATCATCATCATCATCATCATATCAGCCATTACCTGTCCACTGCTGAACATAGGCCTCCCTCTATTGGGGGGTTTTGGCAATAGTTACAACACTTGGCAGGCGGGTTGGCAATGGCATTTACGCTTTGGTGATGTTTTAAGAGGGACGCTGCTGTCCATCCCTCATCGATTAAGTTTCCTTTGTCACCTCTTACGACATTCACGGGAAAGGATGGGGTGCCCCATTCTATGCTGGGACCTACACGGCGATTTCGCATACACATATCATTTCATTATCATCTAGTAACTATAAATACAGCGAACAAATTTAGTATGAACAGATGTATATTGGTAAATTCAATCAGTTCTAAGTAATGGACCATTTCATGTGCTCAAACATAGGAACGCATGATTTACTTAACATGTCACTGTACTTGCTTAGTTAAAAGATGACCTCATTCAAGTTGCCCAACGTCATTGAACGACAGTTATGACTAGATCGTTAATTGAAATACCTTATAATTAACATTAATACAGTAAACAATAGAAGGTAGGCATATCTACATCTACACTAGTATTATAAAGAGGAAAGATTTGTACTTTTTTGTGTATGTTTGTAATGAATAAACTCAAAAACCACTCCGTCGATTTTAAAAATTCTTTCATCATTAGAAAGCTATATTCACCGTGAGTAACATAGGCTTTATTTATTGCTAGAAAAGATTAGGGGCCCTTACTAAAACTTTAGTAATGTAACTCAAGGTGTAAAAAAAATGTTAAAATATATCTTTCGTCGCGTGCGTTGCGGAGACTATTGATGATAGAACAAATTCTACAATATTGAAGAAAATATCAATTACTACAAAAAACTTCGCGATACTATATTATCGTATATTATCAACTTTTATCGTTATGTTACAATAACCACTTTTTAAAATGCCGTAAAAATGTTCACCCGTGCGAAGCCGGGACGGGCCGCTAGTTAGTTATACTTTAAAGAACTTAGCAAACCTATATTATGCTCTAGCTTTTCGCCCCTTACTTCCTACACGTGGATTTTGGAAGTAGAAAACCAATTAAATGAACCCGTTCTAGGTGGAATACCAAAATTTATCTTGATAATGTTGTATTTCATATTCAATTTAATTATTTTGAAATCTACAATAATTGAAAACATATAAAAAGTTTTTGAAGTTTCTATATACTTACCTATGCGTATTATCAGTTCCCTAATTCTACCTCTCACCCCTGACACGCTCACCCCTATAAGCCCCCTGGGGTGAATTTAAGGGCGTGGCGCACTGCGGGGGGCGGTGCGCGCATGCTCTGTGATCAACCCGAGCAATCAAGATGGCAGGTCGTGATTGATATGATCTTGAAATGATTGAACGGTGACAAAGCTTTTGTCACAGTATCTATTCCTTATCGTTTTTTATCCTAATTAGAATATTTTGAAATCTATACATACATAAAATATATACATAATTAATTAAACCAAAAAGTAAAAAAGGAAAATCAGAATGATCTTAAAATAATTAAACTGTGTCAAAGATTTTATCACAATTTCTTATCATTATGTACTTAATTTTAATATTTTGAAATAAATAAAAGTAACTTTATGTAAGTACGTAGATACCTTTTTTTTTTTAATGGATGATAATGCAATGGTAACCCCACCCGCGCTATCGGCATACACCGGCGGGGCACCAGTGAAGGATGATAGGTGAGTCAGTTAGCCCATCGTGACGAATTCAACAAGAATTGTTTACGATAGTTTCCAGGGGGAACCACGTGGAGGTCGACCTAATAAGACATTGTTAGCAATGGGGCTGTCAAACTCCATTGCTAATAATCCCTTTCCCCCCACGTAATCATATTAGCCGTTAAGTGTCTACTGCTGAACATAAGGTTTCCCCATAGGTAGAGTTTTGTCAGTAGTTACCACGCAGTTTGGCTTCTGTTGATGTTTCTTTCTCAGTCGCCTCTTACGACACCAACGGGAATGGAAAGACTCTATACTACTCTATACCTGTCCACTCTATACCAGAACCACACGGCAACTTGCAATATACTCGTACATACATACACATTTCAATGAGTGCTGCCCAACATATCATATCTATGTATGATTTTACCATCGCGATATTATGGGAAAACGACAAATTTTCACGAATATTTTTTGTCAAATGATAAAAGTAATACTGTCACACTAAAATCACATAATATCATACTGTATTATGGAAATTTATAAAATAACTCCATAGATTCAATCAGGATTTATATTTTTATGAAAAACTCGGAGAGTTACTTAAGACTATCCATGTTTCTTGAAGAAAAATATCCAATATCATGAATAAGCCAATTTTTTGTTACTTAGAATGGTAAACCGAGCTTACCTGATCAAATGTGGTAACCGTCGCCTATAGACATGAACAGTACTATGAATGTTACAGAATATAAAACACAGAGTACCTTTCATGTATTGCCATTCCTTATTTATTTAAATTTTAATGCACAATGTGAACATACATATGTACATTTTTTTGATGGGTGGAAATGGTATGGTAACCCCGCCTGCGCTAATGGGATATGCTGGCGGAGCACTAGTGAAGGATTATAGATGAGAATGTAAACAGGCCAGTTAGCCCATCATGATGAATTCATCGGGAATTAACCATGATAGTCGTTAGGGAGAATCGCGAGAAGGTCGACCTGGTTGGGTACATTGCTAGCTATGGGATTCTCAGTCTCCATTACCAACAATTCCTTTCCCCCCTACATATGTACATTTGGTGTTCTCCACCAGTCAATCATTCGGCTTATGTCCTTACATATGGTAATTTATAGTGTATATTGATAGCGAAGTTAGGGTCACTATTTCATTTTTACCCATTAAAAAAGCTGCTAAACGGCAGAAACACAAGTAGGACCTGTAGGACAGAGATGCTCAAGTAGATGAGTTTTGTACATAGTCTTCCTTCGGTAAAATAGCCATTTAAGATTTACCCTAAGTTTGTTTGTAACTGGTCCGACACAATCCTTTGACAGTCTCCCTCCAGCCCGTGCTTTGTGACAAAAAAACAATAATAACTTTCCTCTCTGACCGTAACGACGGCGAGTGACTTACCGACCGTTTGTTTTTTTAGGCTGCCCCGTGCACGATAAAATATTTTTTGTGGCAGTAGCTCGTAGTGATGAAGTGTGTCGATAAATTGCAGCTTATCGATATGAATTATTTAACTAAATTTAAAAAAAGTACTTCGTTTATTCTGAAGGGCCTAAAAATAACTTTTATCATTAGTTACAGAAAAAAAAATGTTTTAATTTGCCCCTTTATAACACATATAAGCTTAATTTATATACTAATTTAATATATTAATAAATTAATATACTAATTTCACTCGTTGATTGAGAAACTGAAATTTCGTTTAAATTTACTAGCATTTGTACACAAATAACATAAGTAGGTACTTTATTTTCATGAAAATAATGAGTAATATAAGAATCAAAGTAACTAAATTAGTGGTGAAATAACGAAATTTTATTTTCAAAAATAAAATACGCATTATCAATTAATAAATTTTGTGCTTTGTACTAACTAAGAAGTAAGCTAGATAAAAAATTATGCTTGGTTTGAATAAAAAATTGAAATAAGCTAAAAAATAGAAATTTATGATTTAGTTTTGGTTTCGATCCAATAAAATAAAAACATTTCAATAAATATTTACTAGCTTTTAACAACAATCTACAAAGAAGAAAAAGATGTACGCATAAGATTATAAGAATTTTCGATGATTGTAATGAAAAGGAAGGAGGTGCCTATTCTATGCCAGATCCTACACGGCTAAGGTGTAAGGTGGTGTCGTAAGAGGCAACTAAGGGAGCTTATGGTGGAGGGATGGGCAGCAACGTCCCTCTTAAAACGTCACCAAAAGCCAAACAGCGGTTGCTAATCTGTCTGCCAAACATAGAACTTACTGACAAAATCTCCCTTATGAGGGAGGCTATGTTCAACAGCGGACAGTTAATGGCTGATACAACAACAACATAATCAAAAGGAAATAAGAAATATATTTCTGCCTTGTAACAACTGTATGTTTTTGGAAAGCAAAAAACTCCATGCAAATGTAATAAACAATAAAAGTTACGTAAGTATTTTATTAATCGTATTACCATAATTAGATCGTTTGTCTTTGCTGGCATTTGTTAACAAAATCGATATCGATATAACCGATAACCCACACTATCTCAACTTGTTCTTTTTGTGGTAGGTAGTACCCATTGTTTGTGGACAAGGACAAGAACAGTTGTCATGTCTCTGGGTGAGAAAAGGATAGATACATTAAAAGCTTTTAGAGGAAGGAGATGCAGTACATTTTCCATTCCGTTGCAATACAATGAAAGATTTTCATAATACCTAATTTATTTATTTAAGAAATTTTATAAAATTGATATATGTTTAGTTTATTAACGTTGAACTGTAACTAAAATCTTATTTGTAGTAAAAGATTTATAACTAGTGATTAATTTTTAATGAAGTTGTCTATTTGAATTATGATTAATATGTCATATTATAATGAAATATCTATGACAATTCATCCTTTCGAGACATAAATGCAAATTAAATAAATTGTTTTCCTAAATGTATTTAATTTTGATTGCCTGTTATTAGAAATAACAAAAAATTATAAAGTCGCACAACATCTACGTAAAGTAGTAAATGCATATAACAATAGCATTTTGTAAAAACAGTTTTAGGGATAGATAAATAAATTGTGAACTTAGAGAATACAGTTTGTTTGGTCTCCCTATTGCAGTTTCATGTAAAATGGTCATATGTGATACATATACTATATGTTTTTTTTTATACAACTTAGAATGTCAAATAAGCTGACGGCCCACCTGATGAAAAGTGGTAACCGTCGCTTATAGACATAAGCAATACCATGGACATAACAGAGTACACTGTTTCGCCCATGATACCCCCCATGCGATGCCATTGCTGAGGACTCAGGCGTTATTCCTCTGTACACCGTAAATTCACGCCATATCCCACCCTTTAAACCGAAACACAGCCATGCAAACACAACTGCTTCACGGTTGGATTACGAATGGGACAGAGGTACCCAAGCAAACGACTTTTGTACAAAGTCTTCCTTTGTCTCTCCGCTCCATATACTATATGTGTAAATATAAACAATAGAGAACAATAGGAACTTTGATTCTTTTTAATGGAGCTCACTATACCGTTACCGATGTGATCAAAAACCTATCACGCAAAAAAAAAAACTTTATTGCAAATAGTAGCTTTAAATGTGCATTTACCTTATTTTCATAATTTTTATTAGTTGGCAGCAAAAATTACCTATTTTATTACATTCACCACAAGATAATTATACTCGTATGAATATTAGTTAACGTAACAGATCGAGCATAAATAATTAAAAAAAAAAATTAAGTACCTATATAAGATATTAATCAACAGAAAATTTCCTTCAATTATAACATTGTTTTTACTGATTATTATTTCAATAATTATTACATTCCCTGTTTAATTAAGGACTTGATACGCTATTACGTCTAGCCCTAGAAACAGTCTGTTCTTTATTAACTTATACGTGTATTATGTTTTGATAGGGTGAGCACATTTTCTATAAAAGTGACTATAAAATTTACCTTTTACTAATGAAATTCAAATGAGAATTCTACTATTATGTGTTAACTTAATAGATAAGAATTCTACTAAGTATTGAGTTTTAGATGAGAATTCTACTATATAAAAAATAATGGATTGCGTGTTACTTTTATTATTTTATATTATTATTTTGTAATTGTGTGTAAACTGTAGGTATGGCGTGTACTTTCCGTTTATTTTTTTAATGAGTGATAATGAAATGGTAACCCTGCCAGCGCTATCGGTATACAATGGCGGGGCACCAGTGAGGGATGATTGGTAAAGATGAAAAGGCAGGTCAGCTTGCCCATTGTGAGAAATTTCACTGCGATTAACCACGATGGTTTCCAGGGGATCCGCGTGGAATTCGACCTGAAAGGGTATATTGCTAGCAAAGGGGCAGTTAAACCCCATTACTAACAATCCATTTTTCCCCATTCTTCGTGTATTGACGAAGTCACGTCATTACTTCAAAAGTGATAATGGAGTGGTTACTGCGCTAACAGTATACTGACGGAGTACTATTGAGAGATATTAGGTGAAAATGAAAGCATTCCAGTTAAGCCATCATGATAAATTAACTAGGAATTATATCAAACATTAACTATTTATTGCACAACATAGGCCTCTCCTATATTAGTGTGTTTTGCCACCAGTTGCCACGCTTGACAGGCGTGGTGATGTTTAAGAGGGATGCTGCTGCCCATCTCTCAACCATTATATTTCCTTAGTTGTTTCTTATAATACCCATGGGAAAGGAAAGGTTGGCCCATTTTATGTCGAGACTTCACAGCGAATATGCGGTATACAGTACGATGATAATACATGGAAATCCTTTTCTTATGTTAGTTACTAATTTCCATCAGAAGGACCATCAACTCGCTGGCTATTATTTCTGGGATTTATAACTCAGATTAATTATTAATAAAAAGTTAGCTACAATAAATTGTATGTAGTATATCGCGGAAAAATTTTAAGATTACATTAAGAATTGTTCTTTGTTTGTTTTGTATTCTAAACTAATTAATTTTCTCACGACATTTAAAATTTTATTTCGTCTTCCATCTTCGTTAGTTGTATTTAATTTTAGACGCGACTTTTTTTTTTAATTATTAACTTTTTATAATTTAAGTACAGTTTTTTTAATTATGAGTTTTAAAAAAAATAATAACATGTTTGTGTATACTCTAAGGTACATAATAATATAATACTCGTATGCACCGAACGTGTGGTCACCTGATGCAAGCTGCAGCGCAGGCGGTCTGTGCTATAAAGAGAACTAAACTGGTTTCGAACCTGAATGCCGACCGTCGCACTTGAGACTGCAGCCTGTATAGTACACTTATTAAGGATTGGTTGTTAAGTTACAATGTAATAGGTATATAACAAGGAATTTTACTCCACAAAGATCTACCTTTGTGGAGTTATATATGTCATATTAGGTTGTTGTCTATCCCTCGACTATTAAGATCCTTTAGACATCTTTTACGACAGCCCCAGTCAAGCAAAGGCTTAACAATTATAATATATGTATATAATATATATATATATATATATATATATATATATATATATATATATATATATATATATATATATATATATATATAATTATTGCAGTAAAGTTATTGTGAAATATCCCATAATGAAATACAAGGGAATTGAGAACCTCCTTCTTTTAAAGATAGTTCAAAAATTAATTTATTTATCTGGTAAATACAGGCAAGAACAAATCAATTATTTTCAATCGAGGTCTGGTTTATAAACGAACGATTTCCTTCTATGCTAGAAATAAAGTGTATTTCTAGTAAAGAAGAAATATAAAATGCAGTATTTATATAGCAACAAGCAAGTTATATAACTCTACCATTTGTTCCTAAACTGTCTTACCTCATTCGTATGTAAGCAGTAATTGAGCAATTAACGTTTTATGTAATAAATCGAATTAATTTAGATAAGTAGGTATATTACGGCTTTTTCCATGGATCCATAGTAATGTGCAGTCACCAGTGATCACATAAATCACAAGGTAAGGTGTATATTTAATAATATTAGAAGTGTACCAATACAATGTAGCATCACTTTATAGATTATTGAAGGCATTCTATGTAAGTCATAAAATCTTATTAAAATTTCAAAAGTTGGGTATGCAATTAACCTTTTATTGATAGAAAAGGTAGGTACGTAATCAGTTGTTTATGAAGTTATTTGGATCTGGAAGAAATTTTTTTATTGGCTACGCCTGCGCAGACGCTGCCAGATCTCGTGGGTATTTCCATCGAAACCAAAACTGATTCTATTGTAAAGGATCTACATAAAATATTTCAGAAGTTTAAATCGTGATACCTAAGTTATATAGTTATAATATAATAATGTAATCGTAATGTTCGTTTTAATCTTTTTAGTCCCTTTGCCTATGAAAGCCTACTATTATTCTCGAATATGATATAGGATACTTTTTAATACGGAGAAATACCTGGAGATGTATGTACTACTTGCATGAAAGAAAAAATATCTGACTATTTTTATCAAAGAGTAAACTAAATTTTTAAAACAAGACCGCCTTTTGTTTCTGTCCTGTAGTATTGGTGCAATAAATTGTTAATTAATAATAGCAAGCTCGTGAATTCTTACACATTTTTTTGTCAGTAACTTTTTTTTTATAAGTCATCTTAACAACCGAAAGTGTATGAAACCAAGTTCGCGTGTCGCTTTACCGTAGCCGTATCTCCGACGCAGATAAAAGGGTCCCTGGCACCGTTTTAATTAGGCAGTAGAATGTATCGGCCGGTGCCGAGACAGGGTTGAAAGAGGGCACTGTAGGTACATGTGGTTTATTATGTTTGTTGTATACTGATCTGTACAGATCTACTTTATTTTTGTATTACCTTTTACTCGAGACTTCGTCCGCGTGATCGGGATATTTTCATTAAGCAAGATAAAAAATAGGCTGTGTTCTTCTTCATGTCATAGTACATATATACATATATGAGGAAGGACACAGCCTACTTTATATTATATATATATATATATATATATATATATATATATATATATATATATATATATATATATATATATATATATATATATATATATATATATATGTACACATATCAAATTCCGTTATCAATAGTTAACCTGTTAAGGAGCTACAAAGTAATAAAAAAACTCGCATTTATATTTATCATATAAATAAAGATTTTAATAAAATGCTACTTCTTACGTGCGACTTCATTCGCGATTTTTTTAAATTAGAAACATTGCCACTTAACAGCTTCAAAACTACACATTCATAAAATATCATTAAAATTGGGAGGTTTTGCAGATAAGTATGTATAAAAAGATAGTGGCGACTTTATATGCGTGAATATAATATTTTGACCAATCCCAAGTAGTACGTGTATGCGAAATGTCATGATTGATTGATGATTGAGCCGTTAAGATGTTAAGAGGTAACGAATAAATAATATAATAAACAAACAAACATACTTTCACATTTATAATACAATCTAGTATAAGAATATTGATGTTTAAAGTTATAGAAAATATAGTTTGGTAAACTATCTACATGTGTGATATTTAAGTACATGTTAACAGCACTTATTACTAACTAGTACCACAGATAATACAATACTATAATAGTACTAAGTAGTACAGTAGAGGGGGAAAAGGGGAGAAAATATGTTATTTGCTGCAACTATTTTCGAAATAACATTTAGAAAATTTAATATTTTTCTTAATATCGTTAGTTATTACAAATTAAAACAAAAATAAAAAAAAATTGTCATTATATTTCATTAAATTATATGCATAATATATAAATATATGTAATAATCTAGTCTTAGTACTTCGAAACTACGCTTATTACTATGAAATTACGCAGATTATATTAGATCTCTTAAATATAGCACCTATTTTTGAAAATAAATTAAACACAAAATAGGTTATAAAATATTACATATAAATAAATATACAAAAAATTACTTCATTCGTAGTAAAATGAAATAATTTTATTTAGAAAATTCAGTTATTTTGATTTACAAAATAAACTACTAAATCGATTTTGATAAAATTTCTAATTGGACCAATATAAAGAAAAAGAAAAAATGAAATGAAAGCTGTGAATATCTTACATGTGAATCTGTCATATGTAATATTAGAATTATTTAATGGAACATTATAATCTAATAATTAAATAATTCAAAAAAAAAATCTCTCTCTCTCTCTCTCTCTCTCTCTTCATCCACTTCATTACTGAAGGTCGTGTTCTTCAAAGGTGTCTGATGCCTCTCGTTTGATGTTACTCCATTTCGCACGGTCTTCAGCCTCTCGCAGGCCACCTGCAATTGATAGTCCTGTAACGGCGGTTACTTCGTCCGACCATCGACTAAGGAATCATCCGCGAGGTCTTTTTACTTCTATCTTGCCTACAACCATTAGCTTGTCCAGATTGTCGGACTGTCGACAAGCAATATGACCGAGGTATCCCAGAATCCTCTGATAGCAGACAGATAATGTTTAGTTAGATCACAGATAATATAATAAATTTCTAGTAAGAATATACGACATAATGTAGTCTGTATTTATTATTTGATAATTTGGAGGTGTTGATAAATATATGAAAATGAATTACAATTTAGGCATTATTAATGAATGAATTGGTTCTTTTTTGTTAATTTTAATCTGACATAACAAACATAATTGATTCCGGCTTCTTTAATTGTAATTTGACAGCTAAATTATAGAAAAAAAGACAGTTTTTTTTATTATTAACATTCTAAATTGTTGTTGTAAAAAAAATCATTTAGATTATGATAAAAAAACTATTTGTTTGTAGGCACCTATTTAATTTGCTTTATGAGACTGACATTTATAATTAAAAAATTAACATAATACGCAATATAATACGTGGTGAGGAGTCATATAAATTGAGAAAATATGATTATGTGGCTGTTACTTTATTGTTATTGTTCTTTTGTTTGCAAATGATTAATTTTTAAATAGGTATTCCCATTATATATTTCATATATTATATATATATATATATATCATTATATTTATAACCCCCATATTTATAGTCCCCATAACGGGATAAGTTGGGGGAAGAACGAACGAAGATTAGCGATCCCATTACTAGCAACCCTACTAGATCGACCTCCACGCTGGTTCCCCCACTATGGTTCCCTCTGGAAACCATCGTGATTAATTTATTGTTAAATTCATCACAATGGGCCAACTAACCTGCTCTATTACCATCCATCATCCCTCATTCGTACCCCGTCAGAGTATACCGATAGCGCAGGCGAGGCAATAAGTTTATTAACATCCATTAAAAGAAGGGGGAAAGTTTTACCGGTAGTCGCCACGCTTGGCAGGTGGGTTGGCAACCACAGTTAGGCTTTAGTGATGTTGTAAGACCGACGCTACTGCCCATTCTTCGACCATTAAGCTACTTTAGTTGCCTCTTACGACACCTACGTGAAAGAAAGAGATGGCCCATTCTATGCCGGGACCACACGGTAACATTTGAACAAGTCAGTATATATCTACGTGCAATCAATTTTACTAAGAGTAGTTCAGTTTATTAACAATCACTATATATTGAATTGATGATTTGATCAATCAATTTATTTGACATCACGATTGTTTGTATTCTTATTAGCTTTTACTCGACTTGGTCTGCGTGATTGGTTTATGTACACTTATAAAAACTCTACCTATATCTTTCCCCATCTCATATGTATATGCTAAATTTTATAGTGATTAGTTGAGCTGATAAGACGCTAAGAGGTAACAAACAAACAAACTCACTTTCACATTTATAATGTTTGTTTATTTTTTTATTTATGACCAGTTTTTAGGCATAACATCGTCTGCGTGACCAGGATATGTTAAATACTTCTTGTATACCAAATTTTATGTTGATTAATTAAACTATTAAAGCTCCAAGAGGTAACAAACTCATTTCACATTTATAATATGTACTAGCTGTTTATCGTGGCTTTGCCCGCGTGTATCAGTATATAAAGTATTATTTTGTGATATACCCTACCCGTGTACCAAAAATTCAATTCAAATCCGTTCAATCGTTTAAGTATAATTAAGTAACAAACATACATGTGTATATTTATTATTTATATATCTAGCTGACCTGTGCATTAACATTTGTAAAGGAAGCTCTAAAAATAATTAATTTTCATCGTTTTTACAATATATATTTTATGCTTCGCTCCTATTGGTCATAGCGTAATATTATGTAGATCCTCAATAAATGGGCTATCCAACACTAAAAGAATTTTTCAATTCGAACCTTCGAAGCTTTATAATATCAGTATATACATATATATTATTACAGATACAAATATTTTAATAAAATTTCACATTAATGGTAGTAGTAAGGATTTTTTAATGCAAGTGCCACCCCTATATTGCAATGAAGCTAGTAACTGCTTCAGATCCGCTGGCGAGTGGCCGGTGCCGTTCAGATAATGCGTACCTATACCTACATACAATATAACGGAAACAGTAACTATAGACCTCGGACATATTGATTTTATAGACATATACAGGACGAAATTGTAATCGTTACTATCACTTTAAAAGACTTCTATTAATGAAAATAATAACAAATAATAATTAAAAAAAAATACAAATAATTAATAAAAAAAAGGTGCCATATTAAAATGGGAGTCTTGAATTTTCATTTGTTTTCCGACTCAGATTTCTTTAGGAAAAATATTAAATTTTTTTTAGAAACTTTCCTATTTAATTATTATTAAATAATGTTAAAGATTTTTATTTCATCTTGTATATATTTTTATTCCCTGTTATGGTCTTATCTTTTATGTACTCGTAGTTAATCTTATCTATATAAAATAATATTCAAAAATTCAAAATTCAAAATTCAAAAATCATTTATTCATGTAGGACATTTTAGCCGCTTATGAACGTCAAATTTTTACATTATAATTTTATATCCAGTTCGGTATATAGATCCAATTGAGAAGAACTGGCAAGAAACTCAATTGAATTACTTTTTTTTTTTAAAGCCAGTTTATTTACAATGTATATTTATATAGGTGTCTATGTCTAACATTAAATGAAAATTCAGTGCATGAACAACTATTGCCATGCACACTCGTCATTCAAGTAATCGTTTAGTGAGTAATAGGCTTTGCTCAGTAAATATGATTTAACAGATGTTTTGAATTTATTTAAGGGTAATTCCAACATATCCTTTGGTATCTTATTGTAAATTTTTATACCTATTCCCATAAAAGACCTATTAACTTTTTCTAAACGATTGGGGACAGCAAGTTTGTCTTTAAATCTAGTATTAATATTATGAATATTGCTGTTTTTTGGAAATAAGTCAAGATTTTTATGAACATATAGAATATTTGAATATATAAATTGAGAAGCAACGGTGAGAATATTTGCCTCTTTGAATTTCTCTCTTAATGAGTCACGACTCTTCATACAGTAGATCGCTCGAATACGTTTTTGTAATATGAATATATTCTTAATATCTGCCGCTTTTCCCCATAGTAATATTCCATAAGAGAGTAAACTATGAAAATAACTAAAATAGACTAATCTAGCAGTATCAGTATCAGTGTACTGTCTAACTTTACGCACGGCAAAAGCTGCTGAACTTAGTTTCGCTGCAAGGCTTTGAATTTGTGCACCCCATTGTGTTTTATTATCTAGTGTGATTCCTAGAAAGACAGTAGATTCTATAAATTCGAGAGATTCGTCATTTAATTTAATATTGCAATTAGTATTAAAACTTTTAGATAGAGAGAAATTAACACATTTTGTTTTTTTAGCGTTTAACATAAGATTGTTAGTTGTAAACCAGTGCAGGAGACGCCGCAAAGCACTATTTACATCGTCATAATTATTAGTCATTCTATTAACTTTAAAAATCAATGAAGTATCGTCTGCAAACAATACTATGCCGCATCTATCCTGCATGGCATATGGGAGATCATTAATGTAAACTAGGAATAAAAATGGACCGAGAATAGATCCTTGAGGTACACCCATTTGCACAAGTGACCCGTCAGACGTAGCGTTGTTAATCTTCACTTTCTGTATTCTATCAGATAGATAAGATTTTATTAAATTTAAAGCATTGTCTTTGACGCCATAAAAAGCAAGTTTTTTTAGCAATGTATTATGATCAACGCAATCAAAAGCCTTAGAAAGGTCACAAAAAACACCTATCACATCCATTTTAGTTTCCCATGCAGCAAATACGTGTCTAAGCAACTCTGCACCTGCGTCTGTAGTTGAACGACCTTTGGAAAAACCGAATTGACTATTGTGGATTAAATTATTTAAATTGAAATAACTGACAAGTTGCATAAGGATTATTTTTTCAAAAATTTTACTGAGTGCTGGGAGTATGGATATAGGTCTATAATTTATTGGGTCACTCCTATCTCCAGATTTAAAAAGCGGTATGATTTTACTAATTTTCATTATGTTAGGAAATTTACCTTCATCTATACATTTATTGAAAATAAAAGCAAGAGAGGGCGCAATAATTTCCATTATACTATCCAGTATTTTAACAGATATACCCCATAGATCCTCTGTTTTTTTATTATTAAGTTGTTTGAATATTTTCATTATTTCTACTGATGATGTATGTCTAAAGTTAAATACAGCTGATGACTTGCTAACATTGTCTGTTAGTAAAGTTTCAGCAGCAGACGGGGAAGATTTTAGAGCCTGTGTCGTAATTAATGGAATATTAGTAAAATAAGATTCGAATGTATGCGCGACCTCTGTGTCGGAATTTACCAATTTGTTATTAATATTTAAAGCTATTTTGCTATTTTGAAAATTAACTTTTCCAGTTTCGCTATTTATTACTTTAATGGCTTTTATTTTATCTTTAGATTTAGTTATTATTTTACCTAAATAGAGAGACTTAGCTGTATGACAAACCTTTTTAAATATTTTCGAATAAGATTTTACATGTTCATGAAATAAGGGATCGGATATATAGCTTCGTTTTTCGTAAAGTTTAAAGATTAGCCCTAGACTTATAAATACCAAACGTGGCCCAGTCACAAAACTTTGATTTTACACTAGTTGAAAATGTTTTTGTTTTAAATTCACTGCTAGCTTCATGTTCAATTAAATTAAAAATATGTTCACATACAATGTCCGGGTCATATTGAGGTACTATGACACTAGATATTTTATGTTCAATTTTATTTTTAAAACGTGCCAAATTCTTTTGTGTTATTTGTCTGCATGTAATTGTTTGAGTCATGTAATTGTGTGAGAATATAATATTATATACACACACATATATATATCAAGCTTGAATAAATTTACGTCAATATTGCTAAATTAATATTAGGTTAACCCCGTATTTAAATCTGCATTTGAAATTTACCTACTTTTGTTGTATTTTTGAGATGATAATACTTACTTGATTGTTGGACGAGCCCTATTAAATAGAAGGCTCAATATTTTGTTATTTTTCGACCCATTTTTCACTGGGAAAAAATATTCAATATTGATAGAACACTTCTTAAAAGAATGCTAATGATTACAAATTCAGTCAGTGTAAGTCATATTGATTTTATCCGAACTCCACAGTTTTGTTAGACGACGTTACACTACGATTGCAGCCCGTCCGGAAAATGAGACGAGCCAGTAGATCTGGAGATAGGGACACGATACCGATAGATATTTGTTGTACACTTATAAAGAATTTATTGTATATAATATTTAATACCTTTTTTTATATAAATAATATCGTATATAATTTCTGTTGCAAGCAATACTCACACAATGTACACACTTGTGTAGTGAGTTAAAATTATGTGTCGAATTTTTGTAATTTTTTAAACTTATAAAATTTAGTTTATTATATACATATATAAGTAGGTCAGTTAAATTTTCAAATCTTGATCGCGTTTTTATAGCTACTTATACTAGATTTCATATTAAATATATGCATTTTTTATGTATAATACATGTACTGTTGGTGTGTTTAATTAATTAATAAATAAATATTACAATATATATTTTCTTGCTAACATTATAAATGTGAAGTGTGTAAAAGTGTTTATTACCTATAGATACCTTAACGTCTCATCATGAATTTGGTATCCATACAATATTTGGTATTTGAAATAGAGAAGCATAACATTTTATCCCGGTCAATATACGGCAGTAATGTGGGTGAAATCGCGTGTCTTTTTCCGAGCTTCAAAGTTTCTCCTGTCTAACCTTGGCAAGCGCATTCTCCCGGACGCGATCAGCCGGTACGGTAGATCAGCGGATACCGATACAATACCTATCGATGAGCATTCACCGTAATTTCGTAGTTCGCTCGAGTTGCTGTAGACATTTTGAAAGCTATACTTTATCGAAATATTCAGGAGGAGTAGGTATGAATCTCGATATAAAATAGTGATTGTTGTATACTAGCTTTCACCCGCGACTTCGACCGCATGACCGGAATAGATTTATTCACTGACTGGAATAAAAAGCAGGCTATGTCCTTCTCCATCCCTTATGGTACATGTACACCAGTTTCACAAACTCATTTTCACATATATTATACACACGTAATAACAATATTGCCAATTGCATCTATTGACTTCCTGCAATATATTTGAGGTCGATGCTCTATCTAGTGGGGGGTGTCCTACACTATGTTTGTCTGTACAGGGTCGCTAATCAAGAAACTTTCTTTACCATCAATAATGATAAGAATGTATCTGATAAAATGATCCAAACTCGGCACGTTCTGGTCATCAAGCGGCATCGTTGTAAACAAAAGCGTAGATGAGTGGATGATTTAGACATACTTGCAAGAAAAACATGGCCGGTCCAAGCTCTAAATAGAGATGTGGAGACACAATTAATAAGTATGGCTTAAAAATTATAAGTAATAAAAATAAAAAAAAAAAACACACACATTTTATCATAATAAATAAATTGTATATTATTAAAAAAATTATGCTAATACTACGAGAACGTACTTGTACTAGCAAGTAAGCTGTTTGTTACGCTAATATCAAATATTACATTAAAGTACTCAGCACATTTGAAATCGTCAAGTCATTGAAATATATTAGAGTAACGACCACACATCTAAATTTATATTCCTTATTTTATAATATTGTATATTTACGTTCGACTATATCATCAATGGCCGGATTAAACTCATTAAAATATTATATTTTAAGAAGAAAAAACAGTAAAAACCACTATTGGCCTATTACACGCATCCATCGTTCTCACGGTATAACAATTAATTTAAATATGTTTAATTTCCGGTACAGTTATAACATTGTTGGTGACAGTTGGTTTACAAAGAAGTAAATACCTCATTCTACGTGTGAGTCAGTTACGAACAGAGTACGTCTATGTATTCAGAGGCTAAGTTTGTTGGCACCTGTTCACCTGTTAGAAACATACGGCTGTCAAGAACTGTCAACAGTCATGTTTTACTGTTAAAAGTTTCGTAAGTAGATATTATACTTTACTGTAATAACTATTCTCTTGCTCGCTTCATAGCTGCTCATGACTAAGGGTTCCGTATGATTCTAAAACTAGTCAGGCTTTCTCTTTTAAAATACATATAAGTTAAACCGGCAGTTATCATATTAAAACAGTTACCTTTATTTGTTTTTTTTTAATCCGTTTTTAATAACAAAATTATATATTAAACTAACTTTTGCTTCCGACTTCGTCAACATTACCGGGATATGTTTATTGACCGGGATAAAAGAAACCTATGGCCTTTTCCATTTTATATAGCAATTTTATACTAAATTTCCTAATAATTGGTCTAGCCGCAGTGGCGCCAAGATGTAACAAACAAATAAAAGAGCATATTCCACGCAGCGCTATTGGTTATGTTAAATTCTTCAGTTCCCGCTAGGTTTGCAACGCCGTTGCCCATAGAGAGTCCCTTCGATGCTGCCCCGATGGACGTACCTTGGAAGCAGGAGGTGGCAAATCGCCACGTAACCAGATGGAGACTTTGTACAAAAGTCGTTTGCTTGAGCACCTCTGTCCCATTCGTGTTTCAACCGTAAAGCAGTAGTTTGCATGGCTGTGTTTCGGTTTGAAGGGTGGGATATGACAGTAAATTTATAGGGTACAGAGAAAAGACACCAGAGTCCTCAGGAATGGCAAAGTACTGGGGGTATCGTGGGCGAAACAGTATACTCTGTTATGTTCACGGTACTACTCATGTCTATAGGCGACAGTTATCATTTTCCATCGCTATATCATACATATACATATATATCATACTAACAACATTCGAGTATCTACCTTTTTTATTGTCGATGTAAAAATATTAACTTTTATTCATGTCATTTATTATTTTTATTTAGTTTGTTAGTTTCAATAACCGTGTGTCCGTAAATAGTTACTGTGCGATGCTTTCTCATCACGTAGTGCACAGTGGTTTAGATTACCCATATGGTTTTCCCAGTCCTCTTGCTAGTAAAATTTCAAACTGCTCATTTACGTTTTGAATTCATATCACGCGACTGATTTACGATTATATGGAATTGAGCTTGGATCCGGCTGTGTGTTGTTGCCGAAATTTAACGTGGCTGGGTTTCATTCGAGTTCTCGGTAATATTGCATATTGTGTACAATTTATTGTTTTCCATTTTGAAACGTGTGACACTAGTGTAATTTTATAGAGGCTTTAATTTAAGGCTTCGAATTTCTTCGAAAGCTTTGAAACATCCACTATAATAATACTACTTATATCCCACGGCTTTACTCGTGTAAATCAGTTTGTAAAGTATCCCTATATTATATCATATGTTAAGTTAGGATAAAACCTACCCACGTATCAAATTTCATTCAAATCTGTTCAGTAATTTTTGCGTGAATGAATAATAAACATATATCCAGCCTTGCAAACTTCTTTTTAATATTAGTAGGATTTACGCATTATTTATACGGTTTTAAATTGTTTGACTTGATGTCTATGGTTATGCGTTACCATCGCACTGCTTAACATCAATAGAGCGTTAACCTCCATACTAACGTTAGATAGAATCTAGAAGATCCCGTATTTTATTAGATGCTCATATTTATGTTAATATTTATAAAACAATTAGGTATAGGGGGAAAGGGATTGTTATTAATGGGATCTTAATGCCTCATTGTTAGTAATATCTTCTAACAGGTCGACTTCCACGCGGTTTCCCTGAAAACTTTTATGGTTAATTCTTATTAAATTCACCAACTTTCATCTTCACCTATCATCTCTCATTGGTATCCCGTATTACAGCGTATATTGTTTATTTATTTATTTACACTTTATTGCACCAAGTAAAAAGAGGAATAACAAATACAGTAAATATTAATGAGAAGTGATACAAAAGGCGGCCTTATCGCTAAGCAATCTCTTCCAAACAACCTTTGGGTAGAGGACATTAAGAAAAAGAAATTAATAGTGCGGGAGGGATTACCATTTAGTTTCACTCGTTAAAAAAGACAATTACATTTATTTAGTACATAATTCTCAATATAATCATTCGTCATCATCATTTCAGCCATTATTCTTCCACTGCGGGACATATACCTCCTCCATAAATTGTCATAAGAAACAGTCCTTAGCCACCTGCATCTACTGACTCCCTGCAATGCATTTGAGGTCATCACTCCATCTAGTAGAGAGACGTCCTACACTGCGTTTAACCCTACGGGGTCGCCACCTAAGAACCTTTCTTCATTAAAATAATAATAATAAGTAATTGCTAAATATAAATATTATTTTATAGTAAATAGAAAAGAAAAACGATTTACAGATCATTCTAAGTAGGGAACACTCGGTTTGTGAGCTCATCTCGCATTTCGACTAATATTTTTATTGGTTACGCTTGAGGTTGTATACCGTCATTAATCGCAGAGTAATTAACACCTTAATTTACTAAATATTATAAAAATAAATATATTATTTTTACTATACATGCTAAAATAGGTTCCCCTAAGAGCATTTTCTAATCACTACAACACACCGAGTTAAGTAAATATTAGCTGCTTAATTCAATACCTAACTTAGTCGTGATTAATGATAACCGCAAATTCCATTCGAGTACATTCAGAATACAGTAATTATTTTAATGGACTATTATTATTTATAGTACTTATTGAAATATTATGACTATCACTCATAATTACTGGTCCACAAATTATCCATAATTTTAACCTCCGACCTTCAGGGTTACCAAAAACATAATTTTAATAATGAAGTACCGCGTTTGTGATTCACTGTTCATCCCAAAGATTGACTGGTAAAGAATGCTACTAGCATTAAGTCCGGCTTTTGTACCTTATTTTATTTTGGTCAATAAAGTTATTTTTTTTTACAACACAGGGGGCAAACGAGCATGCGGCTCACCTGATGGTAAGTGACTACCGCTGCCCATGATCACCCACAACACCAGCGGATTTGCAGGTATGCTGCCGGCCTTTTAAAAAGCAATATACTCTTTTCTTGAAGGTTATGTTGTCGTATCGATTCGGAAATACTGATGCTGGAAGTTGATTCCAAAGAATGGTTGTGCGTGGAGGAAAGTGCCTTGAAAAACGCACGGTGGAAGACCGCCACTCGTCCAGATGACTGGGATGAAACTTTAGTTTGTGGCGGGTTGTACGGTGGTGGAAACTAGCAGCAGGTATCAATCCGAACAATTCCTCAGAACACTCCCCATGATAAATTCGGTAGAAGATGCACAGAGATGCAACATCTCTGCGCAGTTTCAGTGGGTCAAGTCGGACAGTAAGGCGTTGACTATCAATAATTCGAGCTGCCCGACTTTGAATGCGGTTTAACGGTTTATATAAATAAATAAATTTACTTAGTTACAATTTTGGCATAATTCCATTTATACCTGTTATATATGTCTTTATTCGCCAGACTAAGTTGCATATACAACCAAAATGCATGTATCTACATTGTAGTTTTAGATTTCAGTTCATAGCTCATATTTTTTTTTTTTATAGTTAGAGGTGCATTTGTTCAGGGATGCCATCCTCGTTATTTGATACAAATGGCGGGATGCCTGCTCTATTGGATACGTCCAGTTTATATATTTGGGGATAGAGTGCAATTTAAGAGACAAAAAGTAAAATCGACGGCTTAATATTGCTACTGAGCTTAAGACTGCTACCCTTTTAGTAGGTAAGGCGCGACTCTCAGCATTGCACAGCGACTTTCATGACTGTGCCGCTGTAAACCGAATATGGGGCAGTCGTGCAGCAAGTGTTCAGTAATTTGCGCAGATACATTATCGAAGGGGCACGTATTGTTATCGATGATCCGAAAGCAACTGCTTTGCATATAAGTGCCCAGTTAGTATTTGGGTCATATGGAATGAGATCGGAAATACTTTTTAGAATCTGTTTATGCTATCAAGTAAGGAGAACCAATTGCCAATGAGCAACAATGATGTTTCGGATACATATTATTCATTGGAGGCGTCGGTATAAATAGTACGTAATATAATGTAAATTGGACTCTCTTTTTCGCGCTTAGCCTCTCATTTGGGCCGTTGTGTGTGTGAGCCGTGGCTAGTACAGATAACTCAGTTTCGCCCAGAAGCACAGAAGCTTCTTGTGATCTTAACAGGCCTCACGGAGCGACCTCACCGTTCCGAGGATTTCTAAACGTTGATGGGCCACAGCTTCACATTCCAGGATTACGTGAGTAGTCGTTTCTTCGGCGTCGAAACAGCCTCGACTGAGAGGGCTGTCTGTGGCTTCTATTGTGTATAAATGTTTGTTTAATGGACAATGGCCCGTTATTGTCTCTATCATTATTTTGAGGTTTTTCTTATCTAAATGTAATAAACGTTTTGATAATCATTGATTCAACGTAGGCATGGCCAATTTTGATTGTATGAAATCAGTAGCCTGTTTTTTTGGTTTCTTTGGTTTTGTATATCAGCGGATCTTTAACGAATCCACATTCGAAATTGCAAGAACGGAAGAAGAAAAAGTAGATGCGGGCCTACCACCCTCGTTCCTGAACCTCTTCTAGTTAGTTTGTCTGCGGTATCGTTACCATAAGATCTACAGTGCCCTCTTATCCATTGGAGGATAACTCGGTTATTGGAAGATATTTTATCCAGTGAATGGTGGCATTGATTTATTAATTTGTTATTTGTCTGGTTGTTTTTAGTATTGCTGAGCTGTCAGATAAGAATCTAATGCCAATGCCTTTTATTCTTAGCTTATGTACAGCTGCAGCTGGGGCCAGTCTGATAGAGTATAATTGATGGCCCCGCAACGAGCGCAGGAGCGAATCACAGTGGTGCACTTAACATTGGCATAGCCAGGTTATTATATAGGTTGGCCCCTGAAGATGGGCTGAACCTTGCACGGGGAGTAACCAAGTTTACGGAAAGAGATGTTCTCCCTCCACTTACTCGCCATTTCATGAGACTCCCTCCTTCAGTGGATCTGATTATTACAGCTGAGTTAGTTTTAACTTTGGAGTCGAGCATTAGTTACGGTTTGGAGACCACTGTTGCGTAAGAGATAGCGAGAGAGGACTGAGGGACAATAGGAGAAGTATTTTTTTTTATACAATACAGAATGGCAAACAAGCTGACGGCCCACCTGATGGAAAGTGGTAACCGTCGCCTATAGATATGAGCAGTACCATGGACATAACAGAGTATACTGTTTCGAAGTTAAAGTTTTGAAGTGTTGAGCTCGTGTTTGAATTTATTAAGTTCCTGACGAACTCCCTCAATGGTTTTCTCGTTATTGAGGATTTAGCGGCTTTCTATTGTTAATTGAAAATGTACCGCTCCTAGCTCATGAATATTAACGAGATTCCTGGCTGACTTCTGGATTTCTTAAACAGCGGTTTATGATAACTTTGTTTACCTTTGCTATGGTCTTTTTCTTTGCAACACCGTGGATAATATACTTAGAAAGCCTTGTTAACAGGTTGATGAAGGAACTGATATCAGTCACTTGATCAGCGTAGACTGGTAACACTGGCGTTAACATTGAATAATCGAAAAATGTACTCTTTATATTTTCAACGCACCTTCTCAATCATATAAATTATATCTAAATAATTATATATATAAAATAATCCATGATAATTAAAAAAAATACATAACTTTTATAGGTTATTCTGATAATTTCGAATTTCGCCACTGTTTCGCCAAAGACGAGTAATTAAAAATATAAAATGATGTGAAATGGATCGATTATTTACGACTAGATAACTATATCGGATGTGACTCATACAAAATCAGGGCTGCCACAAATCAAACAAAACGTATTGTATTAAATTATTATCTTATTTTTTTTATATTGAGGACACTGATATGTTTTATTGGTTATTAATCTAAAGTGAAAAATGTATGGTAAAAATTCTTTGACAGTCAAACAGCAGCCATTAAATATAGACAGTAATAAAAAAATATTCTCATACTGTCTTTTCTGCACTTTGGTATGATCTATAAATCACATTGTCAAATTGTGTTATTAAATTGTATGTATGAGTAGTGTATATGAAGTAATTTGTACATACTCGTAAATGCCATTTTATAGATGTTTTCCAATTAGTGCATAATAACGAGTGGTATTATATTATTTTAGATAATATTTTCTGAATACTCGTACCTTATTACAAGCAGGTACTATTACATACTATATCACCTAAATCATTCTCATACTCCTAATAATAGATGAGACTACAATTTTTCTGTTCTATTTGTAATCCTGAACATCGCCAAGTACCTAAATGTATATGTTTCGAATTGGAAGGAAAATATCGGTGACTATTTCTATCGGTGGATCTTCATCATTTAGTAACGAAAGTCCTTCCACACTCCTTTTAATTTTTTTTTATATGTCTTAACAATGATCTTTTGTATTTTAAATTCATAATCGATAACACCTAGTTTTTATTGTCAGTGTTTCAACGTGGTCTGCACCACATCGTGGCTACGATAGAACTGAAGTGAATGTTGCCTCCTTCTGGAAATTCCGCGCAGTTTCTTCGGTCACCCTTATATCGTTAATAAAAATTAGGTATGTAGGTCCTATTTACTTATCGCGCCGCGTTAAATCCCGATTGTGAATTTAAAATTTGTGTAAACAACACGAAAGTTTAAAATTAACTTGTGTATTGTCGTAATATTGACAACCCTATGACGACAAGAAATTCGAGCAATACAAATTGATTGCCACTGCTTCACATTTGGTGCTTTCACCTCAAATCGCACGGATTAAAATATCGAGAAACGACATTCAATCGTAAAGATATTTTTTATATTATTTCTTTTTCTCATATGGTGGCAAGTGATTTGCATAAAGTCCCAAGTAGCAGTCGGAATGCCTCAGAGGCTGGCGCGTCGTAAACTGTAAGATCGTAAAAGAAACACCTTTTAAAGACTGTTGTTTTGGGTAAGCTGAAATGTGATTGGCTTTTTTACGCTCAAATTTTTCTTACTTTAACACTTTGTTCTACATTATAATGTTATATTCAGAAATTATAATTAAGTAACTAATATGAAAAAAATTGTTTTTTTTTTTACTATTTAGAATAGCAACAAGTTGACGGCCCACCTGATGGAAAGTGGTAATTGTCGCCTATACACATGAGCAGTACCATGGACATACTCAGTTTCGCCCATGATACCCCCATGCGTTGCCATTCCTGAGGACTCAGGTGTTATTCCTCTGTACCCTGTAAATTAACTGCCATATCTTACCCTTCAAACCAAAACACAGCCATGCAAACACAACTGCTTCATGGTAGAAACACGAATGGGACAGAGGTGGCCAAGCAAACGACTTTTATACAAAGTCTCTCTCTGATAAACTGGTTATGTCTAGATAGTATCTGTAGAAATTGGTAATATTGGCATTGCTTAAATATCTATATATGGGTTATTTTGGATATTGATGGCAGAAAAATAGTCATCACTCATTTCGATATCGCCAGTACCGATCGGATATCTACGAGTATATTAATTTCAATCGGGTTCTTCGTTTGGACATTAAGTATTGGATATCTGTTACATTTAACATATTCATTATTGGATAAATATACAGATAGTGTAATTAAAATATAAAGATGTTGCTATATATTACCCGTATCTTGATGTCTGTATGAGATAATTAAGTAACATTTATATGAGGGATCTATAAAAGCAACAGAAGCCAACACTATAATTTTTAGAAATTTTATTAAATTAGATTCGGTTTTCACAGTTGTATTCCTGAATGTCTAACTTAATATGTAGTGTATGATTAATCTTGATACGACATCATTATTATTTCACTGGTTTTCTTATTTCTGAAATCTACGCATCTGAAATATCGGGCAAAAACCTAGTTATATTATAAGTCCTATTATCGGTTTACAGGATCTTTTGTTTGCACAATGTACTGGCTTGTAAAGGCATATGGGCATGAGACGACGACCTTCCGAGCTACTGCAGTACTCCAGTCCTTTCCGCGACTGCAGTGTACTACCCCCCTTTCCTTAAGTATTTTATATTTTCCTTTCCCACATAAGTCTCTTATTCCTCTTATTCACCAATGTCCTTTAAGCATTCCCAATGTTCCCTTTCTTTTTTTTCCTCAATCCTTTCCTTCATACTATGGGTGGTGGAAACCACCAAGAAATGCATACGCAAAGAGGATTGACGTCAGGCAGGCAGCCGCCATAAAACCAAGCCAAATCTTTTTGTAATATAGATAAAAACATATTACGCCGACCCCATATAATAATTGGGATAAGGGTAGGAAGAAGATGAAGAATCTTCTGACTTTGACTTTAGTCATTACCCACTATATTATGCATATTGTTGATTGTGATTAAAATTGTGATTAGAATTATAAAGATTATTATTATTAGAAAGCTATAAAACTTTAATCGAGTATCGTATTTCTGTCTGCAAATACTATTCAATCTACCTATTCGAACTTGTAACTTCGAAGTAGGTTAGGTAGTCAGTTATTAATCAGATTTCAGTTGTAGAATGGCATCTTTTAATCTTTTATTATAAATTTTAAGTAATATCCAATTGTTTAAAAATTTACTTTCCGATAATTTATTTTATTTCAGATTATTTGTTTATACTAAACAAATAAATAAATATTAAATGAAATAAACAAATTTTAATTAGGATTAGTTATATTTTTCCACCTATTAATTCATCTTGTATTTTAAATATTACGTTAATCTATTCATAATTAACTCCGCAAAGTGAAGCTTCTACCCCGAAAATAAATAAAACAGTTTTATTTCATTTTCGTTTATTATTACAAGAAAATATTACTTACGTACAATATATAAATTTATTAAATTACATCTGAGCAACAGCTTTTTATTTATTTTTTTGAAATAAATGTGCTTAGTTAAACTATTACAACCAAATTTTACATCTTACAAAAAAATTCTTGTACTTTTTATTTAGAGATTGTATCAAATATTACAGTAAAGGAATCTTCTTTTTTATTTTGTATATAAATTACAATAATTTTCTTTTTTCAGTACTTATTAATTATACAAACTTAATTTATTATGGAATTATATATACAGGAAAACACAATGATTTTTATGTGATGTGAATGATGAATATACTATACATTAAATTATTTTTCTAATAATAAACTTAAAATTAAACTTACCAAGTATTTAAATAATAAATAACAGTATTATTAACTAAAAAAAACCAGTCGCTACTTTCGATGACATTAATGTCTAATAACAATCAAGTAACTATATATGAGAATAGATGGATTACACTGCAAATTGTATTATTTTTTTAATACACATTAAAAGTCTAACAATAACATAAAAAATATATAATATTATATTGCCTACAATTTTGATAAACTAATTTTTAAAATTTGGAGGTAAACAAAACACTGCACAAACAAACCTTATGAGATCTTTACGAAAACCAAATCCACGTTGCAAATACGTACAAACAACACACCTCGAGCAATTTTACACAACATAAAATCAAAACTTGAACTAATAATACTTGTCACAAATGTTACAACTAAACTTAAAATTGCAGACGATACTCACATTTACATTTAAGAAAATCATCAATTTGCATCGCACTAACATAACTTTAGGTGCAAGTCATCGTCTCATGATTTCTTCTATACTAAAACCTTTTTTCGGTCCACTGGATTGACTCGTTCCTGGCTTGGGATTGGTTGGTTGTATTCCCACAATATTCTTTATTCCATTAGCGATAGCACTCGAATTTGTTTCTTCACAATCTTTTACGTTTGATTGCATCCCATCTTTGCACATTGTAACACTTGTTGAAGTGCAGCTGGGTACAGAGTCTTTTGGTGGAGCATGTTTAACTATTAAATCTTGGGCTACAGTTTGCTGTGGTCCAAGAACTGTATGGGGTACTGGTCCATACGCCATTTGAGGATGAGGCGGTGGCATTGGTAAACCAAACTTATGGTACGAAGGCATTCCCATAATTGATGGTGGCATTCCCACTACTACTTCGTTATTTCCAAGTGGCTGTCGTGGCATAGTCAAATTAGTCGGTTCGGGTGATCTACTTCTATAAACTGCAGCACAAGTCCTCATATTGTCACCAATATCAGGTGGATGACTTCTTTTTCTATATGGAGTTAAGTACATCGCGGAAGGCCCTGGGTCTACAGGTGAATTTGCAATTTGGCCAATTTTTGAAGGATCTGGTGGTGCGACTTGATGTAAATCTCGTCGAATTTGCAACTGTGGATGTCTTATTTGTTCAGGTAAATCAGTGTAACGCATTTCTTTTTCAATAATTTCATCAGAAGTGTATCGTCGTTTCTCGTACATATCAGAAGAATGTGTACGACTTTTTTCTAGATATTGAGGACGCATTGTATATGGACTTGCTCGATCTCTTGGCTCATTGTGATGGCACTGCGTTCGTTCCACTGCTGAAGGTGACATTCGTCTAGGTGTTGGTCTTTCTTCACTCTGTTCTCTTCCAATACTTTCTATTGAAGATGACCGTGCTCGTCTTACAGGAGAATGTTCAGGAGATGATAGTTCTGGGTCTTCATCATCGAAACCTGGTTCAATAGGTGATCCAGGTCTTCCAATGTCTTCTTCACCTACATCTAAAACATCACCTGGAGGTATATCGCCCACAGCATGAGTCAGTGCATGTCTTCTCAAATCGCAGTTCCTTCTGAATACTTTTCCACAGGAATTGCATTCGTAAGGTTTGTGATCTGTATGGGTTAGTAGATGTGTTTTCAAATTGGAGCGTTGGTTGAAACTTCGGCTACACACTGGACATTTGTGGGGAGATTCTTCCATGTGTAAAATTTTGTGGACGGCCAAGGTTCTCGACTGACAGAATCCTTTCCCGCATTCGGTGCATTTGAATGGTTTTTCTTTAGAATGTATGTACCTGTAACAGAAAACGTATATT
This sequence comes from Galleria mellonella, assembly GCF_026898425.1. Classification (NCBI taxonomy): domain Eukaryota; kingdom Metazoa; phylum Arthropoda; class Insecta; order Lepidoptera; family Pyralidae; genus Galleria; species Galleria mellonella. The sequence goes on from NW_026442143.1 coordinate 857,333, forward strand.
AATTAAAAAAATGGCTTTTTGAAATAAGATTTGTATGGTTAGTTTTAATTTAAACCATTGGAATGATTGAAACACGCGAGTTCTCGAGAGAAATCTAGTTATTTTTTAATCCAAATATATTTCTACTAGGTAATCATAATAAGGCAGCAGTAGTAATTTTATTGATTATTGTATTCTAATTTACTTAAAATTTTCAACGATATTTATTGTTATCGAAAAATTTATAATAAAAGAAATAGAAAATTTTGATTTACGGGCTGACATTTAATTGAATCGACTTGGGATCAAATTAAAATCTCTTCGAATAAACGTTAAATAGAAGTTAAGATGACGTCCGTTTGACATTTATTCAATTTGATCTCGATTCGACTCTATCAGAATTCATCTCCCAGAATCGAACTCATAAACTTAGTTATAGTTTTGTTAGTTGGGTTAAACAATCCACACCACACAATTAGTACACCATTTACAATATACTATTATTTTTTAATCCAACTTTTACTTTAGATACTACAAGTCTTAATATGTAATTATATTATAAACATTCGCCAAGAACGATTAACGATTCATATTAAAAAATATCACGGTTTAATTAAACGTCTGAGGAGGGGCGGACCATTGGATCGATTCGGCCCAAGTTCTGCAGATCTCTGTATGGCGTTCAGATTTATTTATGGTATTCCATTACAACATAACTTTGAAATAAAACGATAACATTGATTGGATTTACAGGTATTTTAGTAATTGTTTATATCTTATATGAATCCTCATATTATAAAACACAATAAAATGTTTTAGTTGGATTCAATAAAAACTAATCCTATAGTTTAATTAAGTTGTAGAAAATAGTTTTTTCTACAACTTAATTAACAAATTAGATTTTTCTTTAATCAAAAACATGTTATTTGAAACTATTTATATTATGTTGTGTATGAGGATTTTGTTAATTATAGATTACCAGAAGGTAAAACTTTCCTTGACAAACTATTTAAGTGACGGAGTCAATAGTAATAAACAATTTCAAATTTATAGACAAACACACTTACAAAGGAAATGGCTAGCAATTTTATTTTATACATTCAACATCGTTCAATATTTTTTTACGTGAAACAATAACAAACATCAATCCATCCTTGGAAACTTTCGCATTTATATTAGAATTGCGGTTATTTAAATAGTTTTTTTTAGAAAACGTTCTATTTGTTTTAACTATTGAGTAAATCCAACTACATATATAAGCGTGCCTTGAACGTGATCCGAGTAACATGAGCCTTTAGTCTCAAGGCGATACCAACGACGACGCTTGCGCGAGAGTAGTTACAGCCTACCATTTATTATAGACCTTTACTAACTCTTCATTATCTTCTCGCATTAAGGAATTATCGAACAGTTAGCGGAGAGAGGAAGCTCACGATACGCCGGTTCCGTTCCACAAGAGTTCCAGTTTGGCCGAATCGAATTACGTTAAAAGCATTTTGTGGCCAATCTCCGCGATTAATAATATTAACAGCGTTAAGGTTATATTAAGTTACTATATGTTTGCTGAATTTATGTGCCATTAACATGATCAAAGTATTATTAATTTTATTTTATGCTGAGCATTGAAACGGCAAATATTATATTTTATTTAATGTATACGTAAATAACATTAAAACAGTCGTCTATTGGTAATTGAAAAGGAAATATATGAGGCGCATTAGTCTGTGTGCTATTACCAATAACGGCAAATTATTATGGAATTACAGAAAATTATTCAAAAACTGTTAATAAATATCTTTTTATTACATTTTCATTGCTAATCTTAATTAATTTTAATTACACAAATGGAGGTGGTAATCAAGCATGCGATCAACCTGGTTGGCTACCATGAGTTTATGAACGGTTGAAACTTTCGACATAGGGATGCCACTCCTGCATTGACAACCCTTAAGATATGAACATCATAAACAAAGTTACAGTGTTTATATAAAATCTGTTTATCATAGAAACACTCTCTAAATTTAATTTGTAACTAATCGAAACGTTCAATCGATTAATCAAATTTTTATTTGTACTATTGAACATCAAGAGATTTGTCTACCAGCCCTATACCAATAGGCCGCCCTTACCTTTCCTGTGGGTGTCGTAAGTGGCGATTAAGAGAACTTAAAGGTAGAGGGATAGGCAGCAGTCTCTTAAAAAACCTCTATAAGCTTAACTGTAGTTGCCAACCCGCCTGTCAAGCATGGCAAATACTAGCAAAACTCCTCTTCTTATGTTTAGCAGTCAACGGCTAAAATGATGAATGATGATTATGTTAGTGAATAACTCACGACTATTCCGTATAAATTAGTAATAAAAATAAATAAACAAATGAGCTTCAACACTGTAGTAATTATTTTCATATTTCTTTTTCAATATCTAATGAGGAAACGATTATCAAGGCATTGATTAGAAAATCAATGTTGTATTGATAGAAGTGGATAATTTGAGACGCATGATTTACAGATGAGCTTTTGAGGAAATGAATAGAGGTCATTGATCGGAATAGGAAGTAGCTATTTACGGAATTTTTTATTAATGTGAGTATTCTAACTCAAATATCTTTCGATTTGCTGATGTCAAAGTAATATTTTGAAAAATGAACAGGTTGTAAATTCATCTATAGGTATATTTTTTTTATTTCCACCTGTACGTTGAAATCACCATATATGAAACAAGTTATTGTAAAGCCATTAAATCTTTAAATAATTTAGATACATTAGTTTTTCAAATCTTACACAGACTATTAAATTTATTTCTATTCATATTTTACTTTAAAGACAATTTAGAAACCTAATGAATACTGATAATTTAATATAGATTCCTCTTCTTTCTCGCGAGTGTCGTAAGAACGACTAAAGGACTTTAATGATCGAGGAATAGGCAGCAGCCTCACTCTTAAAACATTACCAAAGCCTAACTGCGATTGCTTACCCACATACCAAGCATGGTAGAATCCCCAATAGGGAGAGGCCTATGTTTAACAGTGGACGGTTAATGGCTGACATTATGATGATGAACATAAATAGATTATCATAGGAAAAAAGCCAAGAGACAAAAAATCAATACATAGACAAAACAATTAAATAATTAATAAAAACTTCATTCGAACTATTTTATTAGTAGAACATTCTTTTTTTATTTTAATTTACTCCTTCTTTGCATGATTTTTTTTATTGATGAAATAAATCAAGGAGAGATATAATTTATGTTCAAAATTAAAGAAAAAATGGTAAAAAAAAAATTAATTTGACAGGTATGTTTTTTTTTCTGCAATGGATATGAAAAATGGACACGATCAACTTAAAGTGAACTTGTTCATTTATATAATTTTTAGGCATTTAATATAATGACGGAAATTTCCACCATTATGCAAAGAAGGGTTAAAAAATGTACACTTTATCTGAATTATAATTATCGACTATGACTATAGAGATACAGACTATGTCAAATAGAGATTTTTCAAATGTTACACGTGTAAGGCGTATAACATAAAAAGAGTTTGCAACACATTGTATAACTAATTATTGCAACAAAAGATATGAATGAAACCAATTTTATTCGCATCATTCATTCCGCGCAAATAAATACAAGAGCAATCGTGCGCACCCATGATGGTACGACAAAAAAATCTAATTGAAACACACCCGCCACTCACCACGGAACTCATTTAATGATGATGACTCCTAAGATTCCTGGGATGTCATGCGAAGAATGCGCCACGTAAATAATATATCATTACTCCGTGGAAAATAAACAAAAAAACGGGTAATGACCTTCCTCCCATTACATCGAGTGTGGATTCTCTAGCGTGGGGTTTTATATTTCAGTAATTCTATCAATATCCATAAAAATATTAGATACAAGCTAGGAGAGTTAGTATTTTTTATTATAATATGTGTTATCTTGTGGAAATCTTTAAACGTTTAGTATTTTTTATAAAATAATGAAATATATTATGTCCTTAATAATATTATAAATTATCGGATTAAACAATCACACGTAATACTTACTACATGAAATGAAGAAAGACATAAGTTACTTTTTATTTTGATCATGTAGACATAGTTGTGGGTAATGACTAGTTAATTATTAAATATATAATTGAGATATTTTGCTGTTCAGAGTTTTAAAAAGTTTCATAAGCTTTAATTGAAGATTTGTTAAAAATTAAGCTAAAACTGTTATATTATTTAAACTTTTAGACAAAGACAATAAACTAAAATTAATCAGTAATTTGATACCATATCAGTCAATGACTGTCCACTGTTGAACATGGGCTTCCCCCGTAAGGGGAGTTTTGTCAATAGTTGTCACATTTAGCAGATGAATTGGCAATTGCAGTTAGGCTTTAATGATGTTTTAAAAGAGACACTGCTGCCCATCCCTCCTGATTAAGTGCTTTTAGTCAACTCTTACGGGGAAAAAGAAAAGGTGGTCCATTCTTTGCCGGGACCACACAGCAATTTAATGTAATCTAAATACAATAAATAAATTAAATACTGTAATTTAATGTTTTAATATAATTGTTAAAATATCTTTACCGACTATTATTTTAAATATGAAAATAAATTTATTTTTTATCATAATTAAATTTGGCATTCTCATGTTATATATTTCACACAGGGATATTTTATATTGGTCACTTTTTGTCCTGGTTGGTCTTAAACAATTTATACATAATAGTACTAGATAAAAGTTTAACAAAATTAAACCATCACATTAACTCCATTGCTAACAATTTATCCTATTAGATTGACCTCCTCGCGGTCCTCTCAGGAAATCAACTTGGTTAATTTTTGATGAATTCATCAAGATGGCCCAACTAACCTAGCTTCATCTGCAGCTACCATTTCTCGTTAGTGGCCTAACAATGTAATCCTATATTATTATTATTGCCTTTGGTAAATTGAGATCTATTTCGATATCTTAGATTAACAATAACCTGTTTTGATTCCCACAATACTGGTAATAAATAATAATCGCTATAGACTCTTGTTTATTACTAACATGATTGACCATTTCAACTAATCTATCTGTTGGCGTTCAATGACGTATTTTATTTTCATAATAACTAGAATCTCCTTTGTTTTTACATACAAGTACGTTATTCTCACGTCAATATTTGCATTGTTACCACAGATTTCCTTAAAACTGTCATGTATATACAAGATTCGATTAGGAATTTAGGAGGGGTTTTGCCGCAATACAAACAACATTAAAATCAATCTTTCGAAATTTGAATACAGTTAAACAGTTCTGTTAGACTTATTATAACAAAAAAAAAAAAAAACTAAGCACATTGCGCCTGCTTGGAATAATTTATCTTATAACGATTTAAAGAAGCTAATGACATAGTACCTATCTTGGGAAAATTTAAGTAAAATATTTTGAAACATTTTATATTGATGAAATAGTAGTGATGGGTACTTACGAGCGTTCATAACGAAGCGTAGCAATGCAGCGTTGTAATTATCTGACAATTTTCCAAAATAATCGAAGAATTTTCAATGTTTCTGTTTGTTATTTAAAAAGTGCTCTGCTTACGAACTAAAACGTTAACCCTGAAATGATATCCTTAAGCTGTCACTAAAAATGTGTATTTTTATGGCAAAAAATGTTTTGTTTGAAACATTGTGTAGTAAAATATAAAGTAGTTGTAAAAATTTTAACGGTAAATTCATATGCAACGTATTCAATTATTAACGTTTTAGCTTGTTTACAGATCATTTTTTAAATAATCAGTCAGAAACATTGATAAATGTTAAATTCTTTTTAAAAATTGACAGATGAATTCTAGAATACTACACTTTGGCAAGCAAAAGTTATTAACGCTTTTGAAACTAAAGAAATAAAATAACCAAATATGTAACCAAAATATTACGTGATACGATTTAGTGCTAAAGGACTGATTTTTTAGACTGAGTTTTTTTATATTTGATAACATAGAAGGGAAAGTTATATTTAAAAATCAAAACCATGAATGGATCCTACATACCGCAAGCATCGTTGGCAATACCACGCAAACGTATTGACTGACAAGAACCGGTTTGTACCAAAGTACACATAACTTGACTGACTACACAGACCGTGTTCAAAGTTGATGATGTCAAATATTCGACGTTTACTTAAGTTTATGTTTTATAAAACTATTTATTGGATATCGTATAGCAATGTAAAATAGTGATTAAGAAACTATTTCCAATCGCATTAAAACATTTAACAAAATACTTATTTTATTTAATGCTAAAGATTAGTTGTTATATTTTACAGAACCTCTAATGAGTAAGAGTTCTAAATTCAAAATCATTAAATGTTATAAAATATCTAATAAAAGGAATATGTTACAAAAAAAAAATATTACCTATAATCTTAATTAAAATTACTCTCTATAAAATTTTAATGTCTAATGAAGCTGATATCTCAATTCTGAAATAAATCGAGAACTCGATATTAACGATTAACCCATTCGATGACGGACTCGGAAATAACCGTCAGACAACTCCGCTAGTAGATCAAAAGCGCCGACGTTACATTCAAATTAACAAGCCAATTACCAGTTACTTTGAAAACGTACGCTACAAACCGTCCGGAACTATAAAATCATCACTTATTCAAACAAAAGCTTTAGCTATGAAACAGAAACTGGTATGGGAGACCAATCTAATTTTATAAACAATTAAGAATCAGACATTCTTTAAAAAGTTAAAATAAAAACATATAGAATACATATAATTAATGACATAAACAAATCTTTTCCCTCCGAAGGTCTTATCAGACCAATTCGATCTGTTCTGACGTTAAATAAAATATAAGTAACGTCTGTCTCTTCTTATTATACAATGAGATAAGGATCGCGATGGACAGTCGCTCAGAATCCCATCACGGCACCGAGCCGAGATAAAAAAAATGTGGCTCGAAATTACAGAGAGGACCGAACTCTGGCGCTAATGGCTTACATTAAAAAATATTTTCCATTACGGTTGCTGTCGAGTAATGTGTTCTTGTGGACGGAACACTTAGTTCAGATGGCGCTAAAGAAAACGAGGAAATGACTCATTATGACACTAATACTATAAAAAGTAATTGCAGCTGATACAAATAGAGGTTGTAATATAAATATTGAATATGAATTGTCCGTCGTTCATAAAGGTTTTCTTTTATTAAGTGTTTGCCAATAAGAACAGGTTTTCAAAAATGTCCTCGTTTTGCAAACGGTACACAACGTTGTGACAGCTTTGCGAATATGATGTCAAAAGAAATTTCTGTACGCTTGTTGCACAGCAATATTAATTTCTTTGACTCAATATTTAAAACTTTTGTCATAATTGATACCTAATAACGTTTAATAGCTATTGCCATCGACGTTTTCTTCAATGTACGTGACATTTTCTCAATTATATAGCTCACAGCTCATATTAATTAGCTCACAAATAGTTATATTTTAATTTCACTAACATTTTAACTTTACTATTATATTAATATTTCATTTAAAAGTACCTTTCATTATAGGAAATCTGTCACTCCTATTAAAAACCATCTATTATTAAAATTTTTATTAATTGATTTAAAAAATGTAGGTAAATTAATACGTATCTCTACTAACGACTGAATACTAATTGACAGTAAAAGGGTTAAAAGTATTTTACTGACTATAATAAAATGTTTTATATTTTTATAATCTGTATTCTGCAACTGCATGCACCATAGAGTTTAATACTAAAGAGGATTATTTTAAATATTTCCATTCAATTTTGTGTAATGGTCTTTATAGGGTAAAGTTATTTGACGTTTTGGTACTTTAATTAAATTTTATAATGACCTATAAAATCATTCCTCTATAACGCACAAGTTTTATCTCGATACCTTGAAATTTTCATTACGTTTTCTACTTAAAAGTAAAGAGTGCACGTCCATTCGTTGCGCGCGTTGGAATGCCGCGGCGTGGGTCACTGCCCGATCCCCCCTCCCCTCCGTACGGACGCTCCTACCTCACCTAACTCATCTCGATATCTAAAGCTTCTATCGCCTAGATTAATCATAAAAATAAAAAAAGCTCCGTATATTAAATGTCAGAAAAAAATATTTACACTCAGAAATAATAAAATTGTTTCCACTCATTATAACATGAATGGAGTCGTAAATATGAACGCAAAAAAATAAGCATAATTAATTACAATATACACAAAATAGGACAATGAACTCCATGTTTTAAATGATGACTTCATACCAATTAAATTAAGTAATTTCAAACATAAATATCTCTTAGAAGACAAAGAGACCGAATTTATGATAATATGGTAATGAGTAACGCAGCCTTAATTAGTTAGAAGTATTTGCAAAACCCACACAAATGCAAAACGGTAGCGAGATATAATACATAAATTTATTCTCAGAAACGGTTACATGCCGCATACTGTCACATAAGTAAATCAAAACCGCTTATAAATAGCCTATATTAACATAATCCCGCGATTTGTATAATGAAGTAGCAGGTTTTGTTATTCAAAATCATTCGATTTTCAGGCGAGATGCATCAGAATATAATTTTATTGACCATTCTACGTTCTATATTGACTTTATAATATTAAAATCTACATTGAGACTAAAAGCTTGAGTGTTTATGCTAATTAAATATAGTTTACTTAGACTGGTATTTCTAGACAGTCTTATTTGCGTTCTTATTTGCGTCTAATTGTATTATTTGACATTCAATAAAAAATTTGCTTTGCACCGCTGGTCATAGAAATTAAAATAATAAAGTATTCTGTGTTAACAATACAGATATCTTTAAAATGAAAAATATAGTACTAAACAGATATGTCAATATTAAAAGAGAGATGATTTAAAAAAAAAAATTGCCATTCTTAAGATAACGTTAAATTACATACCAACTGGTGACTTACAGAAGAAGTCCCCACCGTATTAGGATACATAAAAGCCGTACTTAAGCAACTGCGCTTGACTCGACTTGTCGTGCAAGCCCACGCAATGTTTTATCTCTTTACAACCAACTAAGCTGGTTTCCTTTAACTCAATTTATTGTTATGCTACTAATATCTCAGCATCAGTAGGAACGAACACCAACGCTTCTCTCGTATTTCAACTAATTAACATTAGAATAGTAGGAATAATAGGAATATATAGGAATAAGTTGACTTACAGTTCAGTATTTTAGTACAATTTTCTGTATTATAAATTTTTTGAACAATCATATTCATTACATACGTTTTAATTACGAGATGTGTATTGAGAAATACAAATTTGAAGGCACAAAATAGAACTATCAAATCAAAAAGATCAAACGTTTATGGTTTATGACCAATAGTCAAATTAGATTTCGAAGTTTCGTTCATTCAATACGGCATAGTATGTTACTATGAAATTCGTCAAAGATAATAATGTTATTAAGTTCAACAGTGACCAATGATGGACTGAAATTTTGATGATATTTTCTAGTGACGTGTGTATTTTAATATTTAATCCATTAGAAATTGTTTTACATTATTAATATTGCCTATTACTATTGTTGTTACGATCTTGCCCCATGTTTGTATCTCTGTATTATAGTATAGTATCTTTGCACTTCCTAAAGTTTGAAAGATAGAGAATGCTCATAGCACTAAATCTGTATTTTGTAACACAATTTATTGGTCAATAAAGTTTGAATAAATGAATGTTTTATTCGTTTTTAATGAATTTGTACGATAGAATATAGTATATAGTACTTCAAACTCTGTTGTATAAAATGAAATTGATTTTCTTTACAAAGTAATGGATTTAGTCATAAATAACCCATACATACATAAGTTGATATGTACATAATAATAAATATAATAATGACAAATAATAAATATGAAGAAAAAGAAAATAATATTTTCTAAATATGGTCTTTGGAACCCGTATTGTCAGTAGCTAAACGTTTCCATGTAGTATGACATAATGCTAATGAGCCAGCGAGTTGTTCACATGAATATTTTCGCAACGACCGAAGCATTATTAGCATTCACATTAGGCACTATTTTTTGCACCTCCGCTTAACAAAATGAGACGTCAATAAACGGAGCGATCTTTTTTTCTTTGGTAAATTGTAATGGAATATTGTAATGATCGTTTTTTTTTTTGTAAATTGAAACTGGCCAACACAAGTGAGAGTCAAAAATTAGTACTATATGCTAGATTAAATATTGCTCTTCAGCTATTTAAAATAGTTTACAAACAAACTGATAACAGTAAATAATAATAAGTATAATAAAATAAGTATAAAGTACATACTGGCCGTTATTTTTCCATTGTTGAATATAGAACGCGTAATGCCCCTGGTATTGGAAAGATTCTTAGGCTTCGTATACTTTTCTGCCACCTCAGTGGTATAATAAAAAGAAGCCTACCTCTATTGGAGGACTTTGCTAATAGTTGCTATGCTTGGCAGGAGGATTGGCAACCGCAGTTAGGCTTTGGTTATGTTTTAAAAGGGATACTGCTACCCATCCTTCAACTATTAAGTTAAGTAGCCCATTTTATGCCAGAACTATAGGCCGTATATATACGTTGCTAATTTTGAAAATTTCTCATTTATAGCAAATTTCGTATTTATGGCGTATGTTTTCCTCATCTAAGGTCATTAATGACAACAAGTATAGTGGGATCTTTAAAAGTATCTTATGCTGTAATTAATATTATGTTATGTGTAATATTTTAAAAAGAGATTCGTTGCATTCATTGCGTGGCAAATGAAAATCAGCGTCATTACCCAAGCGGTCTGGCTTCGAAGTTTAATAGATTCCATGTGGGCGTACTGCTTTCAATCATTGCACGGGTAGTACAATGACTCATTAACGTACTATACGGTGGGTCTCTGGTAATGATTTAATGACTACCTATACTGAGGTCTTTTACTTTATCTGTGACAATAGATAGAGTATCGTAATGAGCTTTCATTTCTGAACCAAAGATTGTAAATAGAAAAATAGTTGACGTTTTAGATAAGTGAGAATTTAAATTGAATTTAATGAAACCATTCAATAGAATTTCAATGTAATATGATTAAATAAATAGTCTTAACATTTCATCTTATTTTTAATATTTGTAAAATATCGATGCATAAGAGATATTTAAGAAAAAATGATATCCAGGAACTTGATAAAAGAATACATTTTCGAATTTTTGTCTGAATATTTGTTCCAGTATCAAAACTACTAGGTACATTATATTGAATACGGTGTATTTAATTATGTTTCCTACGAATACTTCTAAAATCCATACGTACAAAGTTACGGGTAAAATCTAGCAAATAATATTAACTTAGATTAATTGATCTGTGCTGAACTAAACTGTGCTAAACTTATAAGAATAAGTATTCTTATAAGTTTAATTACAGTAACAAGCTTTCTCAATTTAGTCCAGCATTGGTATATAAAAATATAAAAAATGTTTTACCTAAATATCTTTACAAGGAATATAAAAACTTAATGGAAAAATAATACTGCCTATATTGGGGAATAGTTCCATGCTCCATCATTTATTTTCTGTTGTCCAAAGAAATTCTGTATTCGTCGCGCGGCCGACGTTATAAAAAGTCAAATCCCCAAAAGTCGGACAGGTACGTGGACAAAAAATAAATGGAAAATACTAATGGAGCGAGGCGAAGAGGTTGGCTCGAGACGAAACATGGTAAGTAATCGACACACCTGGTATATTTTTTAATTTATTTAGTTGTTGTCAACAAAAATAAAGTCCTATCAAAATTATTATTCCTTTGTTACACAAAACAAAAAATTAAACTTGCTCGTGTAATTTTCTACTAAATACCTATTGTTTATACAGTTTTTTGTAGCTATGCCAATAATTCGAGCGCAAAATTTCTTGAGATATCGGAAAAAATGTTAAAAAATACATGTCGAAGTTGACTTTCACATTTACAATATTAGTAGGATTTATATAATAATGATGGCAAAGTTTATCTTCAATTCTTATTAATGTTATTTACTTAATTATCACTTCGATCTTTTAGTGTAATTAATCCATGTTTCTTAATTTTATATAATATTTTATCTAATTATTCTAAATTAAACGAAGTTTTAATGTCTTAAAAAAAAAGTTCTGGTAGAATCAGCTTGCCTACTACCTACAGTATTGCGTCCACAGCCGGTTTGTCGGCGCGTACGCAGCCCAAGCGACGTAATGGGAGCGACGGCTAGCCGCTGCCGCTTCACACTCAATTTCACCTCTGACTGACTCATACATTCATTGCGCTGTATACCATACTTCATTTCAACGAAAGCCGGTGCAAAGTCAGGTGACTCCTTTCTTTGCAATATTGTGAAGAATTGCCATTACATATTTAGTAACGATAGGTCAAAAATCTAGGTAAAATGTTGTGATGTTATTGTATATGTTATTTGCAGCTATTAATTTAATTAATATAATGTAGCATACAAATCTTTTTTTAGTTGTTTCATTGCGTCACATCTAACAAAAAAAAAATGGCGGCGTACGATTTAAAAAAAAATCGGTACGATATTTGATACATACAAATCTCAAGTATCATTATAATGATCACGCTTGAATGGTTTTAAAATACAATTTTTCACGGTTCAGATATTGTTTGACGAAACCTGATTCTCTGATTGCTTTATTTATTATTTATGACTACTATTTTATGTGATTCATGGAAATAGCCAAACAGCAGCGATAATTTAGATATCAATAATTAAGCTTGAATACAAAAAAAAGCTATTAAAACAAAGCAAAAACACACTTAATATTAAAACACAGATAGGTTTATTATCCCCAGATCCGGAGTGAGTACATGTTTAACAAGTTGATAAGATTAAAAAATCAAAACAGATAACACTAAGATGGACGGTGGCTTAAAACTAATACGGAATAGAGGATCACTGGACGTATTGAAATTCTGACATACGACTCAAGAATAAATTGCATTATGATAAAGATTATAGATTAAACAAAGAACATAAATCTACCTATTATATTTATTGTAACAATACTAAAGAACAATGACATCAGTGTAACATTAGATAAATGATATGAAATAAATTCAATCCCAAAAACAACCGCAACAATATTAATTTTGGATACAAAGAATGGGACAACAGATGCTTCATCTTTCTCTTATGGATTAGAAAATAATTCAAGTGGTTACCTAAAACTGGTTCCAATTATCAGATTTATAACTCAAGCGTTTGATTCATGACCGTCTCGCTTGGCAATTATACTCTAGTCCTCAGATACCATTAATCAACGTATACTGATAGATTCACTATGTACAAATCCAATTAGAGTTGGAATCCTTGCTACAATTTTGTTTTGTTGAAACTATAGCTGTTGATTTATGTGATGAGGTGGTGTAATTAGGCCAACGGGGTAGAGTGTTAATAATTTTGGTTTCGTCGTAAATCCGTTTTTAGTGCTGCATGTAATTGACTGTAATCGTCTATAATCGCTTGGCGTAGTAGTTTTATTGGAGTCTCTCATGTGGGAAAAATAATATATAGTTTTGATGTTTTTGATTGATTGCTATGTAGAAATAGGATGGATGGTAGATATGATAGGATGATGATGTCTTATGTCCGGTTGTAGATATATTCTGTAGATTGCGAGGTTGTTTATTATTTATGTTAACAGATTATGAATTAATAAGATTTCTAGTTTTTATTATCATGGTTATTGCTTAAAGCAAAATTCGCGGCTTCTCTCTGCTAATATTAATTTTCTTATGTATCGAAGTCGCGTTGCGTGGATTTTTCTAAAAACCTTTCTTAAAGAATGCCGTAAGATAATTTGAAATTAACAATAATTTCAAATGATCTTACGGCATTCATAAAGTAATACAAATTATACTATACTTATATAATAGAGTAGAGGAAATATAGAAAAATAAATATGTATTTGCAAACTAACACTAATCGTTAAACATTTATTACATCAAAGAGCCGAAAATGATTAAATTATCGAAATAACATCGATAAGTATAATATATTCCTTCTAAGAAGTCGATATTAATATAGTATCGTAAACAATTATTTGTTACGTTCTCAATACTTTTATAACTAAAAAATCATAAAATCGAATAGTAGTCGTAAAGTAGATAAATGTATCTGTTCTAATTAGAAACCGACAATTCTTTATTACCGAGAAATAACATAACCTGATACATAAAAGGATCGTTTAATATAAAAAATATAAGTCATTACTGGATCAGACGCAGTAATCGATAATATTAGAGTCAAAATCTAGTTTTGGTGTCCTCTTGACTAATAAATGTTTATAGCTATACGAAAAACTTCTCAAAAGTCGATCAATGCTTTAATCTCCCATAAAATCGGTTTGTACGTGCTTTGAGAAGATTAAAAATGGTTGCTCTCAGGCACTGGTAATAAATAACGTGATTATTTCCTTTTGAAACTGGCCTGAGTCTACGTTAAGCGAACTTTTTTGTGTGAAATCAACCGACAAGATACTTTGTTAACGGCATCATGGAAGGATGTAGAATTATATTCCTTTACACTTATTGTAATGCTACTTGACATTTCAAATCATTGTGAGAGCAAATCAAATGAAAGAGTATGAATTATTTAAAATATTCGTTCATTCTTTAGAAAAAATGTATGTTGAACCTATGAAAGCTTTTCGTTCTTTATATCTTTTACAATATGGAATTTACTTTGTTTATTATATAAATTGAAATTATGAATCATGAACATAAATATATATGATACATGTTTACATTTTATCAGAATTCACAATGTAAGGTACTGTACAAAGATAGCTGAATAGCTTGGCTACACAAACCAACAAGGGTTCAACCTATCAAGGACAACCGGTTAGCAGTATGGCAGTATGGTATAAAACTCCGTGGATAACCATCCACTGGCACTCAGATAACATCAAGTACACTTACTTATACAATTTAAATGTGTTTCACTTCAGTCACGTAGACTTGAAAAATATTTTTGAATTATCTTGATTTAGATCTTTCAAGTCTATTCCTTACTTGGTTAAAACTTATTTATTTATATTTACATATCTTATGTAAATATTATTTTCGTTCATTATACATTACTACTTTCAATTGTTTAGTTTCTTAATCTTCATTATTATCTAGTTAGTACTAAATAAAAACGTTACGTCTAAGATTGTAATTAAATATTTCAAGTCTTTTTTAAAAGTACAGTTATATACTAAGAATTTCAAGATATATTAAGTAAGATTAAGATTGTCTACCTGGTTTCATACTTGTGTGTGTGCGTATGTTAAAACAAGAATTTCTTATATCTGTGTGAGTGTCTCCACGGATTTTATCTGTGGTAGACGTCGTCGTATGATTAATGGACATACTAAAGTCGCCTGGGATACCTTTCTTCCATAAGTTCATAAATAACAATGGTATCTAACGTGGTATACTTTCAAAACTTGTTTTTGGACTCTCAAACGGCCTATTGTGTTGTACTTCGTTGACAAATACCACAGCGTCACGGGTCAAAGGATTGAATTTCAAAATAGTTAGACATACTATGTCCAGGCTAACGATTATAATATTCACACACAAATATCAGAGGATGTAATGTAAATACAAATATTCTTGTCAAGCAGTGTGGGCTGGATCTTAAAGGCCATAATGGTATAGTACCGTGGAGGTTGCGTTTGTTTGGGCAGCCAACCGGTCACTGTTTGCACTAGACTCCTCGAAACCACTCGGAAATATTTCAAGCGAAGTTCTCTTGAGCAAACGCATTTGACGACTGCTTCAAATATTAGACTAATATAATAAATATAAGCGAATAGTTATAGGAAAATAAATTTTCATTTTGTGCAAAATAAAAATATACCATTTTTATTTTGCGCAATATGAAACATGGTCTATACTTGAACATATCAAAATTGAGCTTAATTTTATCTTGATAGAATTAATATGGCACTATCACAAGAGTAAACCCTACTGATTGTAAAAAGATTTCTGAAAATCGCTACAGAATTGGCGAAAATATCGAGTACCATACAGAAAATACAGGCATATAGACAAGCGATTACTTTTTAAAGATGTTTTAAAATAAATCAATATTAAACGTCGGCGTGTAATAGTAATCTACAAAAGTAGCATTACATATAGCTACTACAAGCTCAATGGCCTTTAAAACTGGATTAAGTGGCAAAGAAATGCTAAATCTGAGATAAGCATTACATCTTTTCAACCCACACTGCTTTTATATGTATATATTATTCATTTTAAATTTTATTCTCTGTACAAAAGGTTCACTTTTGTTAAAAGTAATATAAAAAGTTACGGTGACAATTTAAGATATTAATCACATTATAGTTTCCTAGTATTTAAGTTTGATGTATTTTATGTATAAAAAGGAATAATTTATAAAACACGTTAGTAACTCTACATAAGTCTTTAATTTAATATTTTTTTAAAAAGAGCATCAAACATCGGATTATGAAATTCCTTAAGAGATTTAAAATGATAAATGTAAATTAAATGTAGCCGTGTCGTAAATGTATACACCAGCCAAGTTTGAATTTCTAAATGGCGTGCCTATAAATTAATATCTTGAAAGTAATCGTTCGAAATAAAACAAAAATACCGATTACATGGACAATGATTATGATAATTTAACATAAAAAAATTTAACCAAAGAAGATATTGGTAATAAGAAATAACTGGTTTCATTTGCATTTTACAACTAAAAGACATTTTAGTAAAAGCACAAAACAAATAACGAGGCAAAAGCTTCTGATCATTTACAAATCCCAAAAAGTTGATACTGTAAAAAACATTTCAACATTTAAGAGACAGGTTCTCAGATTACGGACAAGTATTACTTTCCGTTTTTGCGATAGCCAATGTATGATTAATGGAATTGATTGTACCGGTGGAATGATAATTGAAAATATGTTTTTTATTGCCAACTGTTATTATTAAAAATGTATTAACTATTTTACTCATAACTATAACGACATTCTTCTTTATAAATAGGTTTGTTTGTTTGCCTTAGACCGATGTCCTTTCAAAATTAATTTAAATAATGTTAAACTTTTAAATTTATTAAATTAAGTTCTCGAATACAAAATCTGTAATATTTATGTAAATGATAAGTTCAAACTAGATATAGTTAAATAGATTCTTTGGATATTAATTGATTACAAAATTCTGAATCCTATAAAAGCTAAAACTATTCAATTTAAATCAGCTTTTAAAGAAAAAAAATAACTGCATTGATATCAAAATTTTGCTTATGAAAGAGGCAGTCACATTTCAAACATATAACAGTCCTCTTTTTAAGTAGAGAATAAAAAATCAATGATAGATTAAAAATATAAAGAAATTTTAGTGCATTTTTATCGATACGTTCGATTAAAGTTATCTCAGAATCCGAATCACGCGAATACTTAATTGGTTTGAAGACGACAAAAAAGTATTCTGTAACTCAACACGCGAGCGAATCCTGTATAATTTAAATAATACGTTTACCTGTCTATATCGACTCAATAGTGATGGCAATCAAACTTTAAGCATAAATGCTTTTGATATATAAAAAAAATCAGCAAGACCAAGGAAAGTTGATATCTAGTTCTCTTCATTACGTTTCAATAAATTTCAAAAAGTAGTTTTATTTTTATTTAGATGGTTATATATATGATTATATTGGAAGAAGATTGAAAAATACTAAATGTTAAACTATAAAAATATATATAATAATCTAAGTAAGTATAAATATTATTGCTCTAGTGATATAAAATGCAAGATTCTAAATATTAACAGAAGAGAAAATACGTAGATCTAAATCTTTTCCAGAAAAAAAAAAAACATATGGTAATATTTCATGTGTCCATGTGCTAAAATGTAACAAATGTGTAAAGACAGGTTTAGAACGTGACGTGTTAAAGCTTATTAAACTTAAACTGATGAAAGAAGATAAGATTTTGTCACTATGACAGCAGACAATGAAATTACAATTTTACATTAAAAAACATTATTTGATATCTACTTAAATTATAATTAAATAGAAAAGATATGAAGATATAATTGTATATATATGTAATGTATATATACATTATATCTCAATATCTTTTCTATTTAATGGCAAAAGTAAACATTAATAAAGGTCTAAAACATGTTTACAATATTCAAAACATATATTTTAGTTCAATCATTTATGAGAGAGAAAGGTTAAATTTTATTGCATTTTAACTTTATCATTCTAAAAAATATTTCCATTACAATCACACACGTTTTTCTAGATAAAAAGATATAAAGAGAGGGCAAAGGTAAATTTATACAGCTTTAAATTTATTAATATAGAGTTGCAGGTGAACAGGGTGTAAATAATGCGTCCTTCCTTAGCGTCAAAATGGATTGAGTGTACGAAACAAATTGCGCAACAGTTACTGAGCACGGCCAAAGAGAACTTTCAAAAGCCAATAAGAAACTGTGAAATCGACGAACGGACTCGTACAGCGTTTCTGGCTAATTATTCTACAACCTCGGTCACGATTATTTCAAACGGAGGTACGTATGTGGAAGAAACCAGCACAACCATTAGACCAATCAATTTTGAGTATTTCTCAACAAATGAATTTGATTTGACGAACAATCTATGATTTTTTGTACGTGGCATTATAAATAAAGTTGGTAAAATTACAATAATTTAAAAATTCCCATCAAAAAAAGAACGACTCTAATCGTGAAATATATATGAGATCAATACAGGATAAACACTGTTGATTTCTAAATATTAAAATCAGTTTAGAATTGTAGACGATACGTAAAAAATATACAGACTGTTTGAGAACCTTTTCTTTAAGGCGTTTGATTAAATCATATCATTGTTTAACATGATTTGTTCAAGTTTTAAGAAGAAGCAATGTCGCGTGGCAAGTTTTTATTTTTACTTCAAAATATGGACGCTTAAGACTTTCGTGACTGTAATTCAGGATACATTCTTTTTAAATGTTTGCATGACAAAATTTCGATTAGAGTATCATTATCAAATCAAAGATATTTAAGTAGCCTAATTTAAATACAACACATTCCTGACAATTTGAACATTTTTGGGAAACAAGCTTCGAGGAGCCAATGTTATGCACCAATTGGTTGAAAACGATAATTTCTAAAGATGTCCGTAGGGGATACTCTTGTTCTTGCGACTAAGTCCACCTGCCCGCTTTGATTTATTATGGATTCAATATTAATTTGATATCCCTTTTTGCTATGGCCCCTTGAGCGATCGAAACGAGCGGGTGGAGGTTCGCCGGTCCCCATTATATGTGGTCTCGAACGAATCATAATTGCATATGGGCTCAGAGATAAAATGTTCAATGCACAAACAATAAATTTTGCAGAATCCTATGTAAATCATTTGATTTCAATTCAATTTCGATAATAATAAGTTGTATGTGACAATTTGATTATCATCTTCCTTTCCTTATTTCTTATTTGGGGTTACATTTTCCTTTTCCATATTTATCTCTATTTGCAATAATCTCAATATTCGCTTCGTTTTCTAGCTATATTATTGTTCAAACAGTTTATTTATCTCTTTTTAGGTCATCTTTCATTCAATCATCCATCCCATATCCCAGTTATCTGACTAATACTGCATATTAATAACCGCTAATATTAATATAAAAAATAAGTATGACTTCATTGGAAATAGGTTTATAATATATTCAGAGAAGCACAATTAAGACACTTATAAGTCATAATTATGACTAATTTTATTAAAATTAAAAAATAAAAGTAAATATATGCAAGTATATAATATAAAAGGTAAAACAATATATAAATTGAGAGCTAGCTGTGTATGAATTTGCTAGTCTAAAATGTACTTCTCATAAGATGTAATACGAACCAGTTTTACTTTTAAGAAATTGCTCATCGTGTAGTACAAAATTAATGATAACTGTGTTATACGTTACACGTGTCTATGGTATGGTTATATTAATGGTGGTACGTAGATATATTATAACCCGAACAGGTTTATGGTGTAAATGTTGTTGTTTGTATGCTTATGTGTTTGACCACATCTCATTTGTGATGGGAAACGGTTATCGATGAGCTTTTATTAATGGCTGGAATTCTGTGGCACAGTTGATTGGTTGTAACGATATCCATATAATAAATATGTAAGCGTTTGTAGCTATATTCTTGGGAAGATTAGTTTTTGTTCGTCCATATACGGTATGTATATATATATATATATATATATATATATATATATATATATATATATATATATATATATATATATATATATATATATATATGTAAATGATTTGCTATTAATATAGTATATGACCTTAATATGTAATTAATTTCATTTTTCTAACGTGCATTATGCCAAAAAATAAAAAGAGTATGAATAAATTTTTGTTATTTTGAGTATTATTACTGTTATTATTAAAATCATAATAACTTCCTTAAGGAAGTGTATAGTTACAACAAATAAAAAATAAAAAGCTTTTAGATGGATTTGCACGAATGAATATAACAAAGCTCCTAACTGTACAATATTTTCCTCATAATTATAAGTTTGTGTTATAATCAATTAATTATACCATACATAAATTAGTATGCAATAGGTATACCTCTTAAAAATTATTGGTTTATTATTTACGAAATGTTTGCATATTTTTTAATTACAAAATTATCATCTCATCGATCGTTTCTCGATAAGAACGTGTAATTAAATTGTTCATAAATTGTTTATAAAAACGAGGCATTAATTGAAAAATATGTTAAAGGGAAATTTCAATGTAATATAGTACATTTTTCGCCGCTTACATCTTATCAAGTAATTAGTAGTAAAGTAAGTTTTTTGACGGTTTATCGCCGCCATGTTTATTTCACGTACCATGAAAACCTTTATCATTGCAGTACGTCTGTAATTTAGACGACTCTAACAACACTCCATTTATAAAAATCTCTCTACTGGTGGCTGTTTAGGCTTGTACCTGTTACAAACATCCAAACAGACAATACACACACCTGTAGCCACATTACCCTCCTTTTCACAACAGTCGGGTGCAAATTACTATGGTTTTTGTTAAATACTTCGTAGAATCACGAAATAACCGTGCAAGTCTGTCCTTGGTCGGTCAAAGGCGTAGGTTTTTCTTTGAAATTATTAATTACGGTACAGGCTATAATAACGTGGCATTATGCATGCTTTGTACGATGCATCTCGATTACAAAGGCAATCATAACATAATAATGCAAGCGACAAAAAAGCAAGTGAACCGCCACGGTCGCTTGCCGCGATGAGTTCATTCATGATAGAATTAGCTTTTACGCTTATATAAATAAGCATAAAATTATATAAATTAATATTATATAAATTCATAATTACTCATTAGACATTTATTTAAAAAATGTATATTGTGTCTGTAATTATATATGATTTTCCAAAAAAAAAAGCATTTATTTAAATTCATTTGGAGAGGATGGATGAAAGAAGAATTACGAAAGAGATTTATCGAGCAAGAATGAATGGAGATGTCGGTAGGGGCCGCCCTAGATGGACGTATGTCGACCAAATAGGCGACGTGCTGAAGAAGGGTCAAATTAAAAGTACCCGTAACCGACGAGCGTGTATGACAAGATTGATGAATGTGGAAGAAGCGAAAGAGGTTTGTTTGAATCGAAGCATTTGGCGTTCCATTGTTTCTGCCTACCCTAATGGGAGACAGGCGTGACAGATATGTATGTATGTATTTAAATTGAATATTAGAAGTATTGTAGTAATCATAATAAATATATTTTAGAATTAACAATGTTAAGTTCACCCATAATACATGTGTCAATTTATTTTTCGTTATTGTACTTATGTTAATCATTAAAAACAAAAGTCATTAACGGAGTAATAACATTTTTCCAATAAAAGGGATCGTAGATAAATTTTAAAAGAATTTAAATTAACCGGTATCAAAATGGAGGCTGTTATCAGTTTCTAATGATACTAACTTATAAGAGAAATTTAAAGTTATTTGTTGTTATTGAAATTTTAATTCAAGAAATATTTATCCTAGTACGTTCTATAAATTCTTAGTACAAATAATATCTGTAATTAATATATACCTACCTAATTTCAAAAATTTCTATCGGAAAATCACGTACATTCTTGAAAAATATATTAGTTTCATTTATGTACCGCTAATGATTTACATTTCACCGTCTGTTCGTCTCTATGTATGCTTAAATCTTTAAAACTACGCAACAGATTTTAAATCGGTTTTTTTTAATAGATAAAGTGATTCAAGAGGAAGATTTATATGTATAATACATGCATATTATTATAGAGAAACACTGATAAATTTAGAAGTTTCTAATGTGATATGTTGTAATGTGTACCCGCACGAAGCCGGGGCGGGTCGCTAGTATATATATAAATGTAACATTTGTGTTTATCCTATTTCGCTTAAATCGACTATTTACCACTTAGACGTTTTTGTCACGACTTATTCAAGAACTATTGGCAATTCCACGATGATAACGCAAAATAATTTGAACTGGAACTATTAAATTGCCATAGAAGATGAAGATAGTAAAGCCAAGTGTCTATTGTACGGTCAGCAGTGAAATTTCATAGCTTTACATAAATAAAATTAATATGTATATAAATAAACTAAGTTATTACGTCAGTATGATGGTATATTATGCCATAGATAAATATATTATGTCTACAATGATGTTGATTGTTAAGACTAGATAACATTTTTATTTTATAAGCATTAAAAAAATATCAATACACAATCTTAAATTATCAATCTTAAATAATGAAAATAAATTGATATTTTTATACAATTCCACAATCTTTATTTCATCTATAGTTAAAATTACAAATAACCTTTAAAATTGCTTATGATTAGTAAACAGTCTATAGACACCTGACTGAGACTATTCAGTGTTACTAGGAATATAACGCTGTTTTATACTAAGTTGAGAAGTGTTATTAGAAACCACCATGCGATTATATTTGTGGTTATAATAAATATAAGTAACATAAACTAAGCCACACGGTGATACCTATCCGATGATAAATAGTTTGTCACAGTAAATAACGATGTAATATATAATATAAATATAAACTTACTTCGTCGAACCTTCTCAGTTTAGTTACTTTATCTCCATAATAAAAAAAAAATTTAAAAATTATCTCCAGGGGAAACTGCGTACCATTCCATACGTCTTTGTGGACCGTACAAACTGTTCTAATACGAAGCCGCCACCAATAGAATACGATGAGTCATCAAAATTTAAACTAATTACGATTGGATAGAAAGAAAAAAAAACGTGTAAGTTGATGTGAGACGAATATTCTGTGGCGGTTCCTTCAAAAATCGGTCTAGGCTGCCGATATTTTTATGGTTAATTTTATGATTATTTTTATTTGATGGGAACTAAACGGTATTTACAAGCTGAAGCGTTTTGAAATAGCTATTACAGTTTATCGATATTTCTATGATGAAATATATTTTGGTGAATGATTTTATAAGAGGATTTTTTTTTGATGGATACTTTTTGATATTTTATAAATCAATACACATAAGTAATTCTGTTTATCTGAAAACAACTATATGAATATACGAGTATTAAATTATTTTCAACTGACTTTAAAAAGAAAGAGGTTCTCGATTTGGTTGCATTTTTAAGTTTGTTATCATATATGTTATTAAAAAGATATGCTTACAGTTTAGTCCTATACAAATTTTATCAAATTAGTACCAGAGTAGTTTAGTTTTTAAAAAACTTTTTTCCAAAACTGAAATCTTTTTTTTTTTAGAACACAAATTATACACTTTTTTTTATTTTTATTTTATTTTTGAAGTACGAAATATTTCTGTTAAGTTTGTAGTTATTTATCTTTTTGTTATTTAATAAAAAAATAAGTATAGGAAACTATATAAAAAGACAATGAAACTTAGATGAATTTTAGTGAAAAAAAATTGCATTACATTTGGAGGCATTATTTGCATCGTTTATAATTATGTTAATAACATACAAACATTTTTAATAATATCTAATATACCACATTAAGCTTCACTCGTATAGTGATTCTCGATGTGAAATTTGAAATTTATTTGACACAGAGATGAGGCGTTCCAAACAGATATGGGACACTAAATTGGTATTTACGATAGTAGAATTATATTGATAAAAATAATTTTGTATCTGGAACTTAATAACAATATTTAAATTCAGAATTCCAAATATTTGAATATCTGTTTTTCAACTACATCTTTAGTAGCACATATTATGCAATAATGTCTAATTTTATAAAGACTGGTAATTTTTATTATTAACAATAAAAATGTTTGATTGACTCTAAAAGACGACGACCTGAGATCAAACGACTGAATTAAATTCATTTATTATTATAATGTTCAACATCCGTTGTAGGTTTTGTATTTCGATTATGAATATTAATACGTTGGATGAAAACCATTTCAATATTATAAACACACAAAGAGGGCTCAATGATCAATAATAATGTAAAATAGTGTGAATATTTTTGTTCTAATATTCTCAATGTTTATATACTTTATAAAAAAAATTTAAATAAAATTAATTCTTTTACTCTTTTATTTATAAAAAAACATTATGTTAGACTTGGTTTAGTTAATTTTAGAGTATACGTAGTAACTTCGTTTTGACACTGTTATTAATAAACATGGAATTACCTCGGAATAACAATACATTTCTGATTCCAAAATTAACGTGCATTTCATGGAACAATGAAATAGCAATTGTCCTATCTATACATATAATAAGACTGTAGAGGTCGAATGTCTATACATAGAAAAAAAAAAACGCTAAAAACCGAGTCAGAGGGATATTAGAAATGAAATAGTACATATTATTATCTAGATTTTTTCAATTTTTTTGTTTCTCTATCTGTTTGTCTGTTTACCTATTTGCCTGTTTGTATAGGCTAATCTCCAAATTTTAAGTTTCCGTGGGATAGTTAAAAAACTATAGTAACTTATACACACACACGTACACAACCTACTTAAGTTATTTTAACCTAAGTCAAGAAGTGAGAGACATGTTATTTTTTAATTTTGGTCCAGTATTTCCAGATATAATAAATAGGTAAGTACATACATCTACCGGATGTTATCTACCGGAATAATAAATACCACGCGGACAAAGCGACTGGCGTTAGCTAGTTAAAAACAAAAAGTATCAGTTATGAACAAATTCGAAGTTGTTTTGACAAAGACAAGTTACTATTGAAATTTGACATTCATAAAATTATACGACCGAAACCATAAAGAAACGGTAACAGATTCTTTGAAATTACACCCTTATTCCTTCGCTAAACTAGGGTGACTTTGTGATAGGATTTTAGATTTACTTTGAAAGTAACATTGGACTAGCTTTCTCATTCGTTATTCCGTGTTTATAAATACAAAAATTGGTTAATAATGACTTGTTACTTGGAGTAAAATTTATCTGGCTTTACTACATAAGAGAGAGAGAATAAAAGAATCTAAATAAGTCAATAATATCCAATTTACAAATAGTTATCTTAAAAATTAATAAACATATTTAAAAGTCAATCAGTTCATTTCTATCTGTCATAATTGAACCGAAACGCTTATATATCATCTAATTGTTATCTACAATCAGTAAAACTGACCAATAAGCTCGACTGTTGCTCAGCAAATGGTATGCGCTGCGATGTCCCTGAGTTTTTTTCTATATGCTTTACGACTGTTGTGTACGTTGGAAAGTACAACCACCTTTTACTATTAATCAAGATAGACCGATTTCCAAGAAACTAGTACTACTATCGAGAGACTTATAAATATTTCATTTCCAAGTAGCCGAGCGGATGCAGCCACAGTTGGCTTCACATCTGCAACTTGAGTTACACCGACTGCCTGTTACGTGCATATAAATTAGGTCTTTATACCGTAATCAGTCTTGTAGAAAATTAAAATAAGTAAGGAAGTGGATGTTCCATCAACAGGTACAATTTATGTCGTAATTAGTGGTTACAGATAATACATTTTAGCATATTAATTTAAAAGAACGTACCTGTGATCCCGTAAGTGGTCCTGTCTTCGGAAGGCTTTGCCGCAAATGTCGCAAGAGTATGGCCGCTCGTCCGTGTGCGTCCGCTCGTGGATGAGCAAATTGTAGGATTTGGTGAATTGGCGGTTGCAGAACTTGCAGATGAACTGCTTCTTGGGGCTTGATGCTCTCCCTGGTGCTCTCAGCAACCGTCGGTCTAAATGAGGATGCATTTGATGAGGACCTGCTCCAGGTGGAAAAAGTCCAGCCCCGGGAAATGTGAAACTACCGGGCGTTGTCGGAGATGGACCTGGAGCGCCAAGAAATGCCCCTGGTGGCCCGTAAATTGGTGGTTGAGTTGATCCATCAGATATCATGCCATCCATGGATGAAGTTCTGTGATGCGGCAGTAACATTGCAGCTGCTGCCTCACGAAGAGCTACTTCTTTTCTTTTTTCAACCATCATAGCCATTAAATCAAAGTTCCTTTTAGGAAAATTCCCTGTTGCTCTATCAGGAGATCCTTTCGCTGATTCAGCACGCTCTCTTTCTAGTATTCTTTCTCGTTCCATAATTTCTGAAGGTATTAATGCAGGATGCATATCATTGGGATAAATAACGGGATGTATAGATCGCGTGGGTACTACAGGAACAAAGGCGGACGACTCGCGATGGGATGCGGTTAGGAGAGAACCAGATGTTATCTGTCGATGGTAGGGCAAGGGTGGTGATTCAAAGTTGTTTCCTGGATTTCTGCCATTTGAAGAAGGTCTTTGTTGAGCTCTGTCTGTTGAACTTGCAAGAAACTGATCATGTCTGGATCGTAAAGGTGCATTTACTGGTGTATCAGAAACAGGACGAGGTGTAGAAGCTCGTGATACAACTGTTCCACCGTTGTCCGACATCACGCTTTAAAAACATCTGAAAAGAAAAAAAAAATACATTAGCATTAATGCTTTTGATAGTAGTAGTCTTTGTATTATTACACTCATTAATATGTTGCCCTCCGGCATTCACTATGGTATCCATTTATCATAACGTATATAGTTCCGTATTGCAAAAAGGAATGAGTCGATTGCTTATGTCATATATGTTTTATATTTAGTATAGAATATGGAGCATGTTATAGTCACGCATTTATAAATAAACTAAGGGTTTCGCGTATCTTCACACGTGGAAACCGGTTTTCTTTCAATCTTGTGTGAATTTAGCATAACAGTTCGGAAAAAGTAATAAGTTTAAGTACCTTTCATACTTCTCCAAGTACACATGTGCGTTACGGTGAAAAAAAAAATAGGTTTGTAGGCTTAGCTGTTTTAGTAGTTACTTGTTACTACGTAAAACGTAATTATATAGTTGTCTCCGCAACTTACTTCATTTTAAGGATAGTAGATTAGTATCAAAAATAGAATAATCTTTTATATTAATACAAAAATGTAGATATTATATAAGTAGGTAGACATTTATCTTGTATATTACTAAATTTAATTATATGTGAAAGTGAGTTTGTTTGTTATATTATAGTGCCTTATGGCTTAACCAATTGCAATGACATTTGGTATACACATAAGTACGTATAGTAAGGAGAATAATGTAATAATAGGCTACTTTTTATCCCGTTCAGTAATATATTGCAGTTACGCGGACAAAGTTCTGGATAAAAGTTAGTGAATAATATAGAATACATTCAAAATTATGCTTATTTAATTTAAAATAATGTAAATGCATACAATACGATTAACAAATCGATACAATTATGGGTAAATATACAGTAACAATCGTCTGCTCGTTCAATTCATTTAGATTTATGGATCGAGAAACATGCTTAATGAAGTAGCTCTATATAAATTCTACTAAATAATTACCATATAAAGATATGCTAGTAAATCGTCTCAAGATAACTACTGTGAAGATCTATCAGTATTCACGTCTTCATAGAAACAGTTTGGTATCAATTCTACTTGTATATCTAATTGTTTATTCACATATTTATGTGTAAAAATTTAGTACTAAAATGTAAATGAAAAAAGTTTTAATATTAAAAAATGTAATTTCGACAAAACCAATAATAATCTTTACAATTTACCCCCTGTTATCTACCCTAGTTTTTTGTCCAAGGAATTTGCCTTTCTGATTCGTTTGACAATTATCCTTAATGGCCAGCTCGAATAGGTGATAACAATGAACGCAGAGCTTAAGAACTGCTTGTTAAGATAGTAAAAAACATTTTCTTTTAATGCTTTCCAAATGGATAGTGACTGTGGTCATGAAGACAAATAGGCCAAGAATATGCCATACATAGTAGCATATTAAATAATTACCTACATTAGTAATAAAAATTTAAAACTAATATTAAATTTGTACTTTACTATAATAATAGTTCTATAATATAACAGAACCGATACGTTATCACAGACATACTAGAATATGCAATTTATAAAATATTATAATTAATGTAAAACTACTACTAAAATTTATAACATGTATTCAGCATGTTATAAATTTTATCTAAGCAAAAAGACATAAGGGGAATTTAATTAGTATCATTTTGATCTTATGAACTAAACTTTCTATAGTTATTTAAAATTATAGAAGTCGATTTTTAGCTCCTGGTGATATCATAAAATGTTAATCCAGACTGGAATGCGATAAGACAATGATATTAAAGTCAATGATTGATTTATTACTGAATACATAAATACTACTTAGTATAAATATTTTAGCAAAAAGTATATGTATCTTTATATTATAAAGTATGGTTTATTTATTTCTACTTTTATGACTGACGCAGTAAAAAAGTAATTACTGTAATTGGATGTGATGAATGGTTTTTATTTTGACCCTTATTGGTTGTATAAAACGTACGAGTATACTATGTTTTACTTTATATAATAGCATAAGCTTGCTGAACATTGCCCTCCTCCTATTAGGGGGTTTAGCTAGTAGTTACCACGCTTGGCAGTTCGAACTTGGTGATGATTCAAGAGGGATGCTACCCATCACTTAGCAATTTAATTCCCTTAGTCGCCTATTACAATACCCACAAAAAACAGAAAGGCAACTTTCATAATAAATTTACATAATTAGGAATTTGTAATGTATTATATATATTTATATTGGCTCCAATATAAAGGTGTTTCTGTGGATTCAAAACTACAGCCAATACTTTAGTTCAATATGGTATGTTTATGGTTCATAGAAGACTTTCACTAATTCCGTTTGTTAATCGATAACATTATTTTTTTATTATTTATCACAATTATGTATCATTATACAATTATCTATTTATTCCATATGAGACATCAATTGTTAAAACAAATTTATTCAGTCAAGTGACACATTAAATTAGCTATTATTACACATTACTTATTTTATATATACCAATAACAACTCTGAAAAGATTGCTATTACAAGATTTACGATTGGCCCGACTATTTTCATCTATATTATTATGCCTTGGGACAATAAAACTGACGCTCATTTTACTGCCTGGTATGTGTGCTACAAATGTTTTCATAAAGTTTCCGGCGTCTGTGACTTTTATGTGATGTTATAATTATGTTCCTGGTTATGGTTAGGTCAAATGTAGGTGCTATGCTATTTATAGATATATTGAATATATTATTTTTAGACTATTAGTTCAGATAGCCGTTACAATCTGGCTCTATCTATTTGATCACCACAAGATGAGATTTTTAAACTTTGGAATTAATTAAAGCCAATTAGCAGCTAATGTTCCATGATAAGGAATTTGTGGTTTAGTATTTACGATAGAAGTTTTTCAAGTTTTTATAACGGTGTTTCTATATGAAGGCTTATAATTAGGAAAACAGAAATATCCTAAAAGAATAAATCTAATGATACAAAAAAATATACAACTGTACTGTACTGTACTCTATAAATGTTGTGTATTTTTTTTGGATCAATTTAATTAAATCACAGAAAAGTGCCCTATTATGTATTAAATAAATTATAAATAAATTTGCATAGTTAATTATAAGTACACGTTTTTAAATCAGCAATAGTTTCAGAATAAAAATACAAGCCTTTGCCGATACCTACACAAAAAAAAAAAAAAAAAGTTAAAGCACCTACAAAAGATTAATCTTAGAATCAATTTATTCAAGCGAGATCGAAAAAGAAGGCGAGCGGGCCCACATTTCACTGCGTTGTTCGCTCTACCGTAAAAGCCTTCTGATTTTCTGTTCCTTTTGCTCGCACTCATTGCTTTCTATTTTCTATCTTGCTCACTCTACGGTAACGCTTGATCGAGTTCCTACCATCTTACTTGCTCCGAAGCAGTAAAACTACTTTTATCTCGCTTTTCGTTTGAGAACTCAAATGATATGAATATGTATACAAGCTGCAGTAAGCAATGGTCTCTGGATGTAATGCTGGTCATTTCAATAACATAAAACTTTAAAAGGAATATTTTAAAGCCGTCCGTTTGGAAATTTACATTTCTCTTGTCGCACACAGGTGTTTAAGTAACTTAGTACCTACTTGACACTGTTACAAGTTTTCTGTCGAATGTATAAATAATGTTAGTGATATAAATTAAGCCAGATGTAATTTGTTTTATCTAGGTAAATTAAGATGTTAGACAAGAGAACATTAAAAACATAGGTAATACTATTATAAATAAGGATTTGACTGTCTCCTAACACAAATTACTCTAGATGTTCCCAAAGTACAAATAATTTTAGAGTCAATTTTAATCTTCAGCTTATTTTCATTAATGCCAAAGTCGCGATGGCCTTATTCTTATGTTCTAATATGTTTAAATTTTCAGCATGAAATATAGAAGATTTAATAATTAAAATCTGGTTTGTTATCTACTTACCATAAATCAACCAATAACAGGTGAATTCATTTATGTAAACAGTATCTTTTAATATATTAAAATATATGGATCGGGATCCATGACTGATCTTAAAACTTTTTGACATACTCTCGCTATTTCACACTGAATATTTCATTGTGATCTTGATATTATGCAAGCAGATGAATATAATTTTCATTTCACCTCTAATGCGTTCTTAAAATGCATTCAATGTCAAACAAAAATGCGAAGTGTGACACGTGATTATACTCAATTATTCATTATGAAAGACTTTCTTAGATAGAATAATAATAATATACTGTTTAGTGTTATAACAAAAAAATTGGCAACTACCCTTCGTACTAGTAATAATATGTATGACGGAATATATAGAATATTCATTTATACATGTTGTAATAATGTTTTTGAAATTAACTATAATTGTATTCATAAAGTAGTAAACTTAGTATAAATGCTTTATCAATTGAATCATTGTAATTTGAACTTTATTGCTGATACATTAAGTTCAATATAATATTACCTTGCCTTAAACAAAAGTAAATAGAAAATGGAGAATAAAATGCAAACAAAGCTATGTTGGGCATCTCAGTCACGTGCTTTACTTTTAACTTTGGATTGTATATCATGTTTATCACGCATTTCCTAATTTCTAGTTTATTTAGTAGAAATTAGTAAATCTTTAAAATTAAATCAAGAAAAATGTTTATGTTTTTACCGTTTAGTTAACGAACTAGAACAATGCTTATTTATTGTACATATAAATTGTCATTTATAAAAATGGCTTTGAACATTCATATTTAGTTTTTTATAAAAATGTTTGCAATATCTATAATAGTTAGATCTTTGTTAAATTTCTAAATAATCATACAGATATGTAAGATTATTTAGAAATTAGACTTTAAGTGCATTGAAACATTAGACGTTGAAATCAACTACATAAATACATTTGCTTTCCCTGGAGTTTCCATATTATTCTTTTTCTATCAACATTTCCAATACTTCAGCGATACGTTACTAAGAAACTTTTTAAATAAATGATTTTTATTAGCAATATTTAAGTAATATGACTTTAAACTCTTATGTCATATAGCTATTGCAACAAAAACAGTGGACGAAAACAATAATTGTTATAAATATTGTTACAAATATCAGATTTACTTACTATTATAACAGTTTAAAGAAATCTACTTTTCATAGCTCTTACACTGTTGTAGTACTATCCGTTAACTCTCTACTGCTGAACATAGCCTCCTCCATAAGGGGAGGTTTTGTCAGTTGTTGCCACGTTTAGCAGACAGATTGGCAACCGCAGTTTGACTTTTGGTGATGTTTTAGAAGAAACACTGCTGCCCATTCCTCCACCATAAGCTCATGGAAAAGGAAGGGATGGCCTATTTTATGTCGGGACCTATATGGCTAAGTCTTACACTGTGCTATTATCAAATAGTATACAAATTTCGATATCATTTAGTGACTTAATATTCTACTACATTCAGACTAAAAAACTGAGTTACCAAATATAAGGCAAAAGCCATTGATGTAAATTTGAAAATTAAAAAAGTTAAATGGAGATGGACAGAGCACATGATAAGAGGAGATGACAATTGGAGCAAGAAAGCGACAAAGTTAAGGCTTTGAAGTAAGGCAAAAGGAAAAAAGGTAGACCCTGCATAAGACGAGATGATGACATAGGGGAAGTGGTAGGAGTAACATGGGACAGGGTGGCTCAAGAAAGACGAGAATGAAAACGGTTGGACAGGGCGTTACCGATTAGCAAACAGATTTAGAGAAAATAAACAAGAAGCAATTACTAGATTAAGATATTTTGTTTTATTAAATTTAATTTTTGTTTTAAAGCCACTGCTTTAAAACAAACATTAAACTTTAAAAAAATCTTAATAACATTTTATTAAGCTAAGTTGATCTGAATAGTGAAAAGCAGTGGATAGTTAGCGGCTGGTTTAATAATAAATAGTAATTAGTAAAAATTTTACTAAATCTGTGACTTAATCTGCTTTCAGAATTGGACGACGGATAAAAAAAAAACATGACATAAGAGTTATTATTTTTTTTTATATCACTGAGGTGGCAAACAAGCATACGGCCCACCTGATGATAAATGGTTATCATAGCCCATGAATTAGGTATTTCAATTCCAGAGGTATTACACGTGCGTATACATAGCTTACTTACTAGTCATTTAAGAGATCATACCAGTAATCTATCCTGTTATAGTAAATACGTATTATGTCATCTGTTAATGATGTCCTAGTGTTGGCATTCATAGATTGTGCGTTTATCACATACCATTAAATTATCTTATTTCTTCCTTGATTATCAACTTCATGGTATTGAAAAGAGTGATGACATGTACTTTGAAAATCTACCAGCTTTATTAATGAGATAAAGTTGGTTCATTGTTCGGTCCTGAAAATTTAACAGATTTAGTAATTTTAGTTTTAACTTTACTAACTAAACCGTCTAGCCTATCAATGTGGACTACGAAGGCGTTTCTCTGTCAGATTTTGTCACTTTAGACACGCCTTTACACAAGGAAAATCACGTTCTGTAATCTCTGCCATAGATAAAACAATCACTTTTGTCTACGTGCCTGCATACGAAACACGTAATTTTTGTTATATTATATGTATATAATATACAAAATTTATGTACTTTATAAATAGATTCACCGCTAGCAAATAAGTTTATTGGTTCAATTATGCGCGCTTCATTTTTGATGCCGCAAGGTTTCATTATAATAATCTTTTCAAACAAGTGTGATTAGATTATTGTTATCGTAGGCACTGATGGCGAAGATTAACTACTATTTACATAGCAATCAGATAATTTTGAAACTCCACCGTTATTGTAGTAGTGATACAAAGTTAAAAGCCGTTTCCCAACTAGTACCTATTGATATTAATCACACATATTTTCTATATCGACATAATGTATTCGAATTATAATAAAAATCACCAAAACCATATTAAAATTCATATTAGTTTTACCACAAAATAGTCACGTTATAGTTGTATTTTGGCGGTGATGTGCCAATACATATGTAGTTAGTAGCTCGGTTCTGATTTACATACATTATAAAATATCTTTTGTAGAATATTTTATAGATACATTTTAAACATAACGATTAGAATAATCTATTTTAAAAGAATGCTCATCTTATCAAGATACTACTTACATTAATGTCATCATCATATCAGTCGTTAACCATCCATTGATCAACATAAGACTCTTCCATAAGGGAGGTTTTGCTACACTTGGCAAGTACGTTGGCAACCATATTAGCCTTTGGTGATGTTTTAAGAGGGATGCTGCTGTCCACTTCTCGATCATTAAATTCCCTTAGTCGCCTCTTAGGACACCCACGGGAAAAGAAGTGGTGACCCATCCTATGCCGGGACCATACTGCAATGCATTTATATAAGGATCTTAAATATCAATTGCAATCTTTACAAATGTTTTGAATAAATATCATAATTATATATAACCCTGGCTCGGGCATGTGGCCTTTGCCATATGAAAACTTTGTAGTTTGTAGAAAAGTCATCTGCTTGGGTCCTTTAGTGCAGCATAGGGTATTGTGGTAATATGAAGACGTAAGATTGTAGAACTCAGAAATAGTAAGGACGTCATATCAATGTCATGTCTAAAGGCGATGATTGCCACTTAAACTATTTTCTATTAGGTGGCAGTCAGGAAGGTGTCAAGAAAGCTGTATTTAATCACTGAATAATATATATTAAGTACATAATATATTAGTGCGCTCAAAGGCAAAGGCTACGGTAACCGCTTACCATCAGGTGGGTCATATGCTTGTTTGCCACCTCAGTGGTATTAAAAAAATGCTCCTATCCAATACGAAAACCAGTATATATGTTAGGTATTGTTAGGTCTTTTTAATGGGTGATAATGAAATGGTAACCCCACCTGCGTTAACGGTATACGTTGGCGGGATACCAGTGAAGGATGATAGATGAAGATGGAAAGACAGGTCAGCTAGCCCATCGTGACGCATACACCTGCAATTCAATGGTTTCCAGGGGGAACCACGTGAAGGTCGACCTGATAGCGTATATTGCTAGCAATGGGACTGGTAGTCTATACCACACCACATTACTACCACATTACTACACCCCCCCCCCCCCTAACAGGTTAGCTAGGGTAGATGTATCTCAAATAACTCTTCCGAAATTTTGCATACATTGATAATTTAAATATATTTATACTATGTTTATTCCACGCATTTTATAGCGCTGTGTGTTCTTTGTATAGAAGAGTCCATCCCTTCCTTTCCCGTGGGTGTCGTAAGACGCTACTAAGGGAACTTAATAGTCGAGGGATGGGCAGCAGCGCCCATCTTAAAACATTACCAAAACCTAATTGCGCTTGCCAATCCGTCTGCCAAGCATGGAGACTACTAGCAAGGTAGATGTGGGATAAAAAAAAAATGTGAGATATGAAGGTAGTTATAGGGGAGGCTTGTGTTCATCAGTGGACAGTTAACGGCTGATATGATGACGTTTTATTCCGGTTAATCAATATGATCTTGGCCATACAGATGAAATCGCTGGTAGATATATTGAGTCTGATATGAGAGAAGATATTGACTATGATCAGCTGCCCTAGCTGTAATACCATAGTAAGTACTATAGATACTTTGTACATTGTAACGTGATGTAAGTGACATTTAATAAGTTGTTTGTTTTTTCTATATAAATACACTTCGTATTAAGTGGGATTTATGGGCTCCTCTTTCTTATATTGTCAAAGTTAATTGATACCGTCTCAATATTTAATGTTTTTTTTTTTATTTGTCATCTGCATCATGCAACAACGTGCAGAATATATCAGCTATCAATTTCGCCATGCACGTTAAAATACAACGTGACATAGAATGAGCCTACTATCATTACTCGAATTAATTAGATTTATTAAAAAAGTTTACAATCATCAGAATTTGTTAAAAATTAAAAATCAATACGACGTTATTATTATAGTAAAATACAAAGACATTACGTGTAAATAACAAAATATATGGTTTAATACCTAGCTACTTACTTAATTTAAGCAATAAAACAACATTGTTCTTTTCAGTTGCACAGCAGGAATTGATATTTACTAGGTAGATGTCTACTTAAACGAGTTTAGAATGTACCTTTCTCAGTTAAGTATTATTATTACAATATTGTATTAGTTATTAGATAAGTAGCTATTTAAAGTTTTAGAAGTTCAAAACTTTAGTGCAATGAATACAGTATGATACGTGATAATTACTGCGAAACACAGTAGCAGGAAATGTTAAGTAAATATCTGTTCAAAACACAGAACAATGGTGTAAACCGCAGCGCAGTTACTTCTCAGAATTGTTCCACTTACTCTATCCCTGCAACATCTGCTATAAAAACAATAAATAAGCGTATAAACATTTATCAAGCATATGACCACACAAAAACAGGTAGCGACGTTCAAGCGCACCCTATCTACCCAATTTATTTCACATCCGTTGTATTAAATTACTAAATTATAAAAAACGGAACTCACAAGGAGACTGGTTGCACGATTGATCGTCAGATGCGTCCAATTCAACCCTCCAGTAGTCAGGTAGTTAACCCACAAAGTTTACAAACGAAGGGTCCGCACGACAATAGAAGCTCATTGCAATTTTTTGTCACATTTCACAGTCCAACCGCAGAAGGTGGTGTGGTGGCAAGCATCGAGACAGGTGAATAGATTAGTATACGCTTCCACACTACAATAGACGCACTGTACAGGCTATAAACAGTTAATAGTTGTTGTCAGACGAATGTTATTGCCATAAGAAAGTAGATACAGTGTCGGTGTCACATGTCCACACTGGATTTGTCACATAAACTCACTAGTCAGAGTTTTTTCACTGTAATCCACTTAGTCTGGAACGTGTTTCACTTTAGGTTTTAGAAGTGTGGCAACACTACGCGAAGGCTGCGTACGCGCAGATGGCGCGCGACTAGTGGGAGTAGAGCGCGCGTACTACCGCGCCCGCGCCGTCAGAGGCAGGCAGTAGCGCTCCCGTGGCGTCCCCTCCACCACACGCCGCCAACCGAAGCCTCCTACCATACCGTTTTTTCTTTAGAAGCAGTAAAAAAGGGAAGGATATCGCTGAATTGTTTATTTTTCGTGTTAGTAGCTTATAAGTCGTGTAAATTAACGCCGCCCTCGAGTTGGGTGGACGATCATGAATTTCACTTATAGTTGTTAATCATTAAATGTAAACTTGTTTATAAAATATTTGATTTTGATAATTTCTTTATACGCA
Source organism: Galleria mellonella (assembly GCF_026898425.1). Lineage (NCBI taxonomy): Eukaryota > Metazoa > Arthropoda > Insecta > Lepidoptera > Pyralidae > Galleria > Galleria mellonella. Next base: position 894,554 of record NW_026442143.1, read on the forward strand.
TTTTTCAAATATTTATCGAAATATTTATTTCCATTTATAAATATGTACTAGCTAGGTACCTAGCTAGTTGTTTATTAGATATCAGGTAATATCAAGGATAGATAAATTCGCAATGTAGACTACTGACTTAGATTATATAGTGTCTCGATACAAAAGTTTCATCATGAACAGGTTAAAGGAGGATAAAGCATTGAAAATAGCCAATATTTTAAATAATACATGTATATTAATTTATAAGTAATACCTATTATGTATATTTATGTTATATCAGAAAAAATAGATCCCAATCCTTAATTAAAAATTCGATCCAAATCTGGAAAATTTTGAATCCAATTATATGCAACAATCAGAAAATTGCGACTTATTTTGATTATTTTTTATAATTAAAAGATTTTAAAGAAATGGTTAATCGTCCAATTAGCTGACAACATTTTGGTCCATTTATTGTCACTCGATGGTCTGTCTATATAATCTAAGACTGCTGGTTATAGAATAAAATAAAAATGGTTACAATTTTGCATATAAGTAAAATGAAACATTATTTTTATTTTATTTTTTATACTTTATTACAACGAAATCTATACATATGGTCACATATATATTTAAAAAATCGTCTATATAGACGTTAAATTATTTTCTTTGTCCCAAATGCATCATACTCTCCATATACATACTTATAAACAATAGAATATTAACAAAATTAACAGTGCATAAAAATTATATTTAAAACTTAATCTAATTTTGGCAATTTCGTCATTAGAATTCGCTTATCTTTGGCATCCGTTTAAAATTTAAAAATCAATTAAATTTTAAAACCTTTCAATCCTGGATTACTTATTTATTGAACACATTAATAAGTATCTATTTATTTCTTTACTGATGATAAATCTATGAATTATCAATAGACAATACTATATTCTTATAACGGGAATTTATAAACCTGCGACAATTTAAACAAAACTTCGACAATTTTAAATATCTATAATTTTAAACACTCACTAGTATACAAGGCTACTCTATAATATAAGCATTTATCGTTTTTGTTTATTTTCAAGTCTTTTTATTTTATCATTTAAGTATATTTGAGCTTTTACCTGATTATTTATATACATACCATCGACGTGATTTTTAATCCACTATTATTTATTAGTTTAATGCACAATTTTAAGTCACCTAGTATGGACCACATTCTAAGGGGAAATAGTAAGTACTGTATCATTTTAACAAATAATTAAATTACATATATCTTCTTTTATATTAATGTGATTATGCGTTTCTGTAACCCTTTCAAAATCAGTAATATTTACAACGATGTGTAGGAAATCATTTACAATAAATGTAAGCATTTTAAATAATAAAGTATTCAAAAATTCACAACACTGATGGTAATCACATTGAAATGTGACAAGTGAAAGTGAAAAGGGTTACAGATAAAAGACAAAGTTACTTATAAGAAAATGGATCGTGCTTTTCAATAAAGTCAAAAACACTAACTACATTTTTTTATTCTAGTTACCAGGCTTTGGCACATACATAATTTACTTTAACAATATACTAATTAATAACTACGTTTCACATCTAATATTAAATATTACCTACTGTAATAGGAATATTATTTCTGCTTATTATTATATAATTATTATTAGACATAATATTTAACAAAATAACCGAATTTATATTGGTTAAAATTTAAACAATTATAACATTAACGTAATTTTTTGATATAACTATATCTATAATAATAATCTGAGATAAACTACAATTGTTCAATAGTTTAGCTTAGATTACAATTAAACAAATATAATCTAATAAACAAACTAAATTTCCATAAAACTAAAACATCTATTAGACATTTTTCGCGTTCAGTTAATTTTACAAACATTACTTGCGTGTTCCTTATAATGTTAATTGTGCATTTCCTATCATCACTTCGATCTTTAAACTTGACTTCTCTCAATACAATAAGTATTTACTATTGCAGTTTATTCTTCCACATTAATATTCATACGATTTTGGTTTTATATACATATTCATATATTTCATCGACTCTCTCTTTATTATTCGACGTTTATATTTTAGTCTCATTTTTATCAGTCATATGTCAAGTATAAAAAAGACTTTATTATTACTTGGTTATTAAATCTCTAATATGATATATTTTTAAACATCTATTTAGAATAACATAGGTAAAGCTATGCTTTTAATCATATATAATTTTCGATGCGTCGTTGCAATGTCATTATTCCTGTAAATTTGTATCAGTTTTTTAAAACTGTAACAATTTGTAATTTAAACTATTCTTTTCAATATTAAATCATGTATATATTTTTTATAATAATCAATTTATATTTTCATAATTTAGGGAAGGTGTTATCTGAATCTGTATAATAAGTTGCTTGTGCCAGAAAATCAAAACAATCATCTGGCCTTTAACCTAGCATAGTGTGCTTTTAGAAGACACAAATACAATCGAGAAATTCCAGACCAAAGCCAGTTTAGAAGATTTTGTTTCGTTAAGTACGCTGAAGGATTAAAAAATGAAATTTAATTTCAAACGAAGTAAACAACGTTACTTCTATATTATGATGTTATTAAAAGTTAACAATAACATAGTTTTGTGAACAAAGATATATATTAAATAAATACATGAAAAAATAACAGAAATAAATTTATTCTGTAATTAGATTGGTACTGTTAAAATCATTTTTGATAATTTTTCTAGCTAAGTAAAATACTGTACTATGAATATATATTCTGCGTATTGGTTATCTACGTTTTTATTTTATATTTTGTCTATAATTCATGGACTGGTAATGAATCTAATTAAATATATTCATTATTTTTTAACTTATTATATTTAATTCTGTATATGTTACTTACTTATAAACTCACGTTATTGTTTTTTTTTTTTATTGGATAAAAAAGATTACGGGTCGTTTGGATTTTATTCATATATATTTTATTATAACATACTTTTACACAAATATCAACTGTTTAATAACTTTCCTTCATGTTTCGTGATTTAGAGACTTTGCTTTTTATTGTTAATTACTTATTAAAAATATGGGCATTAGTTTAATTCCGTTTCTTTTAATACAACGGCTTTAAGGTCTGGGTTGTTGTTGAGCTTCCTAAAATATAGTAAATATGATGGTTGGCTCATTCATGTACGGCTGCTGCTAATGGAATTGTTACTTTAAATAAAAAAAAATGTGATAGTTGGTAGATATTGAAATTTAAAAATTATTTTGTGAAATAATTGTTCTCTACAAACAAAAGAACTTGTAATGATTAGTAATTAAATATTTTTTTAATTATCGCTTATTTATATTTCAAAAACGAAATTATTTGATCTTTTGCAACTTTTGTGTTGAAATAAACAATTAGATACATAAACTAAGTTCCATCAAGTAGAATTATTTGCATTTTATTTTTATCATCTAAAACTAATATGATGAGTATTCTACTTTTTAGAATGTTGATCTGATTGCTTTTACTTTTTTTAGAATCTTTTTTACATATATATTGTAGGTCATGAACATGTTTTTTTTATATTACATCAATAGTATAATATAGTTCTCGTCTGATATCATTGATTGGAATACCTTTATAGAATACAAATATACATTATTTCTAAAAACCTGTCTACATATACGTTTATGTAGCAGACATACTTTGGCAACTTCTATAGGTATATAAGATGAAACTAAAACCATTAACTACCTTTTAGGGGTGTATAAATCTATCAGGGAAATTTGAAAATTTGTCGAAACGAAATTAAATTTGTAAAACGATAAATATTTTCGGAGTGTCCCGTATTAAATTAACCATTCAGAGTTGAATAAGAAGCACTTTAGAAAAAATGTTCAGTTTCATAGGTAGAATACTTTCTTACAAATAGGTATGGTTTCGATGGTGGAAAAAAATTATACACTCATTTCGATATCGCCCGTACCAGTCAGATATCTATTTCGATCGAGTTTTTCAATTCAGTGTATACATAGATATTGTGAATAAAATAAACATTAACATGTGCATGTGATTTTTTTTAATTATACATGTATTGTTAGTGGGCTTTAATAAATAAATAAATAAAATATATAAATATTGCTATATATTATCTATCCTTACTTAAAAATTGAGATTTCACTCAGCATATTACAATGTTATTTTTTTTTATTTCGATTATTGTATTGATTGATCATGTAATTAATATAGTTATTACTGCAAATATTAATTAACGAGCTCATAATATATCAAAAAACATTAAGGATAATTTAAATAGATACGTGGGAATTTCGATTGATTGATTCGTGAACAGTCTCTATACAGAGTCGTGTCGAAAAATTTGTTCTGCTCGGTTGACTTTGAAGACGAACTCGAGAAACGAATGTATTTTTAATCGAATTCAAAACAAGATGAGTTTCTCTTCTCAACTGTATTTTTTTATATTTGTTATGCGATATATTAGTATTAATGAACCGATTTTAATCATTGCTTTTTTATAACTGTTCATATACGAGTATTAAACAAATTGGTCTCATACAATTTTTTTATCGATTAAGATTTTGCTAATAGTGCCTTATATCTCATGTTGGTTCACGGGTTTAACACGGGAGTAAATAATATCAAAATAATATGTGTAATGAGAATTTTTTGTACTTACTACGTTTCTGACAATTGCTTCGAAACTTCTGTTATACACATATACTGACTTCGCTAAAAATGAACGAACATGTCTTAAAAATAATTATAAAAATTGCTAAAGACATCGTGTAATACATGCATAAAAAAGGCAAACTGAAACATTCCTTTTTTAAAGTAGCTTATAAAAATTATTACGTATATAGTGGATACCTATACTTGGGTTGACAGGAAAACCCTATGAATTGCATCCAGTGTCTATTACTTGAGGAAATACTGTTATAAACATTTAATTAATATTGGAATGCGTAATTAATTATTGCTATAGGTATATTTGTCATAAAAAATGCTTTTACAAAAATTATTATGTCTAAATAGGATAATTTTTGCCTTTTTATACTTCATTTTTTATAATTTAACTATCTTGATATTAAAATATATGGATACTGATTGCATGTTGGAATTGTTTATTATTGGCACTTGATGAATATGAACATTTTGGAATTTAGATTATTCTTGGCAAATGACTTTATTTTTATTATTACTTTTGATAATATCGTAATATGTGTATAATAAAATAAAAAACTGTGAAAGAGTTGTCATATACGAGTATAAAAATAATATTATTTAATTATTTAAAAATAATATTGTTTGTAATTGATCTGAGTTCTGGGGGCTGCTTTCCCATTGTATCGAATTGAGATTAAATCAAAATATCGAATAAACGTCAAATATAAGAAAAGGCAACGTCAAGGGGAGAGAAGGGATTTTTAGTGATGGGAATTAAAATCTCATTGCTAGCAATATAATCTGTCAGGTCGCTTTTCTCACGGTTCCCCCTGGAAACCATCAATATTGGTTTATTGTTGAATTTGTCAGAATAGGCTAACTGATCAGCTTCATTCTCACCTATCATTCCTTACCAGTGCCATGCAAGTGTATATCGTTAGTGCAGCTGAGGTTATTTATTTATTTATTCTTATTGCGAATCTTCATTACTTATAGAATAATATAAAACAATGTATATATAATTCCATTTCATTATATATAAAAAAGTAAAGTCGATTTGACGTTTATTTGATCACGTCAAAGTCACCTAGTTTATACTCCTATGACGTAACCATTTCATTCAATCTGGTGGTCATTAATAAAATAAAGTTAAATGCAGCGTATGTAAAATCTAATTCTTTGGTATTCTTTGTAAGAAGTATTCAACAAATGAAACTGAACATATTTCTCAAAGAAATATTTGTAAAAAAAAAATCTCGTACAATCTTGACTGCTGTACGAAAGGAATGTTCACAAATTGTTTGTCATATTTCCACTTTAAATTTTTATGACTACGATTCTTTACTACTTACGGAAATACACTTAAAAGAATGGTAACAATTTTGATTTCACCCTGTATACTTCTCGTCCAGAAACTGTATAAACGATTCTATTAAAATACAATAAATTAATTAACTATAATAATATAGTATAATTATTATGTCATTTTCATAGTATTCATCTAAAGTGTACCAGGTCAAAATAACAGAAAACATATTTAAAAAAGAAATAAAATAATTTAATGAAACTATTAATTAGACGTCGAATGAATCATCTGGAGTGATGTGTCGTCGTCAACCGGCCTTCATCCATCGGTCTATTGAGTACTCTAGGGCTGCCATCCATCTAAAACAAAAAAAGAACATGTCGATGTAATTTAAAACATAAAGACCACCATGACAGTTTCTTTTAATAGATGTTAATAGAATGGTAAACCTGCCGGCTGAGGGGAAGGGATTGTTAGTAATGCGTCTAGCAACCAAGCCAACTATATACTGTCAGATCAAACTCCTGGTGGTCTTCCTAGAAAGTACCGTGATTAATTTCAGGTGAATTCATCACGATGAACTAACTGACCTGTCTTTTCATCCTATTGTCCCTCACTTGGGGACAAGTGAATAGGACGTCAGCATATATCTTTATAAGCGAGGTTATCATTCCATTATCACCCATTAATAAAGTCCACTGGTGCTATCATTATTCGCTGGTGGGGCACTAATGAGTGATGATAGGTGAGAATGAAAGCAGTTTAGTTGGCCCATCGTGACGAATTCAAGAATTGGCGGTAGTGGTTTTCAGAGGAAATCGCGTGGAGGTCGATCTGATAGGGTATAGTAGTAGCAATGAGGCTCTGAGACCCCATTACTAACAATCCCTTTCTCCGCACAATGATAGTAGTAGGTCGATAGTCATTATTCATAAAGACCGACCTGGCCTTTTTCATAGTTCCTATCTACAATTAAAATCAAATTAATCGTACTACCAAAGTAAACTGGAAATAAAATGTACTAATTGCCCAACTTGTTATAAATAGATTATGTCGTCCTTTTATGGGAAGAAACTCATACTCAATAATGAAATATTAGGTAGTCTAAGAGAGAGGAATTTGTTGGTAATAAAGTCTAGAGACATCCTAGCTATATATCACTATAATAATACATCTAGTTTGACTTCCGTACAATATATTTCTTTAAAGACGTGGTTAATTTCTCGTGAATTCTTCGAAATGTATTTATCAGATAGCAAATAGAGATTAGCATAGCCTATAAACACTTGCAATACCAAGGGACTTGCAGACCCCAGAGACACCACTTTAGTCCTTTTTTGAAGAATCCAATATTGGTTTGATGAATCTCACCTATCCATAAATAAATGCGTCGTTATAACCAAGTATCTATCCTACCTCTTTCTGTCCATTTCAGACTCTGTATGAAAGTAGAAGTGCCGCTGTTTCGTTTCCGTGGGCATCACCTCGAACGCATACTTCTTGCCGCCCGGTGCACACGTCTGTATCCTGTACCCGTGGAGGCACGCCATACCTAATAAAGAGAAGCAAGTAGTAACCTCGTTATCAAAGAATTACTGTTACATCCTTCTATGGAAATACCTGATAATAAAGTACATTTACCTCAAAGATAAAAAGGTACAAAGCTAGTGACACACATTAGTCGTATCGCAAGTATCCACAATTCCAATCAATGTTATGTTTTTAACACATTACGGACATGTTAATAATCATACAATGCTAATATACATAGATATACTTCAAATTTTTCATCAATCAATCAGGATGATTATTTTTTTATACAACTTAAAATGACAAACAAGCTTACGGCCCATTAAGTGTAGGTAGTAACCATCGTCTATGTACATGAATATACGTGACGCCTATGGTACTCGAGCGTTCCTATTCCTGAAGGCTAAGATGTTCTTGCAATAAAATTGTACCGTCATACCCACACACATAGTCGTATCTAACAGCTGTTTAGTGATAGAAATATTAATGGGACAGAGATATGCAAGCAGAAGATATTTGTAGTAGTAAGTAGAATATAAACCGTATGGTCCTGGTAGAGAATAAGCTACCTCTTTTTTCCCGTGGGCGTTGCAAGAAGCAAATAAGTTTTAGTTTTCAAGGAGGTTACTAAGGAATTTAGTGTTCAAGGTATGGACAGTAGCATCCTTGAAACGTCACTAAAGCCTAATTGCGGTTACCAATCCACCTGTCAAGCGTGACAACTACTGGAAAACCCCCCTAAGGGGTTCTACTTCATGCTTACAATGGCCTAAATGAGAGGCTTAGTACGAAAAAAAGAATCCAATTTACAATTTATATTACGCCCCCCTCCCCCCCAGAGGGAGGCTTATATTCAACAGTAGACAGTTAACGATTAGCATGATGATGATGATGAAAATTAGGTACATACCAAATGCACTCTTGCTATTCCCGTCATTGTAGAAATACAAGCAAGCGTCTTTTAACACGCAGTATCTCTTCGCCCATGACTTCCATTTCGAGCCTAATTTCATCAGATATCCGAAGCAGTCAGGCCGTGGAATGGACGATGGTGGCAACTTCATATTCCTCATTGTAACTTCTAACCAGCCATCACGCTAATATAAAAAAAAAAATAGTAAGATCAAGAAAAATAAGAACTTAATTATTTTGCTCCTGAAATAACAAAACCACACTACGTATTCAAATAGTAAGAAAAGTAATATGAGATCAATTCAGGAACTATGGATTGTAAATAATATCGAAATCGGTTCAGAATACATTATTTATTTGAAGAACTTGAGTTAAAATCGATATTTATGACATCATGAAGTCGAAAGTATATAAAATTTATGGACAGCATTTCGCCAACGTCCATACCACGTTGAAAACACCGGTTCTCGTCCGATCACCGAAGTTAAGCAACGTCGGGCGTGGTCAGTACTTGGATGGGTGACCGCTTGGGAACACCACGTGACGTTGGCTTTTTTGCCTCGATTATTTTATTTAATCTCATTTTTATTACAGTCCTAAATTTTAAAAGTTTACCGATCAAAATATTATTCTATATATAGTTTTAAAATTCTAATCTGCTCTATAGAATATATTTTTTTTAACCGGAAAATAAATATTGATTGACCGGTATAGAAAGTAACCTTTTCCCTAGGTATGCTCTACTCGAAATTTTACATATATATCATATTTCATGAATTAGTCAATAAGTAATAATATAACACTTAATAATAATAATTATTATTATTAAGTGTTATAATAATTATCTATATTTCGTGGCTTCGCTTGCTTGAATCAGAATGTGACGTATTCTCTACGTTAAGTTAGAATGTTAAGTTGCCCGTGTGGTTCCGGCATAGAATAAACCACCCAATGATGGCAAGGGATGAGCAGCAGAGTCCCTTTTAAAACATCTCTAAATCCTAACTGCGGTTGCTAATCCGCCTGCTAAACATGGCAAAACCCTCATAAGAGGAAAGCTTATGTTCAGCAGTGGACGGTTAAGGGCTGATATATTGATGATGATGATGAAGTTAGAATGTGATCTATCCGTGTACAAAATTTCGTTCAAATCCGTTCAATAGCTTTTACATGAAAAAGTAACAAACATCTTTACATCCGTAACAAACTTCGCGTATATAACAATAGTAGGATAATTACTCGTATTATAATTTATTATTTACTTTTAACTTAGGTTTGGTACATCTACTGAAAGTATAGACATGGCGTTAATTTGAGTTATGGAGTTTGAAAAGGCGCGCCATCTAGTGGTTATATTTATAGAATTAACCTTTACCTGGTTACTGGCATCAATAGCATGTGCAAGTACAGCACGCCATCTAGCGGCTGCCTCAGCAGCATCAGCGGCCAGTTGCAGTCTTGTACCGCCACCGCGCTGTAATCGGAACCCATGTGGCCTTCCTACGTCTTCTTCTGATAGTTGATAATTTACAAGCATTAGAGCGCCTACTGGATGTATACTCTGCAAATAAAAAATAATAATTTAAATATTTTTTAAAATAATATCGGGACTGTTCTTGTCATTATTTTTATTTGTAACTGTATATTATCAGACAGGTCTTATGCTTTTTTAATATCTCCATTTGATTTAATAGTATATATATCTTCATAGTATTAGTAGTCATGATAGTTTTATTGTCTGTGCCGATAGGTACTATTATTTCTTGATATGAAGTTGCCAACGTCCATACCACGTTGAAAACACCGGTTCTCGTCCGATCACCGAAGTTAAGCAACGTCGGGCGCGGTCAGTACTTGGATGGGTGACCGCCTGGGAACACCGCGTGATGTTGGCTTTTTGCCGTTATTGCATATGATCTTTCTATATTTTTCCGGAACTGCTAATTTTTACAATTTCTATGGATCTAACACTTTTTTTATAAATTATAAGGAGGAGGAATTATAAATCATAATAAAAAATTATAAAATAGGGATATCAAGAGTGTTTTAAATTATTACACACTCAATTAGGTAATTATTATTTTAGTGTACAATATATAAAAATCATAATTATAAACATACCTACATATATTCTAAGAAAAGTACCTAACATAACTCCAAAAATATAAAATTATGTAATAGTATGTATTAGTACTTTTAAATAGTGTAAACCTATTCAAAGTTAAGAATTTTATTAAATCTTAAAAAAAGTCTTGTTAAACTAAGTACCGAATCTGTCTTGTAGTAGTAAAGGCAGTTGTCCTTCTTCAAGACAAACCATCTTCGTGTCCACCGAGGCGGATGGTGAGGTCTCACAGGTGCTGCCCGCCACAAATATCCTGAGTACAAAGCGGCAGGTCCACTTTCGTGGGCTAATGAGGCAACCACTTCGCATGTTCTTGCCACCTACCGTGAAAATGTAATTAGCATAGTGACAATTAGATATGGTTATTAACCTAAACCGATTCGGGGAAGAAACTTGGGTTAATGATCTCAAGCTATAACAACAGGTACATTTAGTTTTGCTTAGCAAAAAAATCGATTATGAATAAACTGATAAAATATGATGGATAATAAATAATATTAGAACAGATTGGAGATGTTAGAGAATTTTCGTGAATCGAAACTGTACTGTACTGTGTGTGTTTATTTACTTACATCCAATTCAAGTATTTCCGATCCAGAATGAGCTATTTTTACTACTTCCGAATGAGTCTTATCTAAAACATTGATCCCTGTAAAATAATAAGATATAATAATTATATTATAAAAAAATATTATTGTATATAGTTATTACAGTTAGAGAAATTGCTATAACGGATTTATAATAAATCCGTTATAGCAATTGAGCATCCGACCCCGGCCTTCAAAGTCACTGCAATTTCTAATTATTATCCCCTTCACAATTGCAATGTTCTTCTTACCCTTCCCCATAAGCCTTAATTTCTTTTTTACCAAGTTCTTTAATTCAATCCCAACATTTCCCTCGTTTTACTCAATTATTTTCTTCATATTATAGGTGGCGGATACAATCAACAATCAACAGTTGTATTCCCAAAGAAGGTTGACGTTATGAAGGCGATTGTTCGTGAAACCAAAAGTCAAAATTTTGGATAATATGAATACTGTCATATTACGTCGATCCCAAATAATTGGGTTAAGGGCAAGATTATTTTGATAAGTGCGCATATAGGAAATAATACACGTTTGTAGCGTATATTATTCTAAATCTAAATTTACAACCAATAAAATTTTATAAGACACCATAAATTGTCTTTTATATTTACCATTAACTGCTATTACTATGTCTCCAACTTCTAAGCCCGATGTCTCGGCCGGTGTGTCGGGCTCGATCGCTGATACTACGACTGGCTTGCTCCCATGGATCCTGAAGCCGAACTCTTCATTGCCACGTCTGACGACGACTGTCTTGTCGCTTTCTGTGACCAAATTATCTCTATAACTAATACTGTATAGTACTTCTGTGGTAGAGTAAGATATAGTAGTTACAGAAGTTCCACAGATAATAGAATAATATTTAAATAAAATAAAATTATTTTGAAAATTTTAAATAGAAGATGGATTAGATATTAAAGTAAAATATTAGATACATATTTACAAAAACCTTTGATAACAACATTAATAATATTAAGAACACTATCTAATATTTCAATTGTTTTTCATTTGCTAAGCTTTAACAGTATTGAACTATTTTAGACATCGAGTAGTGCGTTATGGTAATACCATAGAAACCTGTTTATCTTTACAGCGTAGCTAATCAAGTCTTAAAACTTCTTTCAATATGGTTATCTAAAACGTAAATAGTGGCCTACAGACGGTTGTAAAAATGAGAAAAAACCGACCATGACATACATTCGTGCACTTGATATTTAAAATGTGCGTTTGCTCGCAAAATTACTTTCTCTAAAATATTTTGGCATTGTTCCAATATTTTAAAAGCTATGTTCATTCATACCATATGATATTGCCTTCCTGTAATAGACGTAATATGTATGGTAAATAAACAATGCATAAAATAATAGGCAAAATTTTATTTCTATTTTAAAATTAATTTCTTCAGACGAGATGACTTTTGTTAAGGCTGTACATAAACAAAAAACATTTAAAAGTAAGAAATATCATTATCATCATTGTCTTTATACCCTTATAACAATTATTATTTGCGGGCGTCATATATATATATATACTGTCGTAATATATTTTTCTCTTCCATTCTTCTTCATTCGTAGTCATTTCCGCATTCACTCCCATTGTGGTCATATAATTTTTCACACAATTCATTTACATCTAATAGTAAAGTAAAAATATGATCATCATATTCGCCGTTAACTGTCCACTGCTGAATATTAGCCACCCTTATAAGAGGGATTTTGCCAGTAGTTGCTATGCTTAGCAGGCGGGTTGGCAACCGCAGTTAGGCTTTGGTGATGTTTTAAGAAAGACGCCGCTACCCATCCATTAACTATTAATTCCCTTAGTTCCCTTAGTCGTCTCTTACGACACTCACAGGAAAGGAAGAGGTGGCCCATTCTATGCTGGGACCACACCGCGAAAGTAAGAAATATAATCATATCAAAAACATCGTTTTGATAACAAAAAAAAAATAGTGTACCCCATAAACCGCTTATACATTATATTATACCATATATGGTCACTACGGATGTCTAGGTCCATGTATTCACACTGTACTTAGAGTGATTACTCTTGAAATCATTAAAAATAGTTAGAATTAATTATATATAAAGATAAATAAATAAAGGCTGAGTCTGTATATATATATATATATATATATATATATATATATATATATATATATATATATATATATATATATATATATTTTCTCTATGGTCTTTCAATCGAACTCCAAAGTAGTGATGAGAATCTGTTTTCAAGGTTAAGCCAATTGCGGTAGATTATTTTAGGCTAAATACAAATAGCAAGTCTATAAACAAATGTACGTAATACGGATTCTGCTAGTTTATTAATCTTTGTGTTTTTTACATTAATCGGTTTTAATGTTAGAGATCACCGTATACGATCTATCTAAGCAGCTTAATCACAGGCTCTAAGTTCTATAATTGTCATTTAATAGTATCTTAACCTGTACAACAGAGTCAGTATAGAGTTATTTACGACCTATCTCAGATTCGCACAGATGTTTTTATCATTTAATTTACTTATTTAGGATGTATTGTATATAAATATGCACAAACCAAGGATAGTAAAAATATTAATTGTCAGATAAACATGCCTACCTAAGCGAAGAAACATATAGATGCAGACAGTGACTTTGTTTCATATTACTTAAAGATATCTATATAAATTCATACATACGATTATGTTCTTAAGAAATAATAAATAACAAATGAAGAACAGAAAGAAAAATAGAAGATATAGGACACCAAAAACTGGTGCCGGTAACAACGTTACAAACGAAGCAAAATTAAATAAAAGAAATATTCAGACAAGTTTTGAATTTTTAGATTTATTGGGTTAGATATTCAAAGATTATTTATATTTAGTGTCCTAAAATTATTTTACTGCCTAGAATAACAAGTTTATTAATGTAAAATCGTAGTAGCGATAAAAAATAAAATATTGCCATTTTACCACAAGGTTCTGCAGCTACAAGTTTATTTACTTGACACTGTCGACACCAGAGCACCAACATCAGTTTGAAGATTTCTTCCAATTTTTGTCTGAGGCTCCCCTTTGGGCTTGTTAATACGTCTTTAACTAAAAATAAGAAAACAAAACAAGAAGATAGATAAAAATGAACTAAACAAAACTGAATATGAAATAAAAGTTACAAGAGTTGGAATATACAAAAACAATTGTAAAAGTAGTGAAAAACTAACAAAATTACTTACAAGAATGCCCCATGCTGTTCTCTTATTCAGTACGATCTTGAACTTCGCGTTACGTTGACCCGATTGTCACACAATTAAATTTCCACGCGTACACTGTATTAAAATTACGTCACCCACAACATAAGTAATTTGTCTAAACAGGCTCGTAGTAATACAAAATCAATACAAGACAAACCGTTCACCACGTCAGACGTAAAAATATCATCTGGCCGCAGTAGCGTGTCGTCAACAACTGAGATCTGACGTTTGGAACGCTTCAAAATTAAATTTAGTCTGCTTGAGTGCCGTTCGGTGCGTTATCAGCTAACGATTTCAGAGTGGTGCTTTTACAGGAATCCATTTTAACCCAGTCTTAGATATTGGTCTTACTACACAAGTTTAGAAAATTTGAAACTCTAATAGATATTGATGAAATTTTAACAGATATAGACAAATTCATTAATAATAACTGATTATATCAGTATCGAAAGCGGAGAAAAGATCGAAAGTATTCAGGGGACAATCTTAAAATAATAGGTGACGCTATTTAAATAAAGAGAGTACCAGAAATAGTTTGCACGTCACAGTTTAGAAGTAGAACAGTTAATGCACGCGTTTAGTCAGACGTAATGACGTAACTGCTAGTGCAAAACGTTAAAAGTGTAATAAGGGGAATGAAGGACACGCACGCAAATGTATAAAAAATAATTGCTTCCTAGAACAGACAGGCATTCACTTTGTAATTAGCTGCTGAAATGTTGTTGTAACAAACAGCACAGGTATAGATATATTGTGATTGGCATGCGCTAGATTGGATATGAATGACCTGTAACACCTACTGACTGATTGATAATAAAATGCTATTGTAATTTTTTTGTTGTTTCTTATGACACATAAATTAGTTACATGGTCATTATTGATACCTACTTATTATTAAAAAAAGTTGTAGTAAAAAATTAAAGTTAACAAAGCTATTTGCAAAAGAGCATTATGATTTCCTTCCTAACGTCAAATAAAAAAATTATTAATGATGTTTACTGTTGGCATTTGATGTACTTGTTATAATTGGAATATAAGAGGTGCCTTTTACAATTAATAAAAAAAAAGTATTTTATGCAATAAAATATAAAATAGAGTTACTCACAAAATCCGACTTTACTTGTGGCAAAATCAGTTATTTCGATTTAAAAACTAAACTACTGAACCGATTTTGATAAGATTTCTATAGGACTAATCTGTAAGTGTATTCTTCCAGGTAAAAAGAAGGAAAGTAGAATTTTCCAAATTGGTTTATAATTGACGAAATTATGAGGTAGCAAAAAAAAAAAACTGCCGAATTGAGAACCTCCTTATTTTTAAAGGTTGAAAATTAAACAAATACAATTAATGAAAATTGAACAAATAATGGGTTGTAAATTAAACAATGTCTGTGTTATCTACTTGTATTAATTTTAGAAATCTCTTTTTGATAGTTCATGAGCTAAAATTCAAATGTCTCACTTCTACGACTTTAGTTTAAATGTTTGTGTAGGTTGACTGACTTCCGATTTCATAACATTTGGCACATGATATTATATTGGTTGTCCTTTAACAGCACTGTCAACACCTAACATTGTTTGTCATTTTAAAAAACATACACACATTCACAAAACACTACATACTGTCAAATATCTTCCGTGTATAGACATTGATATAAAAACATAATAAAATAGTAGATACTTATTGGAGATCAATTGACTCTCATTCATAAGACTATCTTTGTCAAAAGCAGTGGTTAAAATCGTTACTTTATGATTATGTCAATAAAGACTATTCTCAATTACTTGGTCAACATGGTCATCAACACGGTTGCCCGTACGCAAAATCTTTAAAAAGGTTTATAGTCGGGGGTTCTTTGCATGATAAAATCCGAAATGAGGATATCCGCAGAACCAATGTAACCGACATAGCCCGTAGGATAAGTAAGCTGAAGTGGCAATGGGCTAGCCGCATATCTTGAAGAACCGACAACTCGGGATAGATTCTTGAGTAGCGATTCCGTACGGGCAAACATAATAGGACCCCCATTAGTTGGAGTGACGACCTCAAATGCATTGCAGGGAGTTAGTGGATGCAAGTGCCTCAGGACCGTTCCTTATGACAATCTATGAGGGAGGCCTATGTTCCGTAGTGGACAGATATAATGATGATGATTTTTAATTACTTACCAAATGTGTTATCCGCCTGTCGCCTATTTAGTTCAATACAGGCACGCCTGTGCACAAGTCTATGTGTCAGAGCCACGTATCTCTTATTGAATTCGGTTTCCGATTCTGTTGGGTCTTCTTTGGCGTTATCAGTCGTGTCTAATAGATCTGTAATAATTTTATTTATTTTAATACAAGCCTACAATTCTATGATATTTATATTCCGAGCTTTTAAATATACGATATTTTAATTATACAAACCTAAATCTAAAAATTTTATTATAAATTAAAATACAACGTCACAAAAGCGCAAGTTAGATTGAATAAATCAATCTACTGTTTGATCATTGATCTCAGTCTAAACGATTTTTATATTTCATAATTAGCCATTCGTGTATTAGTGTATATACAAAAATAATAACAATACTTGCCTGGTGGGATTCTTGTCCAGTTATCGTCGTTTTCAGAAAGTAGTATCCAGTTTCCACACCACCACGGCGCAGCATAAACGCCTTTTTCTTCGCGACCTCCATCAGCTCCTTCCGAGCTACCAGAACACTCTTCATGTTCTACAGGTTTTTAAAATTTAAAAATGAAATTTTTAGTGTTTTTATTAGTATTTATAATATAATTAATAAGTATATAATAATATTAATAAATATAATATTATTTTATTATCTTCATGGAAAATGAAAACAATTTGTCGTCTTTGTATTTTTCAAGGACTGTCAGCCCTTTATTTCCTAATCTGAGTTAAATTCGATATTACCATTACCTACTCTAACTCAACCTGCTATAAACAAAACAATCTTAATAGCCAATTTCGATCATACAAGCTCTTATCGTATAACTTTAACATTTTATCAAAAACGACGTTTCTAATAGCATTAAAAAACAATGTTTCTTTATGTCCATTTATCATGGTAGCCCCTGTCGAAATAATCACTGCAATATATCTCATATGACAATTCATAGATAAAATTTTGTAAGGAGAAAATTTCGATTAACTTTTAATGAATGATTACATGATGTTTTTAGTTTATTTTAATAATGTTAAATATATTTTATTATTATTTTAGCCGTTTACTGTCCAGTGCTGAACATAAGCCTTGGCCATAAAGTGAGTTATGTCAGTAGTTGCCACGCTTGACAAGTAGCTTGGCAACCGCTGCTAGGCTTTTAGAGATGTTTTAAGAGAGACGCTGCTGCCCATCCTCCACCTTCTCTTAATCGCCTTTTACGATACTCACGTGAAAGAAAGGAGGATGGCCTATTTTATGCAGAGACACTCGGCGAATAAATTATTAATACATTTATAAATAATAAAAAAAATGCAAACCATCGGGATCTGCACTTGAACCAGCTAATTTATCCAAACTGTTTCCAGCGGAACGTGCAATTCGTGTATCTGCTGGTTTTTCATTAGCTGCATATTCTTCTTTCCCTCTCTCTTCAGACTAGAAAAATATTTGTAATTGTTATTTTAATATTTATTTAAAATTTTTTTTTATTTTTTATGATAATAAAGAAAGAAATTCAAACTAGAGGGAAGACGTGGATATAATTTAAATCTAAATAAAAATAACAAATTATTATAAACAATAAACTAACTTTTGCACGAACGTCTTGTCTATTTCTATAATGATGTCTGGACTTATCTTCAGAGCGATATCTTTTATCAAGTTTCTTATATAATCGTGCTCCACTTGAGTGCTTTTTAGTACTGACGCATGACGGGGAATCAGCAAACCCCGCTGGTGCTGGCACTATATCTGGAGTTGCATCAGCATATGATTCCTGGAATCAAAATATTTTAAAGTATTTTTGATGGGAAATACATTTTTACATTGTTATATTGTTGCTGTTATATACTTATAGACCTATAAAAAAGCTATAGTACAAAATTAGATGTTAATGAAACAAAATATGAAATAGTACTTTAAAAAGGAATGTGAGAAACATGTAAAAAATTACGTAAAGATCGTCCTTGGTTTAAGACTTCGTCTATTCTATTCCTAAATATATTTGAATTTGGAATAATATAATGTATTGAAGATGATTAGATAATTTCTTTGTAATTAGACTACTGAATTGTAGGAGGTTTCAAAACTAGTGCAGGTATATGAATCGGAGGAAATATTTTTTAACTTGTATATCGTATTTCAAAATCCATTAAAAAATACAATCCAATTAAGTAATTGTTACTTTTTTCACCAGATATAAAATTATATAATTGTACACAACTTACATCAGTGTGGGAAGTTCTTGAAGCTCTGCTATCGTGTTCATGTGTAGCCGTAACAATATGCACTTCTTTGCCACAATGCAAGCAATGAGCTTTAGCTTCTCCATCAGCGCCCGTAAAACTGTGTTCTGTTTGTTCTGAATAGAAAACAGAGTCAGAACCAGGCGATACTGAACGTAATGACTCAGCTGACGCTGCTTTAGCAAACTTTCCGTCTGAAAATAATATAATAATTAAAAATTATTGTGGTATTTTTTACTTTTATTATTATTTGAAAAAAGAATAATAATAATTCATTAACAAGAAGTTATATGGAAAAATGTTTTGTAATAAAATATTCTCTCGTTAAAGATTTCTAAGCACGTGTATCCCATATTTAATTACGGATACTGACAATCTGGTTATTTTGACAGTTGAAAAATATTTACAAGTAGCTGTTTCCCGGGGTTATGCCCGCCTCGATTAGTATACATATAGAGTATGTGTTAACTTAGGATCCATCCGTGTATTAAATTTTATTCAAAACTGTTCAGTCATTTAAGCGTGATCGAGTAAATATATAAACTATCGTATTTTATTAGTAGGATAATAAAATATTACCTCGGTCTTGTTTTCTGTGATGTCTAGGAGATGTATTTGGACTTCTTATATATCGCAGAGGTGTCAACCTTGAACCAGCACTAGCGAGTGTCCTAGTAGTGTCTATATCTTCAGCTTCTAAGGAACTTAAGCAGGGGACGGTTGGGATCGATTGCTTTCTTCTAGGTAAACTACCAGGAAGTGATATGCTTTCATTGGATCCACTTTTCCTGCGTGGTCTACAACTAAGATATTTTTAACAGTTAACATAGAGTTATAAAACATTTTTAAATAATAAATATTAGATTCTTACATAAGAAATTGGCCTTTTGTACGGGAGGAATATAAAGTCAATTTTTTTTTGTAAAATATATTTAATTAGTTAGTAGTTAGTTCATTGATCCTTTTACTAAAAAAACCATTGGAGCGAGAATCAATAAACTCTTTGAAGGCGGTTTGGACTGCCGCATTGGTTTTCAATTTTTTTCCTTGTAAGAAGTTGTCCAAATTCCGGAAAAAATGGGAATCTGTTGGAGGTCCGGAGAGTACGGTGAATGTCGCAAACATTCCAATTGTAGCTCATCTAACTTAGTGGTTGTTAGTGTTATCAGTTAGTTCTTCCTTTATGGTTTGCAGTTGCTGACAACAGATATCTGCTGTAATCGTTTGGCCAGATTTTAGAAAGTAGTAATGGACGACGAGTGCCTTGTGATAGATCTGCTTCCACAATAGCCTTTAATTCTTTATATTCCACTTTGGTCTCCGGCCGTCCACGGGGTTGGTTCTGAAGGTCGAAATTTCATGAACGAAAACATTGAAACCAAAAACGTATCGTGCTTTCTTTTGCGACACTAGCACCGTACACATGATTAATCCTTCGAGCCGTTTCTGCAGCACTGGTGCCACGGTAGAACTCGTACTTGTAAATATACCGATATTTCATGTTTTCCATTGTGCGGTAATAAGCGACGCCAAGGAAAAATTAATGAGGAAAAAACAAATGAATGACTGTTTTCAAAACTCAAATATACCAAGCTAAATGAATTTATAAATTCGTATTTGGAATTCTGAACCAAAGAGGAGATATTTCAGATCAAAGTAGTCAATATGACAAAACGCTAATTTCATATGTAAGGACCTAATATTATAGAAAATTGTACAGACCTATATATTGAATGATTATTTGACGATGTTGGTGATTTCACTAGATTCGAATTAGCGCCTGTTTTTCTTCTAGGACTATCTCGTAAACGTCTGTGTTTCCTTGGAGATATATTTCCATTTCCTGCGCCTGAAATAAAATTGTTTTAATATAACACAATCATATTTATACACTCGTTTATTTGTAAATTTATGTACGAGTAAGTGCTATTATAAAACAGACCGTCTTTTCGATATTGTTCACTTGAATCATCTGATGTCGGAATATTAAGGTGCAGTTTCATATTAGAACCTATAACTTCACGTCTATCATAATGTTGAGCTCTGTAGTTATGGCCGTTGTCCATAGTTTTACTTTGCGTAGGACTTTTGGCTTTTAATTTGGTTCTTTTAACATATCGTTCTCTTTCTTGTGGTCTTTTTATTTCTGTATTATTCTCCTTTGCTGATTTATCCTTCGTTAATTTATCTTTTATTGATTTTTCCATATCGATTTGCTCTCTAGGTGACGATTGAACACTTTTCGTTTTTTCCATAAAATGTGTTTTCTTTTTTCTTATTTCAGAAGGTTTTTCTTCAGGAGACTTTAAATTTGTAGGTTTAAAAGAACTACGTTCTGATCGTTGGCTCATACAGTCGGATTCTTTTACTTTTTTCCCCCAATCATCTTGTGAAGTGGATATTGAGTCATCATAAGATTTAGAAAATTCTAATGTGAAAGCTTTCTTTTTTCTTCTTTTTTCCTCTTGCCACATTTTCGGTCTATTAGTACTTCTGTATCGTTGTGAGTGTTTATAAGCTGAAATATATAGGTAATAATTTAATTTCCTCATTAAAAGAACTGATATATACATTAATAATTATAACATTAAATCACTTACTTAAACCACCATCGTCTTCATCTTCAACAGGGCTTTCATAATATCCTGAAGATGAATAATGAACACTTCGCTCATCATCAGATACAGAACCCTGAAATATACATTTATGTAATTTCATTGTTTAAAACTTCTGAACAAAATGTAATAATTTTATTAAGTAACAAATTATAAGCCAATAATAGTATAATTTGTAATGAATTTAAATAAAGTTCTAAGGAAAATAGTATAATTTTATATAATTTATATCTAAAAAAACAAAATACTACCATCATTTTCGGAACCATTTGTTCTTTATCCTTATTTGAATTTGTTGACTTTTCTTCTTTTGTTTTGACCTCTATTTTTTCGGCTATTTTCTTTATCTTCTCAACAGGTGTTTTATCATTTATATCTTCAGTAACATTAGGATTTGAACCACCTATACTATAACTTCCGCTTGAACTACTCTTACCGCTTATAGTATCTCTCGAAGTACGCTAAAACGTATTTAGGTAGATATTATATAATTATCGTGATTTATTAGTATTAATAATGAAACATGTATAATAATAGGATAAAACTTACTTTAGTTATTTTAGTTATTTCCTCATTATGTTTAATAATTTCAGTCTTATCTCTCTTAACATGTTCCGTGGTTTGATTAACCTCTGCTTTTACTTCAATCTTTTCAACAATTGTCTTAGGAATTCTATCAGGTAATGGTAAAGGAGGTGAAGACAAATTTGGTACAATAAAATCTCCACTTATTTCTAATGGTGGTGAAAAACTCGGTACGACCAAGTCCTCTACTATGTTTTCTGTCCGAGTAGATGAATAAAGACTGGATGCACTTTCGAAAGATGACCCTTCTTGTGTTTTATTATTTTCTGGATCTTTAAAAAGAAAATAGATATAAAACAAATAGTCTACACACTATTTTTTTATTTCATTTCTTTCATTTTTCAGATTAAATATTACGAAAATACTACTTCATCCATTTTGATAAAAATTTAAACAAATGTTTAAATCAGAAGTGATTTAATATGTACTAGTAAAGCTTTGAAGACTATATAATAAAAGCGATAAGCGAATTTGTATATAATTTAACTGGCGTATTAACCTTATATGTTATCATTATTATACTTACTCTGATTTTGATTTTTACTATTGCTCTTTTTAGAACTATCCGAATTAGCTGTGACGTAGTCTTCAGTTGTTGTTGTACTTTCTGATACATCTGTGTTATTTATTTTTCCAGAATCTGTTCTAGCTAAACTCGTTTCACTACTAGCTGCCTTAGCTAAAGGTATTTCAGATGGAGATTCAATAATTTGATTAGGAATAGTACCATTGGGTTCTTTTTGTTGTGCTTTTGTTTGTAAGTCCTTTCTTCTAGAAGGACTCAATGCTCGTTCACGTTTCTTATTAATAAAACTGGGCGTTCGTTTAAACGGTACGTCCGCTAAATCTACACTAGGATGAGTAATTGCTATTGCTGGTGTATAATTAACTTTATGTGGTCCTATTGGAGATATATTTTTGGATATTGTTGGTTGTTTTGTAATTGGTAGTGATATATTTGGCACAACTGCAGGCGGAGATAAAGAAGATCTAGCTTGTGCGGAACTTGAACTAGAGGTATCTAGTTTATTTCGCGGTGATGTTGGCGATTGACTCTGAAATCATTATTACATGTCATTTTATAAATTATTAACATTTTTTTTTATCCTGAAAATATTATTTATGACCTTGAAAATATCACTAGAGTTAGGTTAGTTATATATATATATATATAATTATATATATATATATATATAAGCTAGTTATATATATATATATATAATTATGAAATTAGTCCTTACTTGTGAGGCATCAAATTCTTCATCCAAGGCATCAGTATCTAACGATGATCGTTGTTGATGTTGTAGTAATAAAAGTTGTTTCCTTCTTGATGTAGGTGTTAGCAATGCAAGGGCACCTGGTGAAGCTGCTAATGAACTAAGATCTGATGAACTGTAATAAAAATATTACATAATTAACAATTTAAAACTCTTAAAATTTGAGTACTTATATATAAATATTAATAATTTTTCAAGTACCTTATAACGGTTCCATTTTCGGTCCCGGAATCTACTTGTAAAACTGTAGTTTGTGATTCATTCCACATACCATCAGAATGATCTCTGAAATTTCAAATTAAAATAATTATTATAATAATATTAAATATAATTGTAACTTTTACTAACGAAAAGAAACTGATAAAATTTTGTACAGATTATAATTTGTGGTTCATGAATAATATGTCTTATATATGACCTATGAATAAGAGATATTGAGATCTATTGAAAATTTATTTTTGGCTTTTTATGATCTACATTCTTATATTATATAACAAGAATTAATGTACGATACCTGCTGTGGTCCACAGTGAGCGATTCATTTGAAGCACACGGCGATATTTTTTCTAATGGAGTAAGGATTGTGGTGATGCTATTTAATATTACTGCTTTCTTTGCTTTATGTTCTACATCTACGGTAGCGCTCGTCGGTTCTGGTGAGCCCGGACTTGATTTTGCAGTACTGAAAGAATATTCTTTTTTAAATATACGTCTTCATAGAAGATAGTAATTCATAGAGAAAGTACCCTCGATGCTTTATAATAAAATATATTAACGTATAAAAGAGAATTGTTTTATAACAGGTTTTATAGATTGCGTGGGCTATTAAAGTCTTTTATCAAAATATTTTTTACGCATTACTTAAATTTCTATGGTAATAGAAAAAAAATCAGGTCAAACCTTTGGTATTGGGAGAAATTGGGCTAATTTATATAAAAATATAAAATAT
The DNA here is from genome assembly GCF_026898425.1 of Galleria mellonella. Classification (NCBI taxonomy): domain Eukaryota; kingdom Metazoa; phylum Arthropoda; class Insecta; order Lepidoptera; family Pyralidae; genus Galleria; species Galleria mellonella. The sequence goes on from NW_026442143.1 coordinate 918,745, forward strand.
TATCTAAGTGAAATGCATTGCTAAAGCCAAATGCGTTTATGTGTAACGTGCATACCTGTTTTCAGGATTTTCGTCCTTTTTATTGACAATTTCTGTACGCTCTTCGAAACTTACGCTTCGATTTCTAAACGGTTCATGCTTGTAACTAATGTATTTTTCATGAAAGTCTTCATATGGTGCATTCCCGTCTGAAGAACTATGAAGAGAATTTACTTGAATGAGAATGGATGGAAGCACGGCGCACAAAATTTTTAAGCTCAGAAAACTCAGCAGCAGTTTTAGAAGGAAGGCATGTGTGGAAAACAAACTATAGTAGGTAATATAATCAAGACTTATATCGGACCCTAAAAAAATTAATTAGATTGTGATGTGATTCTGTGAAAATGAATGTGTTTTTGTGCAATGGACCTATTTTCTATGTGCATTGTCTATCATACGTAAAAATATACGATTTAAATTATTCTTACCTAAACGACCCATCCGGTTCAAAACCAAAAATGCCCTCATCCTTAATAGGTGTCTGTATATAATTTTGACCAATATACTGCCGATACATAGCTTCTCTTTCACGATCTTCTCTTGTCATATTTTCTTGACTTGTAGACATAACAAGTGGAGCATCTTTTGAGCCGTCCCCATTTATTTCGGTTTTCCTCCTGCCAAAAAATTGACGTATTAAAAGAATCGACGTAATGTTGTAGGAAAAGCATTAAAATAATTTTGAAAACTCACACATCCAAAAGTATTTCTCCTTCAGAAAGAGTTTTGTGTAACCTTCTATTTTTTCTATGTAATGTTGTGAACGGTATGGCTTCATCATCAGGCCTAGGTTCAAAGTCAATTATTATTTCTTTTTCGTTTTTCTCGCTATCGTCTGTGGTTGTAGCAGACGTTTCTGTAGAAGGATCTGAATGAAAGGTAGATGTTTTTGAAAGCGGATGTGAATTAATGGTTTTTTGGGAAGCGTCACTGGTACTTTTAGATAAAATTGACCTTAGAGATCTATCGCCTTTAGCTTGTTTGGCTATTTCTTGTTGAAGGTATTCTAAATTTCTTCTATTTAGAGCCATACTTTTTTCGATTGTTTCTATATCATCATCAATAGTATCGTCTCTATCGCTTTCGTGAATAAATTGAAAATTTTGTTGAAAATATTCTTGAGCTTGTCTTTGTAAAACGCTTAGTTCGGATGATTTATCTAACTGAGATGATGCTACTGATTTTACAGATGATGATGTGACTTCATCCGAATCCATTCTTTGCATAATTGGTGATTGTGGCATCATAGATGTAGGCGAACGTGGCGATCTTGGAGGTTCTTCTGATTGCGTTCTATGAAGTTTTTCATGATCAGTTCCAATAATACTGAAAATCCAAAAATTAAATAATTCATTTTCATCACCAATAATTTTTCAGTTCAATGATTAAATATTTAATTTAAATTACATTTATACCTTTCAACAACAGCGTCAATATCACTTTGAGTATCACGACCAGCTAATCTATCTCCACCTACTTCAGAAAATGATTTTGTGAGCCTTCTTACACCTACCGTATAACCATTGGTCTGAACTCCTGCTGCTACCATTTTTACCTAAAATTATTTTAAGAATGTAGTCATCGAATAATTATGAGACTAATTATTTTATATTGAAACCTTGATACAAAACCTATAAGAAAAAGATCTCTTTGATTATAAATTTCTTACCCGTTTAATAGTCCGAGGACTCAAAGATAAATAATTAGGCGGGAGTGGCTTTCTTCCTAAACATACTTCAGTCTGTGTTGCTTGTGTTCTCATAACTCCTTTCTTTATTGAATCTGTAATAATAAACAAAACAATTTAAAAGTTTATCTGGTTGTGAAAATCATTGTTTTCTAAGTCGTTAACGGACTCTGTTCATTAAATAATTATCTGACTCTTATCTTTATTGGTTATTAACAACAACCTTTGAGTAAACTTAATTACATTTGATGACCTTTGTTGTGACATAATGGATACAGGCACGTTATTTTGGGTACTTTAAGCTTTAAGTTCGACTCTCGCATTACATAATTTACTAGAATTATTCGAACCTTGATGTTCTGGGTTATCCCCTCAGAATAATTGTTCTCATATTTCAGTTTGAATACTATGAAATTGGTGTGATAATAATACCAATTTGTATTTTTTAATATATACTAATATCTACATACAACTTCAATCAAGTAATCGAGATGTAATCAAGTAGGATAAAAACTTTCTTCAATAAAACTAAGAGATATTAAATAATTAAATTAATTTTTGAATTCAAAATATTTGTAAGGATTATAATAATCATTATTACCTAATACAACGACTTTAGGCTGGTCAGTTTGTGTAGGCCGCTGTACCGATGGTGTGGTATGCGGCAGCGTCGCAAACTGCGTTGTTGGATAATGGATAGGAGCCGGTGCCGCCGCGTTTTGGCCCGGCATGAATTGCGGATACGGCGTGAATGGCTGGTACATCATCGGCAATGTTGAGTATTGTTTTGTTTCTGGCTGAAATATTTGAATGTGATTATAATCAAGACTTAATCATTTGAAATTTATCAGAGAGAAATTATGTCGTCTACATGAGTCATCATCATGTCAGCCTTTAATGGTCAACTGCTGAACATAATTGTCCCCCTTTTGCCAGTAGTTGTCATGCTTGGTAGGCGGATTGGCAACCACAATTAGGCTTTAGAGATATTTTAAGAGGGACGCTGCTAGCCATCCCTCGGGATGGGTAGCAGCTCCTCTCTTAGTTGCCTCTTACGATATCGAAAGGAAAGGGCAGCCTATTTTATTTTATTTATTTTTTTTATTTATTTATTTATTTATTTCCAGACAACTGGGATCCATTCTTGTTAGTAAGTGTACTTAAAAACTATGTTAATACTTAATTACTAATAATGATCTAGTCCTCTCGGAGAGCATTTTCACGAGAGGACTATCCAATTTATTAACAAACATGTTCAGGATACTGTTGCTACTCCCGCGTATTCGACGTAAAAACGTATGCTAAGTGTTTCTACAATCAAGCTTATATGGTTGTGTGTAGGTTCATAGGGTGAGATTTTCATAAGAGAATTAAAAACCTCTTTTTGTTTATGTTCTTCAGGCAACGGTTAACATGGAAAATGGTAATATATAATATACGTTTTCATTGTAGCAACAATATGATTTATTATCATCAGTTATACTCTCTTTTAAACGTAACTAAAGAAACTAATCGTTATCTAGTACAAGAGAATAAAAATTTTAAATCCAACCATCCTGCGTGTATTGTAAGTGAACATTTTCCACTTATGTGAAGACACTTGCACTCAACAATCTTAATAGGTCCAGACAATAATGATGGTAACACAATGTTTTTAGTATTGACCACAGCCAATTTACGTCTTTTAGTGATTACAAGTTATAGTAAATCACTAGATATTGATATTTTCTCTGCTGTAATATACAAATTTAACAACCTTTACGACTCGTCCGTCGATGAGCCTTTCACAGTCTCGGCGGAATCGGCTACCTCCAACTGCTGCCGGCATCACGGAGTCATCAAATGTGGTCAAAGTGTGGGAACGGGCGAATGACACGTGTTTAGTTCTGAAACAGAGCAAAATAATATATTTAGACTTATGCACTATTACATATTTGGTTTTTTTTTTCTACTGGAACGACATATAACCGTCGTGTGGTAAGCGATTATGAAATCATATCTACATATGTAGGCCAAAGTTTGAACGCGAGGTTGCATCAACCTGTGGACCTCACTACTCTTGTTTATAACAAACACTTATTTATGCCTCTCTTGAACAAATCCAAATCATATTTGGTAGGAAACAAAAATCCTAAGAAAAAAATTCACAACAATAAAATACATTAAATAAGATTGCTGAGGAATTATAAAAAAATGTTCAAGTTTATTTCTCCTTAATATTTAAATGATTTTCTTTACATTTACCTTTTCAAAAAAAAATGGTTTACACTAACTCCTACAGTGAATAAAATGATCAGACAAATTACGTCTGAGATGAGGATCGAGTTTCGGGAACCGATGTGTGTGAATAAGATAAATTACTAAAATGTACGAAACAAAATATATAAACCTAATTCTTTGGCACTCAGTTCTCGCTCCAAAAGGACATTGTCTAAAAATATATATATTATTTATTTTACCTGTGTGGCGGTATAGTAAGCGGCGGCGGCGGAGGTGGTGGGGGTATCGGCGTGTGCGCAGGACAACTGAAAAATATAATTAATCTGATAATAGTAATTCATTAAGTACTCAGCCTTCTTCACTTACTCTTTTTATCCTTGAGCATTACGCAGTTATTATTTTATTACTCAACTGTTTTCATGAATAATTTTATACGTTGTTCATCGTACTTCTTAAATATACATATATTACTAAAATTGTGGTTGAAATATATACAAAGATATTGACTAATATTCATCGGTAATTATATTCTGTAACTGTTCTTTATATTTATCAATGAAGAGTTATCCATTATTTACAAAGGCACGGGCTCATATTACACGAGTGAGCAGAACTGTGAAAACCTGGTGTGGGAGTTATCTTAACCGCTTATCATGAAATCGAATAATAGCTACTGATTTTGAATTAGACATACACAATTTAGAAAGGCCATTCGGAAAAGGTTGAGTCATGCACGGGTAAACACACACGTGACAACCCCGATGGACACAAAAGGTACGGATGTTAATGTAACCATTTCTTATAAGCATTGTGAATCGGATATATTATTATGAAATTCTGAAAAGCCCGTTGCGGCGGCAAATCATCAGGAAAGATTCAATGTCATGCACGGGTGAACACACGCGTGACAACCCTAATGGACAGAAACGGTACGAGTTTCAATGTAACCGCTTGCCTTATCATATGGTCGAATGATTGCACGAGATAGTGAATTATAGATACAAAATTCAAGTTAAGGATGTTGCTATAGATTACCGGAAAGGATTCAAGGTCATGCACGATTGAACAAACACGTGACACCCCTGGTTGACACGGAAGATAAGGGTATAACTGTAACCGCTTACCAGAAGGTAGGCCATAAGAATGTATGTCTTCACCGTTATATGAAAAAAAAAAGTTTTATACTTAAACAGTAAAATAATTATGGCATGTATTTATTTCTTTTATTTTTATTTTTTCTGACTAATATACATACTTATTATTAAACTATTATTTTTTTAATACATTAGAAGCAAAAGTTTTACAAACTTTCGCTTTTGGATGGACGGATGAAAATTTGTTATACTTTCATGCAAAAATTATTAAACTAATTGGAATGAAATTTGGTACATGCGTAGTGCAACTTAGCAGATAGGATACTTTATGTGTTGATTCACGCGCGCTGTGCCGTGGGATATAGCTAGTATTAATTATTAAAAACCGCTCAAATGCTAACGCTTGTACTTCTAGATCACGATCATGAAGTTAGAGGATTTTTGTTCATTATAGGCTTCTATCAGTATCTCATACTTTGATCAAGTTTGTTAACTATATCTACCATTATACAGTAATTGAATACAAATTTAGTAATTGTATGTGCTCTATGTAGTCCTATGTTACTATGAGTACCTACTAAGCTAAGAGTTACAATGGCTTATATCAAAATATTATGCATCTATGTAAGTAAAGGTGTTGTGAAATAACTTTCTGATACTTTTCAAAATCACAATCCTCTTTCAATGAGGTCATTACTTTCTCTGAATAACAACAACACAATTTCTAACAAATTATCAGTAAACTAAATTCATCTTAAACTTGAAAAAAGCATTTAATGCTGAACATTAATAAAATTTAAAATTGGTCGAATGACATTTTTATTCGGTACAGATTATAAACCACAAGGATCTCGGATCGCTCGCGTATAAATAACGCGGTAAATTTAGTCAGATGATATTGCGTTAACTTACCGCACTGAAATGGGTAGATCCATTTGCTCTTCATATAACGTAACGCGAGAGTACATTAATTTATAGCGAGCAATCAAATTTACACACAAGCCTAACAATATAATTTATAGGGAAAACGCACCACCCACTTCTGCGGTTGCCCTGAATTGCGACCAGCTTCGGACTGGCTGAATACTCAAGTTTATCTTGACCTTTTGTAAAATTGTTAACCTTTATTTTGCAGGGTATATGTTATGTGCTTATTTACGTTAGTTATAATATTAAAGGTCGGATCTATTCTAGATATATTGTTATTTTTAATAATAGGGAATACATTTGACCTTTGAGAATAAAGATTTTATTATTGATGCACTTCAACGCATAGAACGGAGTACAATACTCTTTAGATTATTATATTATATTATCATTAAAATAAAATGTAATTATAGCTATTTATCATAGTGTATCATGTTCTATCATAATCTTATTTGGCAAACCAGCTTAGGGTAAATGCAGGTGTTACTGTGACTACAACAGTCATTAAATTCTTCTGACAACCCATTAGGGACTATAATTATAAGGAAATGTATATTTTTTGTTATTTTTATTATGTAAAATTATTGTATACTTACGGAATCATAGACGGAGGTCTGGGCAACGATCCACCTCGGCTCACTGAGCTTATTTGGTCGACGTTGTAATTTTGCGGCCACCCCGCGTTATCTTCTATTACCGATCTGAAATAAAATTGTAAAAAATATAAATATAAAATCTAATACAATATGTACAGTCAGTGCAGTTATTTCATTATTCTAAAAAAATAAAATATATAAAAACAGTCAATCGTAAGACTGCATGTCAAAAGTCAGAAGAAAACTGTTTAACTTCACAAACTTGTAAAACATTATTTTTTGGTTGTAAAAAAGATTTTCAAAAAGTATTTTTAATAGAAATAATTTTGATTATGGCAACTACTGATAAACTCTTCCTTATAGGGAAGGCCTATAAATTAGCAGTGGACAGTAAACGGTTAATATAATAATAAAAATAAATGTAATTTTCATATCAAGTATTTCTTAATTCTGAAATTTCGGAAAAATTCTCATGGTAAGTAGGCAGATCGCGAGTTCGTAATTCTTAATAAGAGTGCGTTTTAAGATAATATAATGCCTATATAAACGGTTGAATTGTTTAGTTACGAAACTAGAATATTACCCAAGGGATTTTAGTAATAATAATAGTTTCAATTTAGTATTTACATATATTTGTAATTCTGAATATATTATGGATCTTCATTTACATACACAAAATCCGAGGCATGCCCAGGTCCCTTTTGTATTTTAAAGGGTTCGCATAAATTGACCCGGATGATATTTTTTCACCATAGCAAGTCTAAATTTAATATACCTAGTACGTTATGAATCGTTATACAATTCCCAAATGTAAATGAATGTTGAAAATATTTTTTAGAGACAAAATGTTTGTTCTAAAATATTTCTCTCTAAACTTTAAAATGATTTATGTTATTAAAATAACATTAAAAAATGTACAGTAACATTGATAGAAATATAAAACATATTTTAATTTGAGGCAAAATTTAACAGAAAAAATATAGTACCTGTAAATATCCTCACTAAATAAAAATGGAATTATAAAAATCGGATTAGAATTAGGGTTGGTAAGATTTTTTTTTTAAATTCATACATATTTTTATAAGATACGAAGCAAACGATGTGTCCTATCTGATGGTAAGTGATTATCGCCACCCATAGGTAACCGAAACATCAGAGAAATCTCAAACGTGTTTTCAGCTTTTTAAAAAGCAATACTCTTTTTCAGAAAAGTTTCAATATGGTATGTGTTTAAAAATACAGTTGTTGGGGGTTGGTTACATATTTTGGTTATGCGTGGAAATGGTGGAGGACCACGACTTATCCAGATGGTCGGGATCAAATTATAGCTTACAGCAGGTTGTACGGTAATGAGATGCAATAGTCTAAATAATTCCTCTGAACACTTATATATAATTAGATATTGAAAACTTTCTTCTTTTGAAAGTTATTTCAAAAGAATCCTATAAGTTAATCTTGTTCATTTGTTTATCCATTATTCAAATCTGTCCAACTGTAACAAATATCCAAACATTTTACAGATCGCACTAAATTATTTTGCGAGCCTAAAGTTATAAAAACGCCATATTTGCATATTATAGCAATAATAAACGTTTCTTATGTAAATTTCAAATGTACCTGTAATACTGCACAGTCATTTGTGCGTACTCAAAACAAAAGTCCATGTTTTATTAGGGATTTCTCCCGGAATGTACCTTCGGAGCTCGGCTCGATGAGATCGTATTAAAATTACTGTGTAATCTTCTGCTGTTAATTATTTAATTAAGCTACCTTTTATTACTTTAGGGTCGAATTCGAATTCCATTTTCGACCGACATCAAAAAGCATTCTACATGAATTAGGATACTTTTTTTTTTTAAATCGATAGGGTTTATTCTCATGTATTTGTTTATTCATTATGGTACAACAATTTTGTTTTCGTAAAACGTAAAATAGTTATAACTTTTTTTAACTATGAAAAATACGAAATAAAAGTATAAATGAATTAAAGTTTAATTATGTTAACCAAACTTTGGGCTGATTCTCTAGATGCTGGTATACATTTATATTTATTCTTATATTTAGTAAAAATAGACAGGTTTTATATGTATTAATTCAAGACTATGATAAATTGCATTCACATTTATTTAGCTATTTACTCGTAGGTGCATATAAATCTCTAATTTATAGTATAAGTAGGATTATGGCCTCCACAAATGAAGGAGATCTTGTCCGTAGTCAGAATTTCTCTTTCTTTGTTTCATTTCTCAATCACTCAGGGTTTTAAATCCAATAAGATAAAATCCTCGTTAACCGATTATAATAAAATGTCAAAAATTTCATCTTGTGTTGTGGAAGTAGATACATGGTTTATATACGTGTTTCATCTTCAGACATAAACGGGTTGCAAAACGTGCGTGAATGAAATGGAAATCGGAGATTGAGGGCTGGTATGGAAGTTGTGGAATTTCTTGTAGTAATGATGGTGGTCATTCTTCGAATGTTGGCAGTTACGCCCATTTAATAGTAGCGAAATCAAACAAAATAATTCTAATCAAATATCCATTGATACGGACTTCCGCAAGATAACACATTTCACGCTTCAGTAAAATATTTACACAAAGGGGCATTCTATCTATTAACTAAATGGCCATTAATTATTTAAGTCGATAATGGGATTAGAATATAGGTAACTCGAATCAAAATAATTGCTTGTGGCTGTCGATGAGAGAGTTTTGTTCAGCTGTGGGTGATAAATAGCTAAAATAACCATGATTATGGGCGAGACCAGGAATACCATTACTGTTAATAGAAATTCCATAAATTATGTTAAGTAATTAGAATTTAATCTGAATATAATATGGGATAACGGCGTACTTAACAATTTTACTAAACGTTTTAAAATAGAGAACTATGGGCGAACTCGTTTTATTGTTGCCAGCTGCCGTCAAATGCTCCCTGAGACTCGGAAACAGCCATTTGGAAGAATTTAATGTTGTTTGGTATTTGTATTCCTACGTTATTATATGTTTGGATAATTACACAATTTATTTGGATTATTCTTGTAAAAGCATTTTCTTTATTTTTTAATACTATACCATGCTGAATTATGTATTACTAGCTTTTACCTGCGACTTCGTTTGTGTAACCGGAACATTACTGACAGGGATAAAAAGCATATAGCCTTCTCCATGTCATATAGTATGCGTATACTAAATTTGATAGTGATTGATTAAGCCGTTAAAGCGCTACAAGGTAACAAATGAACTCACTTCCACATTTAGAATATTAAGGTTTACAATAGTAAGGACAGCATAATTCAATATAATGTTGGGTTTCATTCCGTAAAGGAAAAATCGAAAAGTCAAATCCAATTAAGAATATTCAATGTACAACGAGATGGTTTCTTTTTCGATTTAGAAAGGAGGACTATTTCAATTCCACTCTTATATGGGCAATGTCTTTGAAAATACAATTATTATTTTTGCTAGCTGTATGATTTACCGGCATTGGTCTCATTTTGATTTTGTCTCGATTGAAGTGTTTTCTTGTGTTACAAAATTTTAAAATTGTTAAAATAAATCCGAATAAATTATAACAGTGCATATATACGGAAATTATGGTCTATCTATCTTCTCTTTATTTATTTTTATATTAAGTCCCTTGCGAGGTAGGTAGAGTGAACCGAATGTCAAAGTCCTCTATCCTTAGATGTGTAAATGAATATATATATATATATATATATATATATATATATATATATATATATATATATATATATATATATATATATATATATATATTATATATATATATATATTAAGTTTATGTTACCTTGCATTGGTGTATTGTGTTTTGTTTTTGTTCCGTTAGTAATTTCCTAAATCCTGGGGATGATATTGATATCCTGGGACTGATAACTTGTTTGCAATTTTCAATGGTTTAAAAACGCCAAAAAACCTAAAAACCGTGACGTTTTCGACCAGTTTTCTGTAAGTGAATGTAAATGGAATGGTACCCTCGTCTCTATTTCCTCGTATTTATTTACGCTAGCGGTGTACTAGTGAAGAATGGTAGGTTAGAATTAAGTCAATCTTTTCTTCCCTTGTGTTCAATGATTTTAAATAAAAATAACTTACTGTGGCCACTCCATCCGGGTGAAGTCTTCATCTTCTGGCATCCATGTGTACCGCTTCGGGTCAGGCTGGCTACACACGGATCGTGGTCTTCGACGGAAGTATGAACACTCCAGATCGGCGTCATAGGCACATAGCTCGGGTGGAGGTGGGGTGGGTTGGCCAAACCTTTAACGAACGTGCTTATTCAATTTTATAGGTTAGTACAGTTTTTTGGGACTTGTGTGTGCCAACCGTGTTGTATTCAGAGTTGAAGCGCCAATATTTGGACTTGAAGATTTAGGAAGTTATTAATTATCGATTCAATTAAAATAATATTTAATTACTCTTAATAATAAATTATGGTTTACTCAATAAATAATCGAATGGATCTCAGGGAACCCAAGATCATGTTCTAGTCCTATTTAATTTTAGATTATTTTTTCATGTTTAGATAGATTATAGTTCTTTAAAAGTACATAAGGTGGTTTATTTTTTTTAATTGGTGAAAATGGTATGATAACCCTATCGCCTACACTATCAACATAAGCTAATGGTGCACCAGTGAAAAATGATACCTGAGAATGAAAGCAGGTTAGTTCATGACTATCGTAATGAATTCCACAAGACAATTTTAACCACGATGGTTTCCATACCAGATAGTCTCAGGGGAACTGCATGGAGGTTAACCTGATGGGGTACATTGATAGCAATAAATCTTGTTAAACCCCATTATGTACTAACAATTCCTTTGTTTCCACGTAAAGTGGTTATTCTTGTACCAAACCGAACTCTTGACATAATTTTCTGATTTAAATCTAATCACAGACTACGACTCGTAGTATTACAGCGTAATCCGTGTTATCTATTTTTAATGGGATTTTATATAATTTATTTTGGACTAGTAATCGGGCTCAACTTGACACAAATAGAATTGTCGAAAATAACTTTATGTTACACACTGATAATGTAGCTTTCTATAGGTGAAAGAATTTTAAAATCGATTAAGTTTTTTTAGTTTATTGATTGCAAAGAAACAAATAAACAAACGATATTTCCTTTTCCTTTACTATATTAGTATAGATAAGCAAATAACTAAAAGAAATACCATTTTTATGCAATAGATTTTTTTTATAATTTTTCGAGCATAAGACCAAAATGGAATATTCAAATCTATACAAAAAAATTTATACCCAACAATTTTTATTCTTAGTTTTTATTATTTTTGCCGACAGTATACTATTAGTGAGTCGCAGATCAGTGCTATGGGTTATACGTTGATTTATTGCAGGTTATTTCTGACTTCGACCGTAAGGGATCTGGTCTATTTGTCTTCCCGTGAAATCCCTTACGGAGCAGGCAAAGAAAACTAAGTGCCAAATATTAGTGCTGTTCTTAAAAATACTTCTTACTTAATCTACTTCTAAATGTCGTCTCATATATTCACAATTGTCTATGAACTAATTAATGTCGTGGTTACCTAGAAAATCAAATGGAACATATTTCTACTAATACATGAAGCTATGTGATTAATTAAAGATTTTTTTTTTAATATTGGAAAAGGGTTAGTAACTAAAGATTTAGATCTACAAAATGCAGGGCTTTCAAAGGGGTTCAACATATATATGAAACCAACAGTTTAAAATACGAAAATCGAACCTCTCATAAAATTCGTGCGGTTTATATTTCCTTGGTATTCTAACTTTCCTTGGAAAATATTGTCCGTGGATGTACATAACCCTCCTTAATATATATACATTATAAATATCTACCTTCTAATCTAATATTTGTTGTATCTTTATAAATTTTGGGAAGCCCTTTATTGGCAAACAGACTTCGTTGTTTATTTGAACTGACGTAAATTGAGAACTATTATTTACAAAAGGGTTGACTCAAATTATTTCGAGCTCAATTAACTTAGTTAAAGATCGTTAAATGAAGACGTCCAGATTATAAAACAAATAATACTTGTTTTATTTGGAATGAATTGACGAATTTAGGAAATGAACTAAACAGGTTAGGGACTTGATTTTTTAGTTACACCTTTATTATTATTATTAGTTTTACTATGTTTAGTTTACATAATACAGGATATTCTAACTTAAGGACTATGCAATTTGTTTAATTGTATGGCACATAAATTATTATTTTTTGCTTTAGATTCTTTTCAATTTTCTAACATATGACAGTTATAGGTGGGTAATAGCAGAGACTATTTCTTAATAAGGCAGTAGTAACATTTAACGTATGATCCCTATTATATTATGACGTTAATTGTAGAGAATTATTTATTTTTATTAGGCATATGTTTTAAATGTCCCCAGGACTTCTTCAAAAACAATACACAATACATCAGTAGAAGAGAAAATTAAGCTAGCGTGATATTGGTAGATTAATATGGATACAGAGGATCTCTTACGGGATTTTTGTCTATGTATATATATATATATATATATATATTAGGTATAGTCGGTACATACCTTGGAAACCGCTGTATTGGGGCGTAGTCGGAGTTAAGGTTCTCATCTGAGGGCACCCGACGACGGACGCACACGGATAGAAATGATGCTCTGTAAATGAAACAAAAGCCTATTAATGTTTTGAAATTTATATTTATAATTTTTTTTTTTTTATTATTGTTAGGCAAAGGAACCACACCCCGCCTGATTGTAAACAACATTTCGTAATATGTAGTAGATGGTCATATTTGTAGCCTGGATATCATCATCAGCATGACCTCTGCTGAACATAGGCCTCTATCTTGTGGCCATTTTTCTAGTAGTGTTGCCACGCTTGGCAGGCGGGTTGCAAGCGCAGCAAATACTTGTCCTTTTTTTCGTGCACTCCTTGTGAATTTTCTAATTTACCAGAGAGATGGATTTTATAAAAAAAAAAACATAAAAAACGTCATAAGGGGGCTAGATTTCAAAGGGAACTTAATTTATAAATTTCCATATTTTTACCCCATATAATTGTAAGAGTAAGGGCACAGTACCTTACATTAATGTAAGGCAATATTACTTACTTAGATTTACTTAATTATCAAAGCCATCAGAGTATAATTATTAAAAATAAAATACAATCAATACATAGGAATTGCAAACATTCTTTCTAAGCTCGTTAAATGAAGAGTAATTTTGAGGTTTTAATAAACATCTTAAAAATATATTTTTTATAAATCTGTTATAAGTCCTTGTTAGTAGCTCCTACATTACTTTATATAAGCAGATGTTTGAATAAACGATACATTTATTTTTGGAATTCATCGGAACAGCTAAAATAAACAAAAAAAAAATCTTTAAAAACCGCTTCCGTTTCGTATTTTATACGTTACTTGGCTCCTAACACTATTACAAGGGTGTCGAATAATAAAATGCCCAATTTGTTACCTTTACCTTTCGTAAGAGGTCTCCATTTACTTTGCAAATCAACTCAAAGAGGTAATTTTTATTTCACTTAAATGGAAACAAAATGAAACTACAGGGATATTTGAAGACATAATAAATATAATTTAAAACAGTAATTTACTTTTTGAATATTTTTATATAAAGAAATACAAGTATTACAGTTTTGGGTTTTTTAGAGCTTACCGACATATGAGTTATTTATTTTTTTAATTTTATTTTTATGACTCCACCAATTCACAATTTATATCGGACATTCAGAGGTTGACTGGCAAAAATATCCTTTTACGGGGTAAGTCCGCCATTGTACTCATTCTTTTCTTAAGAAATCTATATCCTGTAATTTAAGACTTTACTTTTACTTTATACAAAGTGTTACAAATAAACAACCTGACGTGTATAAAGTTCCTCATGCTTTTACAAATGTGATACTCGTGAAAAATATGACATATTTGATAATTTAATATGTCATATTTTTCAACTTATATCAATAGTGAAACAGAAAATGTACCCAAGTCCCTGGTCTAACTGTTTACCATCAAAGGTATTTTTATTTAGCTTGTTCTAAAAAATTAATTAATTTTATTCCCTAAACAACACAAGGAAATGAGGGTTCTGCTATAAATCATAGTTACCCAAATATTTACATACCGTTCTTCTTGTTATTCATAAACAAAACAAGGAACGTACCTATATTAGAAACTTGGGTATTATGCTTTCCAGTTAGTAGGTACATAACAAACAGGTTACTTCATTTCTTATGCATGAAAGGTCATTGTGAAGAACTCACATGGGACGTCCGATCGAACGGTTGTATTAGATTTTCATTCCAAAAACTTATTTAGTACTAGTTGCATACCATAGATTTGCCTGTAGAAACCTTAAGCTTCCGTTGCAGTGATATTTATAGCAAAATCTTTTTTAGTAGATTCCTATGTCACAAACAGTAATTATATTTAAAATTTCACATTTCTAACCCTTGAAGTTTATATTTAACACAAATTACTATCCTTACGCTACGCTTTTAAGCTTTTAAATTGGAGAAAGAAAGCGGTAATTAAAAAGTTTAAACAAAAATCTAAACAAACCTATTAATTAGCTAAATGTATTTTAAAATTTATTAAAGTATTTTTAATTCTTTCCAACCTACTTCAAAAGAAGGAACCTCTCAATACCATTTTTTTTTTGTATTTATTACATCAAAACTCCGTTACTGTAAACCAATTAAATTTTTTTTTTTATATGAAAGTAAATAACATACAGATTGGTTCTATAGAAATTTTATTAAAATCGGTTTAATAGTTTAATTTTATAGACCAAAATAACTGGTTTTGTTACAATTAAATTCGGTTTTCTTTTGTTAGATACAATCTGTAATTAAAATGAATACCGTACTAGTATTTATAGAGTTCGAAATAAAATCAATGTGACAAAATGGCATGAACATAAATTTTTGCTCTGAAATATTACTCAGAGCTGTAAGATAAATCGAATGTATATCTCAATTATTAAAATTTGTCTTAAATTCATTTCGATAAATTGGCACTATGCAGTATTTATGGATTCAGTGTTACCCGAAGCTGTAAGATGGATGCAATCATACTTCAGTTATCGAAAATCTTATAGGCTTATTAAATCTTATAGAAGGCTTTATATAAATCAAATTAGCTTCCAAAACCTTCGGTTTTTTATTTACAAAAATGAATTTTCGATAGAACGGATCTCTTTTGTCACAATAATGTAATTATATATTATCTTATAAACTTTTAGGTTGTACTTAAGTAATAAAGAATAGCCCTAATAAATTTGTAATCTGACTTATTTTTTATTTGTAACTATAAATGGACTACAGTGTGGGTTTTTCAAAAAGGATATATTAAGGCTTCTTCGGAGTCGACAATGCACTCGTAACACTCCAACAGGTATCCATAGGCTACAATGATTGTTTATTATAAGATGGGTTGTATGCTTGTTTTCCACAATCGTCATATAAATATATTTATATATTTAGTAACTCGATTACAATGTATAAAAACTGATTAAGGATAATATAAAGAATTCAATGTAACAGTGTTTG
The DNA here is from genome assembly GCF_026898425.1 of Galleria mellonella. NCBI lineage: Eukaryota > Metazoa > Arthropoda > Insecta > Lepidoptera > Pyralidae > Galleria > Galleria mellonella. Next base: position 934,883 of record NW_026442143.1, read on the forward strand.
CATCTTAGTACTTTCCTATTTATATTGCTGTATCGAACCTTGTCTGCTCTGTATGTAACAGGTATTAGTAGAAACTTTATTGGTTACTAAATAATTATTATGTAATATTTTTGTGTTAATTATGCTGTTTGTTTCTCAAATGAAATAACATAAAAAGTTCAATCTAAACGTTTCAGTTTTATTCGGAAATTACCTACAGAAAAGTAATCATCATATATTACTTACGAGTACTGACAGCTTAGTTAGAGATTCCAAGATTTAAGCCCATCCTAAATCTCTGAATATTCAACTTGATAGATAGATAAAAACTCTTTATTATTTTGTCCAATTATTGTTTGGATCATTTAATATAAAGCGTACTCGAATTATCACATATTTTGAAGGGTACGTAAAACAATCGTCCAAAAAACCACGTCATATGAGTATCTTCGTGTATACTGAATTCTGCATAGCAACTCTTAATACCAGATGGCAATACTCTCACAAGAGTTATAGCACAGAAACATAATACAGACAATAGTTACATTATTTTATTTCTATTTAGAAAATATGATATTATACTATATATAGATACAGTATAATGTTTTCTCAGTCATACCAAAATCAGAGCGTCATCAATCATTACTATTATTGTGTGTACTGGAGTTTCAAATAAACCATTTATTTATCTATATATCCACAATATATTACAATCACAAGTGTATTTAAGGCAATATAATATCATTCATCATCGATACATTATCATATACTTAGTTTAAGGCGAGGTCTTTCGAGTGCAATAGATCAAAGGATTGAACCCACTCGGCATGTGTGGTTATTTCTTTGAATTAAGTGTTATTTTGGGATGCTCCAAACGTATTAATTTATTATTTAAGTATTAAGGATACAGAACCCTTTTTAATTAAACGTACGTATTACGTTTTTCATTTTATAATATCAAAATGTATTTGAAATAAAATTGCGAAATAAAGGTAAGATTAAGTGAAATCACTTAATTTTACCTTTATTTCGGTTAACTCAGTTGATATTCACTATAAAAAAAATACAAAATAACAATAGGTCTTTTTTTCCAAATCGTTATTGATTTTTATATTTAAGTCAGTATAAAATGACACCTCAAAACTTGCATAACAGAAAGATAACCAACTTATTCGTATAGATACATACACGCACACGTGTATATATATATATGAATAGCCTAGTATATTTTTATTTGTCAGAAAAGAGAGTTGCTTAATTTAATCTCTCTTTAGAGGCATATTACTTTACTCCATATGAATGATAAGGAACTGGTCTCTATTCTAGGTACACCATGTACAATTTTTTTTTTAAATCTTACAACCGTTATTAATATAAAAAATTGTGAATGTGTCTAGATGGAAATTTACTGAATGGATTTGAATGAGTTTGGATACACGGGTAGGTTACCTACTTAGAAGTAATTCTAATTTAAGCGAACGAAGTAGCAGGGTAGGGCTAGTTGTTGAATAAACTATGCACGCACCGGTTGGCTCTCGAACATGGACTCTCGATATGGTACTGTGAGAGGCATCCGAGGAATCTGTCCTTCTTGGACTTTTCCAACTCCAGCAAATCCAATTGTTTGTTGTTGATGCAGTACTGCTCTCGGAACTCCTAAAAATATAGAAAGTATAATATTTATTTTGATTTTTAGAGATAGATACTCTTTATTGTTCCCTTCAAAAGATTACAACAGTAAACTTATTCTAGATAAAGACAATTACAAGAAATAATCACAGTGAGAAAACAATGGGCGACCTTATCGCTAAAACGATCTCTTCCAGGCAACCTTTGGATGGAAAGGAGTAATTATAAACAGTTTGATTATTTTATTATAGATATTATTATTTATTATTATTTTTTATTTATATAATATATATTTTAATGGATATTCTGTCAGTATTAGTATTTTGACCGTGTGGTCTCGGCATAGAATAGGCAACCCCTTCCTTTTCCAAGGGTGTCATAAGAAGTGATTAATGCACCTTAATGGTCGAGCTGCGTCTTTCTAGAAAATACATCAAATACATAACTGCGGTTACAAATCTGGCAAACTCCCCCCCCCCCACCCCTCCACAGGGGGACACCTGTATTCAGCAGTGGACAGTGAACAGTAGACAGACTGATATGATGATGATGGTGATAATTTTCGTTTTAATTGTTTGTATTTATGATAAATTTACTACTGTAATCTTTTGGAGAATACAACAAAGAGTATTTAGATACTCTGTCTATCTACTCGTATAAGTCGTCTATACAAACATTATAGCTAGATACGAGACAACAAGCTCTATATATATATATATATATATATACATTTTTTAAACATACATTAAATATTGCAATATATATTTTTCAGACAATTATTAAAACAGATTGTCGCCAACGGTTTCTCAATTTGGAAAACAAATTTATACACGAGAAAAGAGCGTTACAAGAGCGCTATTTTTGTCATTTATTCATAAAATTCTAAAAAAATGTGTCGAAAATACTATAAGAGTTTTCTTTGAGTATTTGATTATTATTAAAAAAAGTTATAAAAAAGTATAATATACTTATTGGCTATATAATATATAATTTTTATATTATATCATTAATCATAAATTTATATTAATCGTCGTGTATAAGAAAAAATATAATAAGTTAATAACTTATACGACGTAAAAAGAAATAATAACCTGCTTAGAGTACATGGTAGTCTTGCTGGCTGGCCGCTCGTCGTTGGCCCTCTGCCGCTTTCTGCCCGCGTTTTCATCCTCTGATTCGTAGCCTTTGGCCGAATGCGCTATATCCGCCTGTTGAAGAAATTTATGTTTTAGTTCAATAGTCTCAAAGTTTACTTTTGCACAGAAAGAAGAAAATATGATAATTTTCTTATTTAATATCTAGGAGTACTAGAACAGCCCGCTTAAGAACAGATTGCGTGCAGTGAGTGTACACTTTACCTAATTGCTATTCAACTAAATTATGGCCAATTGGTTTTCAGGCAGACTAAAAGTAGTAACCGTCGCTTACAGATAATTTATGAATAGGCATTAAAATAGGAGCAACATAACGAGCACAAGATACATATAAAATATACAGTCAAACATAGAACCTCCTTCTTTTTAGAAGTTGGATAAAAACCTCAAAAGAGTATCACCACTACCACACCTATATGAGATACGTTTTGTGAGAATTGTTTACTTCAAGCAAACTATGAAATAGCGTACGGGAAAACTATATTTCAGTTGGAGTTTCGACATCCTATTAAAAATGTAACATAACAGTATTTTTAGATTAGTGCTGAAGTAGAAATTGATACCAATAAAAGATTTATAAATACATGATGTATGCTATTTTTAATGAGATAAAAATGGTATTATAATACCGCCTACGCTATCAGTATACACTGGTAAGGCTTCCAAGTGACGAAAGTGAGAATGAAGTTAGCTCAGTTAGCCTATCGTAACGAATTCACCAGGGATTAATTACGATGATTTCCATGGAGACTACGTGGAGGTCGATCGATGTGCTCTGTACTCTAATTGCTATAATGTACTCTATATTGCTTGCATTAGAACCGGTAGATTCAATTACTAGTAATTCCTTTCCTTCCTGCAGTTTTGTAATAGATTGGCATTGATATAACTTGAGATATAATATGAGACTTTGTACAAAAGTCGATTGTTTGGGTACCTCTGTCCCTTTGGTGTTTCAACCGTAAAGCAGTTGTGTTTGCATGGCTGGGTTTGAAGGGTGGGATATGGCGTGAATTTACTGGGTACAGAGGAATAACACCTGAGTCCTCAGGAATGGCAACGCATGGGGTGTATCATGGGCGAAACAGTATACTCTGTTATGTCCATGGTACTGCTCATGTCTATAAGCGACGGTTACCAATTTCCATCAGGTGGGCCGTCAGCTTGTTTGCCATTCTAAGTTGTATAAAAAAATAAAAAATAAAACCCCGAATGCATTATAATTGTTGACGAACGATCATGAGATGCGGGGGCGGTGCGCTCATGTAGGCCTCCGGTACAAGCAGTGGCCATTTCGCATCTGACTAGTACCAACACCGGCTTCCTATAAATAACTACACAATAATATTTTAAAACAAAGACGAAAGTTTTTAACCAGTGCATGTTACCACTGATGATCTATAGAACTGGAACATGATCCTGCATGGTGGTTCGTATGTATAAGCTTTAAATTACTCAGCAAGCTATGGAGAAGATTACGCTCGGAGTTTCTTTGTGTGACAGAATCCGAAATGAGGATATTCGCAAAACAACCAAAGTCACCGACATTGCTCGAAGGATAAGTAAACTAAAGTCCATTGGGCTGGTCACATAGCTTAAAGAACCGTCAATTGATGGAGAAAAAGTTTCTTCAGTGACGACCCCGTATGGGCAAACGCAGTGTAGGACGACCCCTCGTTAGATAGAGTGACGCCCTCAAATGCATTGCAGAGAGCCAGCGGATACAGGTGACTCAGGATCGTTTCTTATGACAGCCTATGGAGACGCCTATGTTTAGTAGTGGACAGCTAATGACAATGATGGTAATGATGATGATAAATATTTACACAATTTCTATACATTATATTATTTTCTTGTATGTAGTATGTGACAATTATAGATAGATAGATAGATTTGTTTATTAGCCAGAACATTGTTTTTCCAGATCTATTGTGAAGTACAAATGTTCGCCTTATAGTCTAAAGAATTCAAAATCATTATTGGCTAGGTACAAGTTACATTACATTTAATAGATACATATAAGTTAATATTAAATCAACTATTTATTCAATTAATAATAACAAAATTATAATAGTATGTTAAAAAATCAATCAATAACAATACATTAGATTCAGTTTAATGTCATATGTATATATATATATAATCATCAAAAATTACAATCCGCTGTATTATTTCAGTCCTCCAGGACCCTAACAATAAGGATAGATATACTGCAATTTTATTAACATAGAATAAAACAGTGCAAACTATATTCAAAGAGGTGTTTTCAACGAACTGACAAAGAAAGTGTTCCACGTAATAAAGGGTCGATGCTTCATCGCCTCAAAGGAACTCGATAAGAACGTTATTGCAGAACTTGAGTGCATAATTGCAAGTCGACTTTGATCATTTGCATTCCACATTGCGATCGACTCTTTGATATTCCGGTTTTATTTTATCCAATAAAGTAAGTGAATTCGGCAGCAGTGACTTCAATCGTATATAAGCGTGACAAAATACATTGTGAATGATAGTATCCTTATTTGTTGTAATATAACGAAAAAAATGCAATAAAGCTTGACGAGATGTTGATAAGCAAACTAGATACATTAGATTTAAAGTATTCTAATTCAGAATTATGTATAATACAATTAGAATTTTGCTTCTAAAGTAGAAACGGCGGTTAAATTTTTATCGTAATATTAGAGACTAAAACACATCACATGCAAAATTGGTTAAAATTTTTATAAAAATTGAATATCTAACGTACTTACAAAAATACAGAGGGTTTGATTACCACTTTATTTCAGAAGGTATTGCGAAAGAAATTAAGAATATTTTGTAGACTGTACTCATAGTTTGTATACATGTACAAACATAACTATTGTCGCAAGTTTATATGAAAGAGAATCAATATGTGTGTGTATGTGTGAAAGAAAGAGATAACATGTCGTCAAAATTGAAGAATAGGAAGGGATGCCTCTATCTCAGTTGCTAGAAAGAATGACTAGTACATTTTACTGTACAAAAAAAAACGCAACATGAATCGTGACAAAGTAGGTACTGAAATAAATGACGAGATGTGCCATAGGTTATCCAAAATTTTTGAGTTTACTATGCAAAGTATGTTAGATTCAGTTTGATGCGCAAGAAAAGTTCTTTTCAATTCTAAATTAGAATATTTTAGAATTGGCAACATTTTTCTAATTTATTTTATAGTAAATCATTGCCAGTGACAGTGTACAAATGCGGACAACTGGATAAGGATTGGGATAAGGACTTAAATAATTACAAGCATTAAATCTAATTTAGGCTCTATAAGATAAAAGGGAGAATCATCGTTTCGTTTTAAACATTCGAGTCTTTTTAATTAAAGCGATCAAGGAAGTAATAGAACGCACATTTTAATTATAAATCAGATTATCTTACCTTCTGTAATTTTAAGTATAAATACACTTGAGAGTAACACCCAATTAACGTCTAATATGTTTATTTTTATTATTTTACTATTTTTATTTATAATACTTTTATTTACGCTCACACGCTAGAACCTAAACAGTGCGGTTTCAGATTTAGAGAAGTTTCCTACCGTGAACGCTCCTTGATGATATTTTCCTAAAGACTAACAGTATGGAGTTCCTCAAAAAGATTTTTTCTTTCAATTTCGGCAACGCGTAAGTGTTGTAGGCGCTCATAAGTTACAGTGACAGTTTATCGTTAGACTGGCTGTATGCTTGTTTGTTATCTTCGAGGTATAGAAAAAAAACTTGATATGAAAAAAAATTGTAATAATCGGTTTAGAATTAGCGAATACTTATCATATATACAAAATACAGAATAACTAAAAACCATTTCTTTTTTAATTCACTTAAAGAAGCTAAATTGTATATATGTATTGATTTGTTTATTCTTTATTCTTTATTGCACTTGAACAATACATATAGCGATAAGTTTAACAACTCGTTAGCAAGGGAGGGCTTATCTCTGAAAGAGATCTCTTCCAGACAACCCAGTGTAGTTAGAAAGAAACAAAAAAAATCTTTATATCAATTCCATTCATATAATCAATACAGAAAACCAAAAGTTCCAAATTAAATATTTGGACGCCAATGTTGTATACAGACATTCTGTTTTTAGCATTAAATACTTCTAATGTAATAACCTGTATTCAAGCAAATAAAGTTATTATTCGTTCAATCATTCATTAATTTATTCATTCATTCGTAGATAAACTCTTAAAATCGAACCACTTTTAATCAATGTATTCTGTTAAAAAGTCTTTAAGAGAACACCATTTTACAGTGTTATCAAAATTTCCATCGCATCTAAATGAAATTGTGCCAGTCCGTTTCAAAATGAGCTTTCATTTCATTTGTAATAAACAAAACGAATGCGATACGATAAAAATTGTTCAGTGAGAACGCTCTCTCTGAGTCTCTCTTAATGACAGTTCTGAGTATATCATCTAATATATAAGATCAGTTAAATTAATTTATAAAATCATTGATACACGTTTATTAAGCACTTTCACATCTATAATACACACTAGCGGCCGGTTCCGGATCACCACGGTTTTTTTTAATAAAATATAGCGCATGTTACTCGCTGATAATGTAGCTTTCTATAAATGAAAGAATTTTTAAAACAGTTATGTAAATTTTGAGTTTATTCATTAAAAATAAGTAAAATAAAGAGGAAACTCTTCATAACTTTTTTTATACGACTTAAAATGGCAAACAAGCTGACGGCCCACCTGATGGAAAGTGATAACCGTCGCCTATAGACATGAGCTGTACCATGGACATAACAGAGTATACTGTTTCGCCCATGATACGCATACGCATGGGGGGGCGTTGGCATTCCTGAGGACTCAGGTGTTATTTCTCTGTACCCAGTAAATTCACGCCATAACTTTAATAACTTTAGATATATAGTAACTAAATTAAAACCTTTTACAAATCACAAAAAAATTAAATAGAATTTTGTATTTTTTTTTAAATTGGAATTCAGCGTAAAAGGAAGAGACGAAACAATTTAATAGGTTTGTGAGAGCTTTGTCGTTTTTATGAAGAAAAGGGTAAGATTTTAACTAGGCAATGTTTGTATATAGAAGATTTGTAAGAAACAAAATATGTAATGAGTGTTAATATTAGTATTAAATACAAAACAAAAAATATGTTTTTGAATTTTTATTCTTACATTAATGTATATTTGTTCTGGTATCATGCAAAAATCATGTCTGGTATCATACTGGATGTGATTTTCACACTTGTGTTCCTAAAGGTCGAACTCAAAATTTTGTGTATATTTTATATTAATAAACCATCCTGAAGTGATCATTTAATAAGTTTCCCTTCTTTCTTCCTTTTTTTTTTTCTTTTTTATACAACTTTGAATGACAAACAAGCTGACGGCGCATCTAATGGTAACCGTCGCCTATAGACAAAACAAAACAAAACAAAGTTGCTTTACGGTGTAATTTTTAATTCAAAAGCTATTTTATAATAAAATATTAAAAGTAACCCTACTATATTTTTTTTTAAATTAAAATGTATTTATTGGAACCATAAAAAATTACAATTGTAGGGTAGTGTACGATAACAGCCACATTAGTTAAAAATAACTGTGTCGTGGCTGAAATTTAAATTAAAAACTTTATAGTACCGTGTTACGACCTATAGAAGTAAATGACTCTTATCGTAGTAGTCCTTCAAATTAGAATAAATTCCCTTGAATAAAAAAAATATTCATTTTTTACATAACTGAGGTGCAAATAAGCATACGATCCGCCTAATGATAAGTGATAGCGACAATACTAGGAGCATTACGCGCGGGTTGCCGATTCTGAAGAAACCTCTTTACCCCTTTTTTTGAAGAACCACATGCTATAGTCTCTTGGAAAAATTTAAACTGAATAGATATGTAGATGATTGTAAAATTACGTTTATTATGTTCTTAAATCAAATTTTATTTTTAAATAGCCATTAGCTTGAATTTTTTTAAATTTTTTATTACATTGCTCAACTGAAAGTTAACGTAGAATTAGACTCTGCACACCTCTTATATAAAGCATAAAAGGTTCTCGTGAAATAATTAAAATAACGAAGAATAATGATTATCTTCTGGGGAAAATGAATGCATGCCTAAAAGCTTCGGTCGTCAACGGTCTTTTACTTTGTGTGGTTTAAGTTAGGGACTTCTGCTCATACCTGTATTTTATAGTAATTTCATTTATATAATAATTCTATTATAATTATATAATTATAAATATGGTATTTTTCGGTCTCACATAAACGGAATATACAATTAAAATTGTATTCCACAAAAAATCGACAAATTGTGGCAAAATTTAGTTAATTTATTTTAAAAAATAAATTACTGAACGTATTTTGATAAAATGTCTATAGGACTAATATTATATAAGTACATATTTTCAGATAAAAAAATATGCTAAATCATATATAACTGACGAAGTTATGACGTGACAAACATAAAATACAACAGAATAGAATCGAGATCATCTTTCTTTTTGAAGTCGGTTGAAAATGAAATAATTTTCATTAAATACAGTGAATTTTTATAGTGTTTATTAAAGGAAAATAAAGTACATTAACAGTAATTTGATAATAAATTAATGTAATAATTTCTTGTAAATTCCTTATTTTATATAGAAAAATATTTATAAGATTTTTAAACGACTTCAAAAGGAAAAAAAAACTTCTTAATTCGAATAAGTGTATGTTACGCGATGTCTTCTCCAATTTCTTTATATTTTTCTATTTATTGATAATTAATATGATTAACTTCCAGCTTGATACTATTTTTTATTCTCGATTTAAATTAAAATTATTTGCCTGAATAAAATCGCTTCTCGTTCATAACTTGGACGTTCCTCAACGACGGACACCTTGAGTTCTGAAATAAAGGGTTTCACGAGTCTACGAGTCTTTACGCCTCGGATGGAATTTCATTAAAAGAAAATCGCGTTGCAGATGGTTCACAGTAATGCCTTGGGCAAGAAAAGAAAACATCTGTAGCTAGTAAAATTTATAGTCCAATTATTTCTATGTCCGTTTTTATGACAACGTCATTTTTCATTTAGAGACAAAATTTAAAAAAAGAACGTGCCATTTTTAAAAACATCTTCATGCAGCGCCTGAGTTTACTAGTTTGGTATGTTCGATTGTTTTCTATTATCAATAGAGGATGCTATATGTACAAAATTATTGAATAGTATAATTTGTAACAAATTTAGACACACTATACAGCTTTCTATTCCTAAATTAAGCATAGTTCTTTAAAGGACGATAATGGAATGCTAACCACGCTTACACTAACGGTATACGATGTAATGGGAGGGGGGGGGGGGGGGTGATGATAATGAAAAAGGAGGTCAGTCAGCCTATCGTGAATACACCTGGAATTCAGCACGATGGTTTCCAGGGGTGACCATGTGACAGGATATATTGCCTATAATGGAACTGGTATTAGATATATAGATAAAGGAAACAAAAAAAATATCACTATATATTCTCTTTTACCCAAAGATTGACTGTAAGAGATTGCCCTAGCAGTAAGACCACCTTCTGTATATGAAGGGTCCACTGCAATAATGATGAATGTCCTTTGTCTTTTGTTTTAAGATAATTGAGTTTTAAATTTTTAAACGGTATAAAAAAACTCAAACATAAAGATAATTAAATTTTGTTTATTACAATTAAATAACATGTATCATAGCATTATTTCTTTGGAAAATAATCATTCTTAGAGTATTATAAACTAATTAAAAATAATGTAATCAAAAGTAAGTCTTTAAAAATCAGAACTATAATGATCACTGTCCACACTGCGTTGACAGTCAATAATGATAGGTACCCAAATGACTGTTTTAATTGCCTTCTGATTCTTTAATATTTGCAGCATGAGGAAGTTCATCGTAATAACGTCTCGTTTCAGGCCTACAGAACTTTTTTAGGAACTGCAGGTCGTTATATTTTGCTGTTGATATAGGCAGCTTGTCTTTATAAGCCAAACCAGGTAATTTGAATTCGCCCTCATTAACTGCCTTCATAGACCGAAAAGAAGCTGGTGTATTGACCACACTAGATTCCCATGGACTATTATTGAAATTTCTGTGAAACATGAGCCGTGGGTGTTCCTTCTGGACTCGAAATTCACGCACCGGTCGTATGGGAAAAGGACAAGTTTTTTTGTAAAACGGTTTCAGAAATGCAGTCCAGCCCTTAAATGCATCTTGTGAACATTCGATAATATCGAAAGGTTTCGGTTTCTGTCGAGCTCCACGCATATGTTCGGCCCATTCTTCAGGAAGTTCAATTCTAGCCTTTTGATTGATATAGGCCATGTTACGATCACACTCCATGTATGAGTGACCCCTTATGGGAAATATAACTGTGACTAATTCTAATCGGTTGCAGCAGTGAACTATGTAGTGTAGCAGTCTAAAGATGGTATAATTTTTATTTTGACCACCACACGAGTCACAGAAAATTATAAGAGACTTGACCTGTAACTCCATTTTATTAAATATGAAATGAAACAGATGAGAGGCTACATCGTCTGATCCTTTTTTTCCAATACTCTCATCGTAAGCGAAAAAATAAGATGAAGAATCAGCAAGCACATGAATATTAAACATAAAATAACTCAGCTGCCTTTTATAATATACATCGTTTGTAGTTATATTCGGTACAGAAAGATTTTTTGAAAAATCCATTGCAATCGCTACTGTTGTAACATCTTGCCTAGCTGTCAAACGAGCTTTTCTTTTTTTATCATAAAAGACTTCAGCTCTCTTTTTGTGTGCTAAATTTTCTATTTCGAGTCTTCGAAGTTGAGACAAAATCTGTGATTTTTCTTGCCCATCAGGAAGAGGAGCAATCTTAATTTCAAGATGTTTTTTCTCAGCTTGAAATTCATCACAAGTCGAACATGTATCCACCCTGGGATAACCGAATGATATGTTGAAATTCTTATTGAAAAAGTTGCGATATGTTTCGTATGATACTCTGTTATTTGGATTGTTTTCATTATACATTTTGTGAATTTTAGACAAGTTCAACTCATCCGACAGATATATTTTTTGACTCTCACGTAAATTATAATGGCCTTTCTTGCCGTTAATAGTTTTCAGAGTGTCAATTTGCTTGTACATTAAATCAATAGTTTGTTTAGAAAGCTTTTTCTTAACATGTTTCCCTCGTTTATCTTTTTGGACAACGCCATACTCAGTCAGTGATTTCTGAAGAAATTGAAGTCTTCTTCCAGTGATACCATGTAAGGATATAAAAGCTTTTCTACACACCGGTAACTCGTAAGTATCATCCCCGATCATACGAATCTTGTAAGAGTATGACTTATTATGTAATTTCGCATTTTCTTCACCTACTCGTGGACGACGACGTCGTACATTAGATACGATTATAAGCCCACTTAAATAATTATCTTGATCGTACCTGTTCGCAAAACTATTAAATTGTCTTAATATTCTTGCTCTCTGCTCTTCATTTATCATTTTAAAACATTTAAAACGATTACACTTACAGTCATCACCATTTTCATGCCCTTGGAGTCGAAGTTTCTTTAAAACATCACTCATTCTTCCTGTCTGTTTTCTTTCTTTCGTATTTCTGATCATTTCGTTGTTCTCAATCATAATTTTAAGAAAGAAAGTATATAACTCCGTATAATATGACCTTGCAGAATGCCAGATGCACAAAGACTGACAAAACAATTGGCGGGAACGCCACTGATTTGACAGCAAGATGGCGGTCCGTGCGAGCAGATGGACATTTATCATTATTGCCGTGAATACCTGTGACGTTGAGCATTCTAGCCGTGTAGCCAAAATATTAAAAACATATTTATCTCGGGACTGCAAGCAATACTGCTAAGTTCGTAAAGAAGATTTAATAAGTACATTGTCAAGTAATCGAATGGCATTACTCGTTAAGATTTAAATATTTTTGGACCTTCATCATTATTGCAGTGGACCCTTCATATAATATATATATATATATATATATATATATATATATATATATATATATATATATATATACATATATATATATATATATATATATATGTATGTGTGTGTATATATATATATATATATATATATATATATATATATATATATATATATATATATATATATATATATATATATATATATATATGCAGTTATTGTCAATCCTAAAAAGAAAACTGTAAATTAGATTGTAAAACAATAAAAACTATAAATAATAAATTTTAAATGTGTATTTAGAGTGTGTGAGTGCGTGATGCCAGTGATGATTTATGGAATCAAAACATGGTCCTACACGATTGTCCGTATGCAAAAGCTTCAAGTTACTCAGCGTACGACGAAGAGGGCTATGCTCGAAGTCTCTGCGAGATAGAATCCGAAACGAGAATATCCGCAAAAGAACCAAAACAACCAACAAAGCACGAAGGATAAGCAAGCTGAAGTGGCAATGGGCTGGTCACATAGCTTGACGAACCTACAATCGAGGGGGAAGAAAGGTTCTTGAGTGGCGACCACATACGGGCAAACACAGTGTAGGACGACTCCCACTAGATGGAGTGATGACCTGAAATGCATTGCAGGGAGTCAGTGGATGCAGGTGGCTCAGGACCGTTCTTAATGGCAGTTTATAGGAGAGGCTTATGTCCAGCAGTGGACGGATAATGGCTGAAATGAATGAGTGAATATGTATTTAGAGCCATGTAATGTACCTAGTCTAAAGAACCAGCTCCGTAAGAGTATTAGAATTAAAAAACTTTTTCGAAGTAGCCAGAAACTTGTCAACTTACTTAGGCGAAGTGGCCAATTGGTTATTGGTTTTACGAGCTACGTACCTAACTAACTAGTTAGTAAAACCGATAACTACATAGAGAAGAAATTGTCTTAACTTAGTCTACAGAGGAGAAGCGTACATTCATTAACTGAACGAAAGTTAGTTTAAATGTGGCTTGAACTAATAAGTATAATGTACAGATATATCTTTAACGGGTGAAAATGGAATGGGGGTTACCTTTCAATTTTCACCCGTTAAAGATATAGCCTACACTGTCAGTATATATTGGCAAGGCACGAGTGAGAGATAACAGAAAACAAGACAGCCCATCGTGACGAATTCCAGAATTAACCGCGATGGATCCAGGAAGAGTACCCCCTGGAAACCATCGTGCTGAATTCCAGGTGTATTCATCACGATGAGCTAACTGACATGTTTTTTCATCCTCACTTATCCTCCCTCACTGGTGCCCCGCCGGTGTATACCGATAGCGCAGGCGGGCTTACCATTCCTTTATCATCCATAAAAAAAAAACATCTTTTTCACATCTCTTAAAGATATTTAAGAGGTGTGAAGAAGATGACCTTTTTATAATGGATGATATTTCCTATTTAACTAGTGACAAATGTGAATAAATGAAATAAATATGTTGTGTTTATTGTTAAATAATTTAGGTACTTTAAAATTTTTTAATACTTTTCTTTAATAATTAATTAACAACTAATCTTTTTTTTATTTTACTCAGTACTTGTTTATAATCATATTAATCATGCTGGAAAATTGGGTAGAGGATCACCACTCCTGCCCAATTTTACAACTTACACGATCTCAGATCGCGGTTTGTACGTACATAGATAGGTCAGGTCTTTTACGAGGTTATAACAACTTAGGTATAGTCGATACCTTGATAATTAGTGCACTTTAATTATAATAAATTATCAGTTGGTAAACTATATATAAACACAGGTACATAAGATGATTCTAGGTATTATTTAAAACTCGAAATAATAATTTTGGCCCGAAATATTTTTTTGATACAAGCTTACAACTTTGTTAATTGGAAAGAAAGGACCCTTCTTTTCTCTATAATTTGTTTCCCAACTTCGACTTCTAAATACTTGTGGACTCTGACCCTTTTGTATCGAAGTCAAGATTTCGGGCTAGTACTTAAAGCACATTTCGCCTGCCCTAGTAAAAGAGGATTATATGAGTATGTATATCCAATTTTGTTATCTATTAACTGTTAACAAAATCCAGAATAAAGGGATTAATAGCTATGGGGATACTAGTCTCCGTTGTTTACTTATCTATTTATTTACTTGTTAGCAATATACTCTATCAGGACGACCTCCACGAGGTTCCCCCTGGGAACCATAGTAGCCATAGTAACCATAGAACCAATTTTTGTCGAATTCGTCACAATGAGCCAACTAATCTGAATAAATTAACATTATCACTTGGTACTCCACTACCGTATAATAATAGCGCAACCGGGGTTACCATTTTATTATTTTTCACCATTAAAAAATTTGTTATACTGTAGGCAAAAAGGATTTTTGGTAATGGGAATATTAATATTTATTATTAGCAATATACCTGTCAGGGAGATCTCCATAGGGTCCCCTGGTTATGTTAATATATGGAGAGCTGACATTTTTTCATCATATCAAGGAATATTCAGTGATACCCCCATGGACGTATTTACCCCTAAACATATTCAAATCCTAAGCATATTTAAATGAAGATATTAAAAAAATGGAAAGAATATACATCTATAATATACATACAAAAAGAAAAGGTTTAATTGCTTGCTTGTTTATAATGGATAAACTCAAAAACTACTCAACTGATTTTAAAAATTCTTTTACCTAAGAAACATTATTAACAAATAATATGTGATTTATATTATTTTAAAAATTCGATCCGCCTGGACGAAGTTGGACCGGATCACTAGTAGAACATACATGGAATAATCCTTCCCAAGGTTTACGCTTACCTGAGTAGAAACTGACACGCCTTGGCCGCCCACGCCGCCACCTGAAAAAATGGTAAGAATGAATAATATTTTACCTTATATATATTCCTTATATCGATATTATATATGAGAGAGGTACCTACGTATATCGTTAGATATTCCATACATATTTAGATGCCTAATATATATTTTATTCTCATATTAGAAAATATTTACGTACTTATATTTTATATTTAGAGTAATAAGCTAAGGAAGTATAACTAAGAAAATATATATAGTATCATGTGGCCCCGACTTAGAATAGGCCACCCCTTTATTTCCCGTGGGTGTCATAAGAGGCAACTAAGGGAGCTTAATGGTCGAAGGATGGACAATTCGTTCGCGTTCGCGTTCCTCTCAAAACATCACCAAAGATTAACGCTTGCCAATCATGGCTAATAACTGGAAAATACTCCCAATAGAAGAAGGCTTATGTTCAGCAGTAGACAGTTAACGGCTGATATGATGATGATGATGATAAAGAAATAGTACATTACTTCAGCGGCCAGCAACTGAGGCATTGATGGACGAACGTGCAAATGTAGGCCGAGGCGTAGCCGAGGCACACATACGTGAGTCCATCAATGCCTAATTGTGGCCAAGGCTTGTATAGTACTTTTCTCAAACAATACGCGGCAATCAAAAACACAATTTTACTTTTTAAGTTCAATAATGAATAACGAACAATAATAATTTTTCACGCGCCATAATATTCCTTTGTTTTTTTTTTTTCAATAAACAGCTTTCTATTTGCAAGCCAGTTCCAAATTTAAATAAAACCTTTTATTAGTTACCTTTTTGGTAACCATGTTTCGAAGTAAAAGGTCATTCCATTTTTAAATTACAGGACAGATATGAGTTTACATAGTAATTTATCTGGCCGCAAAACACGACAGATATGGATTTTCATACAACTTTTGCTGGTCGCAGCCCGCATGTATCTGGCCAGTACGGCAATTTTGATTTATTTCTAAGAAGATTGTCAAAATAATGCTCACATTTCCAAGCATGTTTGAGAAAATATTATTTTATGTCTAGACAGGAACAGGAAGGAAGATCCATTACTTTGGATGCCATTTTTTAAACCTACAGGTTTCATATATTCTTATGTTGATTCATGATTCGTAATTATATTTTAATTGTATCGAGCGATATATGGAAGAATCTATTTAGCATTAAGTCCATTTTGTACGCATACCTTGTATTAAAGAAAAATAAATATATTTTTTTATCTTTACTTAACTCCTACCCGAAACATATCCTTTTTCTTACAAAAATGATTTAAAATAGATCGCTTTTGGCTATAAGACCGCCCATTGTGCTTCTTCTATATTATTATTCTATATAATTAGTTAAATTAAGATATTATTTGGGGTCTTGAAAAGACGCGTGTGAAAGCAGTTATTAAGCCAACATAGCGGGACCAAGCAATGACTTAGGTTCACCTAGCACACCAGTGGATCCTATTCATGGATTGTACACCGAAACTTTCTTCTACAGGCATTTGCTGCACCATCACATGTCGAGCTATTATATAAAAAGATGTCAACATAATTTATTTATAGTATAAGTTATAACTTCGGTTGCCAATCCACCTGCAAAGCGTGGCAACTACTGGCAAAACCCCCTAAGGGGGAGGTTTATTTATGTTCAGCAGTGCACAGTTAAATGCTGATATAATAATGACGATGATAAGAACCTACATGGATTAGGAGAAATAAGTGTCCTACATATCAATCCAGAATTTATGATACGTCTGTGTCAACATTCATTTAACTCCACATAATCGAATAAATATGATGGAGTAACAGATGACAAATATCTTAATACAAACTGCTATTTATTTCCATTAATTCGTCGGTTAATTTTCAACCTGTTAAATTTTTTATTCCCTAATGTGTAATACAGCTTTTTAAAATAATACCAAAAATGTGTTAATTTTTTTAAAAATTTTCTGCCAGTAATTCTGTAATGGTGAATTAGTTTGTTGATGATCAACAAATTAATTCATCTATGAGACGACAGTGATTGTAATTCGAAATTTTATTGATAAAAGCTTAAACTAAAATTGTATTGAAATTTATTCGCTGTCTAATGCGATTACTTATGACTAAGTCCGTATTTGTTTATGGATTCGTTGCATCATAATTGTTATGCTGCAGAAGGCTTGTTGAGCCGTTTCTGTGTTACCGTTAGATACGTCGTTAAAGCTAGGCTTTGAGCGGCTTTAAAACAGAGAGTCTGTGTGGCTGATAAGTACCGGGCCAATGCCATAAATGGAAGCCCCTTTTAGAAGTGAATATCGGAAGCAACGAAGGAAATACTGTGAGATATAAAACAAGTCATAGTCTTTGAGTAAATGCAAAAATATAAGTGTTTAAATGACTACTCCGAAAAAAGCCGTTCTAAATTTAAAATTTAGTTTTTTTTTTCAAATCAGATAAGTTGATCTCACTGCTGACCTTATAGAAAGTTTTGATCATTGTCTACAGACATGAAAAGCTCTGGTTTTCCCATAGGGTTTACCTCGTATCATAATAAAGACTGGACAAACTATAATGGTCCAAATTGAATAACATATCATATTATATCTACCAAAACACAGCAGTCGTAAAACGTCATACAAACTGTAGGAGTTTTATATATTATTCTGCGTGTTGTAGCATGGTGCGAGTGATAACTGACATTTTGTCTTTTTACCATTTAAAAAATTATATTCAGTAAGATTTTTGGAGTAAAATAAATAGAATATTCATAGGATAATTACTTCTTTCTTAAAAAGATTAAAATGATATTACCTTTCTACCATCATTATGTTCACTTATTTCTAATTTGTATACATTTAATATATGTATTTTTGGGTTTGTTATATATAATTTTTCTGTTAGTATATTTATATATTCTACACATTTTTTAATATCAGTTTTCAATACTCTCTTGCATTATTAATGCCCACGCAAGTTTTCATATGCCACTGTGTTGGGTTAGCTGGAACAGCTAAATTCTTGCTCATATTACTTTTAATATTTATTGTATTTTACTATATTTTTAAGTACAATAAAAAATATTATATTAATATATAATGGATTCTTCCCCACAATTAAGGCATTGGATGTTTCGTTTTAGAGATTTTTTTATAAATTTACTGTCACATATATATATTGCAAAATCAATATTTAATGTACTCGTTATTAGGTCTGTACAACGCAATTGATATTGTAACTATGTAATTAATATGTATCATGTAATCCTAGTAGTTATCAAATATCTACAAAAATATATAGAATAGGTGTTGTCATATATATTTTATATTTCTATATGTATATATTTCCACTTTCATTTTACAACAATGCCCACATATTTCTTTAGCAAATAGATACATAGGCAAAGGGCAGTTCCTTCAATTTACCTTTGGTCCTATCCAACGCATTGTTTGTAAGAAATGCGCCTTCGGGGACGTAGACAATAGGGAGAAAGGTCCATAAAGCGCAGTACGAAGTGAAATGACTACACTAAACTTGGTCAAAGGGAGTGAAAGTTTTTCTACATCGTTAAGTGACTAATAAACAGTAACAAAGTATTTTGTATTTATAGTAAACTTCGATAAAAAAAAGCAATAGTTTTGTAAATGTCATAATGAAAACGGTACTGAAACTTGTCAATATAAAGAATAAAAATAGATCTTATTTAACATTTGCAGTAAATTACAAGTAAAAATATAATTTAAAATAGGAAACACATATTTCAATATTTATTGTATAATTGACAAAATGTAGAAACAAGTTGAATTTAAATCCAGTTTAAACTGTACCATACAATATTTAGCAATTAATAAATTACAAAATGTGTATATCAATAAACTTTTAATGAAGTTATTTAAACATTTTTGAATAGTATTTTTTATGATTATTTATTCTTTACAACTGAAATGCCGAATTCAGAAAACTGTTTCAGCTGAGAAGAAAATGAGACATGAAACTGTGCTATTGGTCTTATCAAACAAAAGTTGGATTACAAACTCGACAAATAAAATATACGTGAGTAAATCCCATTACTGTTACAATTAAAACACAATGCGCATTTACAAAACTTTTGAGATTAAACTCGGAAAAACAAACGTCTTACACCCACTGTCTATGTGGGTGTAAGAAGTTTGTTAACTTATTTGTGTATAAAACAGAAATGATAAAATATCATAACAATAGACAGACAAAACAGCGTGGGTGAACGTAATATTAAAAGGATTTATAAATTAAATTCTCAGTTTAGAATCTAATCTATTGGTTAGGAGTTTACTTTGGAGTATAGAAAGAAAATTAATACATCTCACAGAAGTATTTCAACAAGTGCAATTTCTGTCTACGAGTAATTTCGGGGAACGTTTTTGGTTTCGAGCCTAGAGAAAAGATATAATCTCCCAAAAGCATTTTATAATACGTTTCCTTCTATATATTGGGGATATCGACTTTTCTGGGATATAACTGACCACTGCTAGATATAAGCTTTCCCTATATCTACCAGTGGTCAGTTAACGGTTGATACAATATAATATGAGCTATATATTATTTTCAAAAATTCTCTCTACCCTTACGAAGCCAGATTGTATCAATAATTATGTATATTTTGGTTCTTTTTCATTTATTCTACACATAAAACATACATATAGATAAAAAACATAAATACAAACTAATATATAAATTTATAAAGGATTAATTTTTGTTATTAACGAAATAGGAGAAAAATCTTCGAAGATTTTTCAGGTTAATAATTTCTAAAAAACTATGCCGTACAAATAAAAATGAATTGTTAGACATGAATAACAAAATTCGAAATCCTTATAAATGTGTAATATTTGTTTGATTATCTTTACTGTATTAGCTTATATTTGAATTCCATGGAACTTTTCAAGAAGCCGTAGGACGTTTTCGCAATAAAGAAGTTTTAAGGAAAGAATATTTCATTTTTGAAGGACCTCCCCACAGATCAAACGTTCGAATGGGAAAAAAGGGAACAGAAAAACGGAAAAAGTAAAAATAAGCGGTGACTTGAATACAAAATTGAATACCGGAAACATTTTGGAATAAAGTAAATAACTTACTCATTCAATTTTACAGTTTAAAAAGGAACAAATATTTGCCGAATAAAAAGATTTAAATTATAAAACATCTACGAAAATAAAATACTGTCTTAGATATATTCTTCCAGAGGGAGACTTTGTACAAAAGTCGTTTGCTTGGGTACCTCTGTCCCATTCGTGTTTCAACCGTAAAGCAGTTGTGTTTGCATGGCTGTGTTTCAGTTTGAAAAGTGGGATATGGCGTGAATTTACAGGGTACAGAGATATAACAACTAAGTTGCATGGGGGGTATCATGGGCGAAACAGTATACTCTGTTATGTCCATGAAACTGCTCATGTCTATAGGCGACGGTTACCATTTTCCATCATTATTAATTTATCAATAATGATGGAAAATGGTATTATTTAAAATTAAATTTATTAATGATTAATTTATTAATACTCTATATATTGTATTATATATGTATGTATACGCGCAACAGGAATTTTATGAGTCGTTTCCGACAATTGTTTCAACTTCATCTGGACTTCTTCTTTAAGGGGTGTATGACGATTTGCGTCACAGCCTTTCGTCTCGCATTGCAGGCCGCAGCTCGTTTCAGGTGGGGGTAGGGGCAAATAGATAAATGAACATAAATTTTAAAAATAATATTGGTAATATCGTCGGACGTGAAAGTAATTTTGTTTTAACCCGCATGGTGCTATAATGACATAACCAATCGTCATAGAATTTAAAATAATATATTTATATTACATTATATTTTTATTCTATATACTCATATATTTATAGAATATGATCTTAACATATCGTAGTCCCTAATCGGATTACTCATCTTGATCACCGTATCGCGCTTCATAACTGGGTGTAGATTTATGCAAATATACACCTAATATGCAAATATGTTATTTTAACGTTGATCGTCCTTATATAGAGAGTTCTCATAGAATAATTAATTAGTCTGTAAATTAAACAAAGTATAATTACGTAGAAACACATTTCGTTTCTATCTATTCGTTAATTACGGAGAATAAAAACAGTTTTAATTTATTAAAATAATACTACATTCTCAGCCTCGTGTAGTATAATAGCCATAATTTAAATACCTTAATTTCATATTCACGCTTGATTGGTGTAATGAGGCAGTTGCAGAAACATGTCACCATGTAAGTATGCATATTTCCAACTTATAAGTATATTATGTTAAGTCTATGGATGCCCCCAAAATGTCGCAAGAGGTCATTAAGAGAATAAAGGCCCATAACGACTGTACGAAAGCAAGAAATTTTGAAATAAATTCAACCAAGCCACTAAGTCTCTGTGATAATAACAGCCTAAATCTATCTCTAAACGGAATATCCATTTCCAGCGATATAATGTTAGCAGTTTGTTGCGACTTGTTTAATTTTATTATATACAAGAATAAATGTAAGAATAACAAACAAGTTAACAGTGTACTGAATGAAAAATGGTAACCGCCATCTATAGACATAAACAGTACCATGAGCATCACACATAGTGTACTGTAAAGTCCATGATACTTCTTAAATGTTGTCGTTGGAAATGGCGTGCGTCATAAGTCATAATTCCTATAAACCATGACGTTTTGCCTCAGTACTCTACACTTACACTGCCATATTTTTTTATACAACTTAGAATGGCAAACAAGCTGACGGTCCACCTGATGGAAAGTGGTAACCGTCACCTATAAACATGAGCAGTACCATGGACATAACAGAGTATACTGTTTCGCCCATGATACCCCCCATGCGTTGCCATTCCTGAGGACTCAGATATTATCCGATTCTTCAAACTAAAACATAGAAGACATTTACTGTTGCTTTACGGCAAAATAGTGATTCATTAGAAAGTTCTTTCATAATAAGATAAAATACGAGTATATTTAGGCTGTAACCCCTAACCTATCGGTTCGTAATATAGTTAATGCTTACATGACGTGACTGACAGAAGCGTGTATAGTTTACTAAAACTACACCTTATAGGAACGTATATAGATATATATATATATATATATATATATATATATATATACGTATACTGTTTTCATATATCTTACTAATAAAATAAAATTGTAACTGGATGATGTTTATACATGCAGGATATTTAAAAAAAATTATGTAAGGTACGTTAAAAGAAATAGAAGCTAAAACGAATACATTTTCGAAAATTGGTTGTATATTTATTCTGACATTACGCAAATACTACAGTACCGAATTGAATGCAGTTTCCATTATTGTGCTTCTGAGGATCTTACTCAAAAACTGATGTACGTTTTATTTTGATACGTCTTCTAGAAGTGGTATTTTTGATTGGTTTTCCTATTTCTAAAATCAACGCGTACGAAGTAACGAGCGAAAAGCTAGAGCTACTACTATTATACTACTATATATACTTGTAATACTATGTATACTATATATATAGTATATATGTATTTTTGTACTAAAAAGATTAAAAATATTTAGATTTAAAATATTTATGATTTGTTCTCCTGTCTTGTTTCATCAAGAAGTCACAACTCAAATAATAAATTATATAAATATTTCGTTGCAAACCAGAAATTTCGAGGTACAAGATGTACTTTTGTTAATTACGACAAAAGGCTCAATTTCTGGAAATGGCTTCAGGGATTTCCTTAAAGTATATTTGAATAAATATAATTTTAAAAGTTTGGTTTGTGATAAAGGCTTAAAAGTGTGTGTACTCAAAATGTGTATATATTACATGTGATATACACGAAATATGTACATAAAAGACCGACTTCAATTATACTGCAGCGTTCAAAGAGCTTACGTTCCAATCCATGCATATTTCATTCAATCATCTGTCATTCCGTTTCACATCAATATCCCACATTACCTTATTTAAATATTTCCCAAAATATCTGCACAGCAATCTTTAAAAAGGATTTTCTAGTAACTGTTATCCAGTGTATATTTACTTGCAGCGTCCTTTACTTTTCCTCTAACTAAACCAGATTGTGTAGTAGCACTTTACTCTGATTGCATTAGAATATGGCTGCGTACGAACCTTCCTTGTCTTAAACAGTTACCTCCATCGTTTTTTTTTGTATTTGGAGAGAAACATTGTTAAAATATTTGATACACATGAATTTTTTGAATATTTTTGTACAAATTTGACATTATGTGGTAAAAAGTTTTAATTTTGTATTTTTTTAAATAAATTAACTAAACATAAAACCACATGAGTTCTTAGGCAATATTTTTTTTTTTATATAGAAATAAGAACCGATTGTAAATATATTAACAAATATATCGAGGGGTAGTCTTTGTCTATTTAGGTTTTTAGTCTAAGCCTCTGGTATACTTTTTATATCTAAATTACTATTAAGCAACTATATTATTAAGCAACATCAAGGTTCGTACTGAAAAATAGCTCAAGTGCTACAGGAACATGCTGAGCACGGACCTATTTCATAGAACATAGCAACAAATACACACACACGAGTACACATTTGCACATATCTCTATATTTTTAAACTTAGGTCTTCAATTGAACTAAAAACGGTAAAAGTTTTTTTTATTTTTATACTATTGTTTTCTTTTTTGTTCATTTTTTCCTTGTTTTATATGCTTCTATGTAGTCGCAAGATTCTTGAAATAAATTATTTCTTTCTTTTTATTTTCTTCTTTAAATACACATTTATAAAACATTAAACATATCTGCCGAGAAAATGATGATAAATTTAAAGAGAAATACAAATTTGAGGAAATTTCTGTTTAGTACGGCTACCATTAAAGACACTCCTTGTATTTGCGATGGTAATAACCCTTAATCTCCAAAAAAAAAACAATAAATAACGCTTTAAGTATAAAATATATTTACAATTCTGGAGACAGTGTTGATAAAATAGAGCTTTTTTGATTCACCACACCAAAAATTACTCAAATAAATGTAAGGACAAACATACTATAAAATAGTTTGCATACTAACTTTAGTCTGAAGCTAATGATATTATCAAATATTTCATGAGGACAATATCCCAAATGATCCCAGCTCTCGACATAAAATAAACTTCATGCTTAATGTTTTATGAAATTCAAATAAAGCCACTGTCACATTTAAAGTTCCCTTCATATAGAAGTTTAGAATTGGAATTTTATAACTTAACAGCTGGCAGTTCACTGAAACTTAGATTCTGCATAGATTAAAGTTCCTTTGAATTGGAAACTAGGCTTAAACCTTTAAGCTCAGTTCGAAGTGCTTTAGTAATGTAGTCGAGTAGGCACTGTAATTTTTTTTTTAAATATTGTTATTCAAACGTGACTGCTTGCTAGGTTACTGAATTAGAATAATAGCAGATTTAATGAACACAGGATTAACAATATAGGAGTAAACTTTATCAGTTACAAAAAGAATTACTAAAATCAGTACAATATACATAAAAATTGTGTAATAAATACAAAATACAGACGAATTAAGAATTAATTATTTTAGATATTGCTCAGAAACACTCTCAGAAGTTTTTCAACCACTTTCAAAAAGAAGGAGGTTCTTGATTATGTTGTATTTTTTTTTAGTTTTTTACCTCATAATTTCGTCAATTTTAAACCGATTTGAAAAATTCGTTTTTTATTTTAAAGGATATACTTATAAATTGAGCCCATAGAAATTTTATCAAAATCAGTTCTATAGTTTAGTTTTTAAATTAATATAACTGGTTTTCTACAATTAACGCAGTATAATAATTTTAAGTTTTTTCTACATTCATTTTATATTCATCTTTAATGCAGTCCGTGGTCGAGTAATAATGACATGACCAAATTCTTGGTAAATTGTATAGTTAAGAAAGGACCGCAAGTCCTTAATTTATGTCAAAAAACTATATATTATATTTGAAATATTTTTTTAATACTTTAAAAAAATATTTCAAATATAATATAAATTATGAAAAAGGTCAGCTCGCCATGTTGCCAGCGACAATATGGACAAATATATTCTGTAATATGTGCTCTAAAAAAACATTACATTAATTCATACTTTACCACTCCCGTAAATGTGCATTTGTTTTAAAGGTTTTTTGTCATCATTAATTCATTTGAAAAGGCATTGTTTCGCTGTGAAAGTTAAATATGGTGGTGAACAATGAGTGACCCAGTCCTCTTGGAAGGAAGCTATGTGTTTGTTAGGCAATTGCGGTTAGGGATCAGAGGGTTTAATCGTAGGATAGGTCGTTAAGTCAAGGTTAATGAATAGATAAACGGTCCCCTTTAATTAAACCCCATAATTCCTAATTTAAAAGACTGAGAAATTATTTTCTGTTTTCTTTATGCATATAAAGATAATAAGGAAAATGTGCAAAAAATATAAGGAAATATTACGAGAAAATTATGTCGCATTAGCAATTTTATATACTTTGAATCTTCATGTATCACTTGGACATTTCAGTTATATTATGCTACTATTGTAAACTCGTCATCGTCATACAACATCAACTATGAATCGAGTGGCTTTGGCAATTTGATTTTTTATTAATATAATTGGCAAGTATAACATAGATAAATATATATGGCACGTTAAATAATGGAGTGTATGTATTATAGATTTTTATTATTCTTTATCTATACTAGCATTATAGTTATTATAACATTACACGAGTAATAAAAGAGTTTGTTTACTTATTACCTCTAAACGCTCAAGAGATATACCACTGAAACCTGTGTCGAGTGTAAAAGCAAAAACTTGTATTATTATCTATATTATATATAATATGTTGTAAAGGGTAATAGGTTGTCATAGTAATTTACCTACGTAATCCTAACTTTACATGTATATGATATATTCTTTAGCAATATAAAGGTTGTAAGCCTCTTAGTAATACTCGTAAATAGAAATGAAGCACAAGTACTCACAGTTCATTTACTTTAGATATCATACTATTAAATATATATTTACTTATTTTACTTAGTATATAATATACATAACAAATAATATAAAATAAATACCCAACTTTTGTTAATCCATTAACACTTATTTAACTATAGCTTCTTTAGAATTTTCATCAACAATAACCGTGTTTGTGATATGATACATTTTATATAATGACCATGTGGTTTACTAATATTGTTCACTCTTGATACGCCAAGAAGCTCTGCTCCATTCAACGGTTGGACAAGATGTGGCTCCCCACCTACATAGGAATCTAAACGGCCGAATTCAAGTAAACAAGTCAGCGAAACCACGTGTTCTTACAATTTTATTACTTTTTATTCAAGTATCATGATAATAAATAATTATGAAATGAATTAAAATATAAATTAATGTTTTATACATACTACAAGAAAATTTTATTGCAAAATTCGGTATAATAATAATTTTAACATTTTATTATTTTTTAAAATAGTCAGTCTGATTTTTATTAATAAATGTAGGTACATATTTTGACACAAAATGTTTTAAAAAACTAATATAATTTCTAAAATTATCTAACAAGTGCGTACATTATACGCACTCACATGAGTGTCGCGTGAATTGCGTCATTTTGTAAAACTATTTTAATACGTTTGTGACAATCATCCCAGTCAATTTGAGGTGAACGGTGCAGTATGATAAGAAAGCATGAGTTTCACAGCTACCCAGTTAATTTATTATTATGATTTTACTTCTACTATTTTACCTTATTAAATATATATTTATTCAATGTGTAATTGGTTTCATTTAATGATTACACTTCAAAGGATTGTACATAAGTCAATTTAATAATTTTCTTCGGCGTACCAAAGTGTATTTAATGTTGGAAAATTAATTACGTCATTCATATTCTGTAACATTTAGGTAAGTAAAATCTAGTTTATTCTCTATTTATTATAACACAGCACTAACTGTACCCGCTAGATTTTAAGTTACTAGTTTTAACTCATGACATCGTCCGCCTGATCGAGATATATTAGATCGAAAATCAACTAAGAGAATAAAGTACTCAATGTCCTCCTCCGTTCTAAATAATATGTATATATTTTTAAATTTCATGACGATTGGTTGAACTTTAAAAACAAACAAACGTACTTTCGCATTCATAATATTAGTAAGAATATTTATTTAAGCTTTATTAATTTAAGAACTACCTATGTTATTTTATTATCTGTGTATTATAACACTATTTGGTTGCCTTGTATTTGTGTAGTCCATGAAGATGGTGCACTGGTGACTTGTAACACAGGTTCTTCAAAACCTACCGCAAGCACCAGTCTCTCACAAAATTGGTCTTCATATCAAATTGTACCTCAAGTTGTTACTTCATTCTACCTTTTGTGAAGAGAAAATAAACCATTCATTCATTCATTCATTATCTGTAACATTTGTAGTTATTATATTCTTATTATTTACTTAGTTAATAATTTTAGTTTTATTTATAATTGTACTAATGAATAGTTGGAATTTAAGTAATTAATAACTTTTAATAGAACTACCACTAACTTAAAGCCGAGAGACGGGCAGCAGCGTCCCTCTTAAAATAACACCAAAGCTTAACTGAGGTAATCAACCTATCCGCCGAGCGAGACACTGGAAAAAACGCCCTTACAGGAGAAGCCAATGTTCAGCAGTCGATAGGTAACGGCTGATGCGATTGGCGTAGGAATAGGAAACAAGGCCCTTGTTTCTTTGGAGAAAATATTTAATACAATCATTATATCGTTTTTAACATGTATAAAAGAAGAAACTGAGTGATTAATCATCATAAAATATAATTCAGACTGCTGGCTACAGAAACATGATATTTTTTTACAATTGCGCCTTACATAAGTGAAAGCATGTATGAAGGGATATTTCAATATATCCATGAGAATGGAATATTGTGTGCTCGTGCGAGCAGAGCCGTGGGATAGCTAGAATATTTATTAACTGCTCCAACGTGACCAGACATATTGTGTGACCGGGATAAAAAAGTAATCCATGTTCTTTTTCTTACCAAATACCAATTTGTGTTACGATTGCTTGAAATGTTATGACGTTAAAAAGGTGGTATATTTATGTATCAAATTTCATTCATACCTGTCCAGCAGTTTAAGCGAACTTGAGTTAAAAAGATCCAAAAATATTTATTATTTTTTAACATGTTGACCTTGATTTAAAACACTTATTTTTCGTGATTTCAAGTTCGATTTTCGCTCATTACAAACATTTTCGTTCGTAAATTTTGGTCTGGATGGTTTCTATATCTATAATATAATAAGCAAGTATGTCTATCTATTTCATTGTACCTAAAGTATAATTTTTTTATGCAACTTAAAATGGTAAATAAGCTGATGGCCCATCTGATGGAAAGTGATAACCGTCGCCTATAGACATAAACAGTACCGTGGACATATCAGAATATACTGCAATAAATTCGTTTGGGACTTAACGAAGATTAACTTCAAGACCTAGATTGCCTTTCTACTAAGTAAAAAGTTTACAGTATTCAGATTAATTTAAACTTTAACAAGTCCAAATTTTGGTCTAATAGAATAAGTTTGATAGTTAAGCGCGTGGGACTTACATTTATGTGGGTGTGTACTAGGATGAGGAAAATTGGGCAGTTTTATGACAACATAACGTAAATAACTTGTGTAGGTTGTTAATGTAATTATTAAGGCCCACGCAAACGACTCATCAGTCTTGTACTTGTACAACGAAAATACGCATATATGTATGCATGTAAATTAGTATGCAATTTTATGACTGAGCAAATTTTATTTGTACACAAAATGTATGTACAATGTATCAATACTAGTTTTACAGATTATCTAGATACAATTTTATTATATTAAGTAAGATTTATTTCTTGTCTCTTGCAAACCATAAATAATGCAATACGATTGTCTAAAAGTATGTATATATATACATACTTTTTAAATAATTAAAAATTTAAATATACTACATGAAATAATTAAATATAAAAGTTATTTTTCGGGAAGATAGATAATGGGTGGACCTTCTGGGAAACTCTACATTTATACTTTGTATCGAAACCTGTCGCATGTATAAACAAAAAAAAAAACTGGTTACAATGAATTATATATAGCGTAACTAACTTACGTTTGTATGGGGAAAAGGGATTATTAGTAATAGGCTCGAATAGCCATTATGTTAATAATGTCATCTTATTATGTTGACTTCCACCTGATTCTCCCTGAAAGTCATCCCAGTTAATTCTTTTTAAATTCGTCACGATGGGCCAATAGACCTGCTTTCACACTCACCTATCATCTATCATTGATGCCTCGTCAGTGTATACCGATAGTGGCGTTACCACTTCATCTATAGCCAATGAAAGAAAAATAAATTTGTATATAATACATTTTATTTTTGGCGTATTTGTCGTTTCTTACAACTCAAACAAACTTCATACGAATGTTATTTTCAAAGTATTTAAAATTATTACTGTCAAAGTGAATAGGGTATTCACTTAAAATATTTTATTAACGATCTTGGTTATATAAAATCGCAATTATTTAAAAAAAAAAAATGAGTTCGTAGTTAACAAAAATATCGTGTAATATATACACAAAACAATACGAACGAATTGATAATCTTTTCCTTCTTAACCGACTCGACTCAACAATTCGGTTATATTCTTTTTTATGTTCGTTACTTCATAACTCCGTCATCCATAAACCGATTTAGGAAATTCTGTTATATTCTCACAGATCGGTCTCTTAGAAATCTTATCAAAATTTGTTCCGTAGTTTAGTTTTTAAATCAAACTAGTTTTGCAATAATTGACTTTAGTATTTTTTTTTTTGTAAAACACAGTCTTGGTATTATTTATATAGTTTAGAGTACTAAAAAAGCTAACGGCATAGACTGATAAAGTCACCTATATATATATATATATATATATATATATATATATATATATATATATATATATATATATATATATATATTGTGACCCTTTGGAAGTCGCTTAAATAATTTTTCATCAAGCCCAATCAGCCCTTATTGAATTTTGATGAAAATTGTTGTGTAGTTTATTAACTGTATACTGCGGCGTATTTTTTTTTAACCGTCACCTATAGACATGAGTAGTAGCATGAACATAACAGAGAATACTGCTTCGCCCATGATCCCCCCATGCGTTGCCATTAATCAATCCACCTGAATTAACGTATAAACTATGCTAAGTACTAAGTTAGGATATAACCTACTCGTGGACGAAATTTCATTAAAATTCGTGCAGTAGCTTTTGCGTGAAAGAGTAACAAACATCCATCCATATATTGTAACAAACTTTTGCGTTTACAGTATTTAAAGGATAATTGAAACTAGTCTCGGGACTTCGTTCGACTTTCGACGACTTTCGAATTAATATATAAAATATTACATAATATATTAATCAAGATTACGATCTATTCATATAAGTAGGCGCTTTTATTTAAATCTGATCATTTATTTAAATATTATTTAGTAACAAATACGTAAACGATCGCATTTATAATATTAATAGGATATTCCTTCCTTCTTTCTTTTACATTTTTTTTTTATACTACTATGGCAAAAAATGTAATGTGGCAAACAAGCATACAGCTCGTCTGACGGTTAACCAGGTTACAGTAGCATATTATTAAGTATGCACTTAAGATCTCATGGAGGAATTTTAATACTGTTCATTCATTGATGCAATAAGTACTTATTTCAATATTAAAATTATAGAAGTATGTGAATATAATGCAAATAACAAGCGCCTATTGTCTTAAAGCGCACCGTTAGAGAAATTCACTCGTGTTCACGCTTGAAAAGATTTCCGTTGCCCTGTAGCTAACTGCGCAGCTGAATGATAATACACGACCTTATACAGAGGTTATATTATTCCATTTCATTTCCTTTTATATAATTCAATGTAATAACTACAGGTTTAACTTATGTGTAAATTTCTCGAGAAAGTTCGACTAGTTTCAGAACCATTCGGGACCCATAATCTTGAACGGCTGTGACGACAGCGCATTGGTTGACTACACACCTTAACCCGTTAGGCGCGAGCTGTAGGCGTTCGCGGGATTTTATTATGTTTTGTTTATTAAAAAGTTTTATGTCATGTTTGTTTATCAAATTATCTATATATGGTTACTTACTATGGTTACTATGGTAATGGGCATCAAGCTGTAAACAGATAATACCATATTTTGCTCTGTAAAGAAAAACGATTGCTTCAATTACAATTATTTAATAGTTATGGATCGGCGTGTGGTCCCAACATAGGACGGGCCACCCCTTCCTTTACTGTAGGCGTGTAAGAGGCGACTAAGGAAAACCTACCTACGAGTTTTTATATGCTACTTAATTGGTAATATAAAATTACTTAATTTAAAAGTTAAAGGTCGAGAGAAGTGCAGCTCTCTTAAAACATTATCAAAAGCTAACTGCGGTTACCAACTCGTCTGCCGAGCGTGGCAACTACTGGCAAAACACCATTATGAAGGGAGTCTGTATTCAGCAGTGGACAGTTAACAGCTGATATGATGATGATGATGATGATAATTATGATGATGAATAGTTATGGCATTAACACGATCTTATCGTTTGCAAAAATTATTATCTCAACAGATTTACAGTTGGCAACGAGAAAAGAATATACAAACTTAAGTTGAAATAAGTTATTGATTGAAAGATTAAAGTTCACATTACTTTCTTTTCAAACAATAACGCCAAAGATTAAAAGTATAAATTGGCAGCGTATTCAGTAAAATTGGTTTTTAATACCTAATTTAAGATCTTCGGCGAGTATTTGCCTAACAAATGTTTACGTTGCCTTTGATTCTCACAAATTTATATTCAATGGTTTCTCAGTTTTGCTGGAAGTGCCTTTGTAATCCGTTATCGTGGAAAGATAAAAGACTACTCTGGCTCATTTAAATTTTATTGAATGTATTGTCAAATGAAACTTCCCTTAATATTGACAAAGGGCCCAGGCAATGAATAACAACAGCAAAACTCAAATAGATCTGATTGAAAAGTGGCTTTTGTGAAGGTTTTACCCGCTACTTTATCTGCGTAACCGGGATAAAAAGTAGCCTATATTCTTCTTTATCTCATATAGTACGTGTATTCCATTCCATATTTCGTAGTGATTGCCTAAGCTGTTAAGGAGCTATAAAGTAACAGACAAACTCACTTTCACATTTATAAAATTAGTAAAGATAATAAGTATAATGGAATTCTAAAAGATAATTCTTAAATTTTTTTTGTAACTATTAGCATAATACAATTACATCGCCAATTCTAAACCGACTCTCATAATTTCTTTTACAGTGAATAGTGTGTACTCTTCTGTTTATTCCATATTAATTTCGTAACCATTGAACCAGACGTTTATCCTAATTTACGTGCGTGCGTGCGCGTGTGTGTATTTAGGTATGATACACCGCGTGTGTGCGTGCGTATCTGTAAGCCCGCTTGAGTGTTTAGGCGTGCGTGCATGCATGCGTCCATGCGTGCATGTGTGCGTGCGTGCATGTGTGCGTGCGTTCGTGTTTGTGTATTCTTGCTTTTCCTTTGCAACAATACTCCATAAGTACTGTTAACTGACAAGACGATATCGATAAATTCTTCCCCGATCTTCAAATCCAAAGTGTATCGAACATTATTTATTCGCTAAATCACATTACCACCGAAATGTGCCAATATGTTTCGTTCAGATGACAATAATTTATATAAACTGGCACATAAACACTCAAGTAAGCAGTTTAAATTGCGCTTGCCTTCGCCCCACTCGCAATATCCGGCGCGAGAGCTCATTTCGTCGATCGCGTGTCGATGTAAATGGCTGATGGCTTTTCCTGTCGTCTTATTGAATATATAAACGAATATCCCAACAGCGTACTAGCTATTACGCTAATTGATGTTTTAATGACTCATCAAGATTAATAATCCAATATTGAAGTAGAAGTAAGATTTAAAAGTAAAGCAGTAAAATATTTTTGAGTTTACAAATTATTTATCTGATAAGTAGATTTTCTTCGTAATTAACAGCAACTTCAAAGTTGATAAACATTTAAATTTACAATATTGAAATGTGTCACGAAAATTGTAATTCATAAGAAATATTGGTTCTCTTTTCTGCATTTATATAATATTTATAAAAGGAATTGTGAAAATTGGTTCAGAATTGGCGACGAAACCGTGTAATTTACAGACGAATTGAAAATCCACTCCTTTTCTAAAGTCGCTTAAAAATAAAGCAAAATAATGCATATTGTATGGATTCACAACAGAAGTTATAAATGTCTCCGCCTAACCCAGACGGGGTTAGGCGGAGACATTTATAACTTCAGACGTAAAAGGAAGGGTGTTATAAATTATAAACCGTTGTCTGTATGTATTTATGTCTATGTGGCTTTGTAACTCCGAAACAGACATGCTCTCAATATGGTTATTTAAAGGATTGTTCGAGCATTTAAAACGCCATGAGGTAATAAATAAATTAGCTTTTACATTTATAATAAGTAGGGATGGGAAAGTGAATTTGTTTGTTACATTTTGATCCCTTAACGTTTTAACCAATTATCGTGAACTTACTGCCAAATGATACATGTATAATATAATTAATAAATGCTATTTATCAATTTTTATTACAATTGGTTAAGCCATTGCAGGGTAAAATTTTGTCTAAAATTAATATATTTTATTAAATAATAATTATAATATATTGTTCTTTATTTAAAAATAATGATTTTAATTTGTATACAATTTAGTATACAATTAAACTTTGTTCGACATAAAAATAAGAATTTTCCAAGTAGGTTTATAATAAATCACGCTGTTCTGCAGTAACAAACATGAATAAAAATACAACCAAATGGGAATATCCTTTTTGGAAGTAGGTTTAAAATCTGATGTTTATACGTAATTAACTACAACAGAAAAATATTAAGTTAAAATCCGGCACAAGCTTTTATTTATTTTATATTCCGAATATTACGATTTCCACGAACACTCCTCATTTAATAATCCAATTGGAACCAATTAAAGTTACCTTTAGCTGTTCATGATTTAATATTTTGATGTGGCAGCGATTTTATATTAAATATGTGTAATCATTTGTAATAAAATAAAAAGGTAAATACGATATAAGCTTACCGAAAATGAAACCTTAATAATATACAAAATTAATGCATCTTACAGTGATTGGTTACGAGTATTTATTATTATTTTTTTAATCCGCCATGCCTTATTAAACTATTTAGCAATTTGAATGAACTTTCTAATTATCATTTTTAAGTATTAGGTGCAATAAATATAAATGAATAAATAAATGAGAAATCTTTACATGACATAAGTAAATGTATGACGTTGTGGTTACATTGTGGTTGGAACCTATTTTTTTTTATTTATTTTCTGATCATGTGTTTTCTTTAAAAAATCACTATTTGAATCATCTAAAGAAGATTTTGATTTATCTGAAATTGCAACTTAAAATGACCACCCAACACTCTATTGTGGAATACTGTCGTTCTGTAATTTTTGTTTATTAAAAATTCTATAAACTAACTCAAGAAAATTAAATATGTAATTAAAAATTAACATAAGATTTTCCTAGCATAAAGACACTTACTGAGAATCAACATGTATCTTGTATAAGGCATTTTTTTTTTGAAAAAATTATTATGTTTTTCTCTCACGCAGACGAAGTCGCCACTAAAGACTAGTTTTTAATATCTATCTGGTTATTCTGAAACACAAGCACTCAGTTGCACTTTAGTGGCAACACGCAGATCCATTAGTCGGTGGTCTGAAAACTAATCGATTGGAAGTGCTGCAATATCCGCTGGGAATTCTATCTTGTGAACGTCCGGTCTTTTTTTTATTTATCATCATTTTCCGTAACATTTATTTATTTATACTTTTGCACACATTAAAGTATGTCTACAACGGACTTGATGCCTGATGGTATTCTTACGTCAACGGTCAACAACGTTACTCTAAACAGAGAGAATAAACGCCGATGGATTGATCTAACAAATATGTAAATAAAATAAATATTTTGATATATTTTTAAGATAAATGAACATCCGGACATGTAGAATAATATACTTACAAAATTTATACATACATATGTCACATACATATACAATACTTGTTTGCCATTCTAAGTCGAATAAAAGAAATACATATATATATATATAAATAATTCATTGTAATAATTTGAAATAATGTTCACGAAGGGACTTTTATGAAAGAAAATTTGGTTAGAGGCTTTAATATTAATAGATAGTGCATTGCAAAGGTTAATGACTGAGATGGTAAAAGATTGAGAGGAGAAGTTTGATCGGTGAATGGGATATACAATAATAAATTAGAAGTGGAGCATTTATGTGTATATACGTTTTATGTATCCATATAAGTTTATACATACATGCAAATAAAAATTCATCCACAAGACGCAGTGACATAAGTACTGTATTCACTTTGAGGAAGACTTTTAAATATAGATGAAATAATTGTAGAAAATAACAAGCACAGTAGATAAATTCATCAAATTCCCGTTATTATTGGAAATCCGTTCTGTTTGTTTCAGTATCCGATGTACAAAATATGTCTTTTCTTGAGATAGTTGATGCGTAATGTCTAACTTATATAAAACTCCTTTTAAAATATAACTTTTTTATATATTTTTTTGGAGGGAGATTTATTAAAATTGTATACGCCAATATCGAATTTGTGATATCAATATTTCAGAATATAATAATAGATGTGGATGTTGTAATTAATCTCTATACAGCAGTTATATGTATGTAGCTTTTCGCATAAAATAAAGCGTCAGCTCATTTCGAGTTGTACCTATGAAAAAATGCCATCTAACTACAAGCATATCATTGAAGTAAAATTTCTATGTGACATCAGAGTAAGAATATACAACAGAAAGAAAAAATAAAAGATTTTACAATACAATTAATAGTTAAATTACTTATAAGTATCTATGTGTATATGTATATTAGTATTGCTATATTACTACTAATAAAATAATTTATTATTTATCGAATTATTTTTACACCATTTATTAAGAAATACTTTTAAGAGATAAGTTCACCTGTGAACATTTTTGTTATAAATTAATATCGATATTATAAATGACTGTGCAAAAGCATATAAATAAAATAAATAAATAAATAAACTCGAAGAATAATAGACTTAATGAACACATCCATTTGTATAACGTTTATTAGATTTTTACAGACTCAATTTTATCTAATTACCTATCACGTTAAAAGCAATGAATGACATTTCCATCTATCATTGGAAATTCCATTGTTACGATGCAGAGGTTTACAACATTACTGTTTAAAAGTTTACGACAGAAAATAAAAACGGTAATAAAAGAGACGCATAAGAGATGGCATTCAAAGCTTTTCAACGCTCACATATAGGACATTAAAGGTGGATTCGTTCCAACCGGATTATTTCATTCTAGAATATATTCGCGGAAATCGTTATAATTAAAATAAAAAAACAAATTTTCTTGACTGCAATTCTTAATTTTTTTAATAAACGGGATATTATTAGTTGAATAAGGAAATGAGAAAAAAAAAACTCTTTATTTTACGTTATTTATTACTGTTTTCAAATTAAGAATAATACAGAAAAAAAAAACACTCTTTGTATTTTTTTTTTCTAATTAATACGTGTATGACAGATGCAAATGGAACTATTAAACAAGAGTCAAATTTGACGTAAAATTTTTAATGATGATGGGCGATGAATGTACAGAACATTAAAGGTTGATTCATTCCAATCGGACTATTCCATTTAGGACTCGTTCATGGAATCGCAATATACAAAACAAGAAAACAACGGGCTTTCCCAAATATAATTCTTTATTTTATTTGATAAACAGGATATTTTTAGGTGAGTATCAATTTTTCCCTATTTTACGTCTTAACTTTTATTTGTACTCTTAACTTTAACCTGTGATCCGGGTAGCTCTTGGATCCTGGCTTCGCGCGGGTGGATTATATTTTAGAAAAGAAAATGTAGCTATGTTTTTGATCGTTAATAGTTATAGAAAGATCTATAGGCGAAACAATTTTTTTAATTGTTTAAGTAGTTTTTGAGTTAATCCACTACAAACAAACAATAAAATTTTTCCTCTTTATAATATTGATATAGATTAATGTATTACACACTTCGTCAGTTTCAATTAAAAATTTCCATACCACAGTCTCTTGAGAAAACAAATGCAGGCAACTAGCTTCATTACGTAGGTATAGCTCTTAGTTAATTAGTTATTTAAACTATGTAGATTAGGTAGATAGTTTATAACTTAAAGTAGTTATTCTAATAACTGTAATTATTTTCCATATCAAAGATTATTCGCAATTTATAAAATTAACATGAGTTGTATAATTTCACAGTAGCGTTACATAATATTATGCAATATTACTGTCATGACATAGTAGGAGAATAAAATATAAATATTTTATAAATAAATAAATAAACAAACGCCAATTATCTGGCCTTTGAGTAATATCCTTACTTTCTTGTGTAATGAGGAATCAGCCAATGTATATCTGGGCGCACAACCTATAATTTCCAGATTCAAACCAATTCAGAAAAGTTCATTTTCTAAATTAGTCTAGTCGGGAACTAAATTCGGGACCCCATCTACCCAAAGCAACGTGCTTGTCACTGTGCTATGGAACTCGTCATTTTAATGATTTAAAAATTCTATCAACAATATCATAAAAAAAAAATTGTTTTAAATATGTTAGTATGTACACAGTGCATGTGCGATATAGGTACTATGTGCTAACATGAACCTGAATGGGCAATGCCAATACAAACTGATGAAAATTTATAGGGCACGAAGAGAGATGAATTCTGTAAAAAAACATTTAATGAGAAATAAAATGAAAACAAAATAAAAAGGACCTCCAGGCTGAATCAATTAAAATAAAATATGTATTGTAACTAAAATATATAGATATTGGTATAAATTACACCCTTAGTAGTGGCATTTAAACATTATTTTATTACATACGAAAAATCTTCATGAAATGGCTAATAATATAATTATTTCATCGTAATATAGCACTATAGTCATATCCTTTACAAATTCAAAACAATTTCCAAAACAAATAGTAGGTTATAAAGCGTAAATATACGCTGTAGTACTTGTGATAAGTAATATTACGCCCACACCGAGTTATTTATATTATACCTAGGTACCTACCGACTGAGTTATACCTAAGCCAACACGTAAACTTTATGAAAATTCTACTTAGAGTAGATACTGATATATTAGAGTCATGGAGGATGTTCAACCATCAATCAAATTAAGATGACATACTTAATTAATATTTAAATTATGTATAACTACATGAACTGTACTAACTGTATTATTATATTATTTTTAAATCTTATGTTCATTTTTATTCGATGTCTATATACATACGAGTACAATGCGAGGCGAGACGCTGTGTCATCAAAAGCGCTAAACGCCTCCTAAAGATTTCCGTGTGAAGTCCAAACAATTGTCGGAATCGATGTTTCGGTTTGAAGGGTGGGATATGGCGTGAATTTACTGGGTACAGAGGAATAACACCTGAGTCCTCAGGAATGGCAACGCATGGGGGGTATCATGGGCGAAACAGTATACTCTGTTATGTCCATGGTACTGCTCATGTCTATAGGCGACGGTTACCACTTTCCATCAGGTGGGCCGTCAGCTTGTTTGCCATTCTAAGTTGTATAAAAAAAAATCGACGAAAACACAGTGTGTTTATTAATTTTCCGTTTTTATATAAGCATAATTTTTTTTAATAGATTTTTTTAATGGGTGAAAATGGAATGGTAACCCCGCCCGCGCTAACGGGATACGCTGGCGGAGCACCAGTGAAAAGTGATAGATGAGAATGAGAACAGGTCAGTTAGCCCATCATGATGAATTCATCAGGAATTAACCATGATATTTTCCAGGGGGAACCGCGAGGAGGTCGACCTGGTTGGGTATATTGCTAGCAATGGGATTCTTAATCTCCATTACTAACAATCCCCTTCCCCCTTTTTTTAATGGATGAAAATGGAATGGTCACTCCGCCTGCACTATCGGGACCCGCTGGCACCAGTGAGGGATGATTAATGAGGATGAAAAGGCAGGTCAGTTAGTCCATCGTGATGAATTCATCAAAAATTAACCACGATGGTTTCCAAGGAGAACTGCGTGGAGGCCGACCTGTTAGGGTATATTGCTAGTAATGAGTCTGTTGGATTTCACTACTAACAATCCTTGTTCCGCTTATAGGCACCAATTATATACTAAATAACTGTACGAAGTCGTTGCTAAAAGAGCAGCGGCTTCGTCCGCGTGTTTGGGATATGTCTATTGATCGGAATAAATAATAGCCTGTCTCCGTCTGCGTCTCAAATAAGACGTCTATACCAAATTTCAAGAAATTTAGTTGAGACATTAAGGCACTAAACAATAATAAACATAAAAACAAACTCACTTTCACCCTTTGTTGTACCCAAGTTTAAAATATAAATAAAAATTTAAAAATAATATGTCAATCTTTTATTAATATTAACATAAAACACTTCATATTTAATGAAGAGAACCAAATATGATAATAATATAATCATGAATTCAAAATATAGGAATAAAAAGATGGAAACAAAAAATTAAAGATATAAATTATCCTAGATTTTGTTCCACTAAAAAAGTACCCAACTTTAATCACTTTAATCTCACTGTCTAACCCGTAAGAGCGTAAGAGCGGGGAGATAGACTGGTAAAAACATAATTTAAGATTACATTCCATAAAAAAATAAACTTCATTCGTGGCAAAACCAGTTATTTAAATATAGAAACAAAACTATTAAACCGATTTTGACAAAATATCTATGAAATTAATGTGAAAGTATATCCATTCAGATAAAAAAAGAATTTTATAATTCGGTTTATGAATGACGTAGTTATTAGGTAATAAACATAGTAAAATACAACCGAATTGATAATCTTCTTCATTTCTAGAGTCTGTTAAAAATACTGATTCAAACTATATAATATTTTTGATTGCGAGATATCCTATCAAGAAAACCATCCTTCAAGAATCTATTTAAATAACAGAAGAATAGAGCTGATTTTGTATCTACGCAGACAGGGCTATAAAAATACTTTTAATAAAGGTCGACACTCAATACAACATTAAAAATTCAATAAAAAGGGTTTCTTATTCTTATTTAAGAGTTTCCTCTTGTCGGAGCAACTAATTCATGCATTCTCTTCTAGCCAGTTCTATTTCCTATAAAAGGTATTTAATAAAGTCTACAATACCAACTTATTATTAAATATGAGTATATTGTTATTAAACAATGCAAATCTCCAATAAAATGTGGTTTGTACACAAATATAATTATAAAAAGTATTGTTATAAAAATCAAATAAAAAATTGCTTTACTTTGTCAGGTCATAACATAAATTATTTAATGTATACTTATAAAATAATTTGTTTTGACTGTCATCACAAAGCCAATAGGAATTAACTAGGAATTTGGAACAATTTATTTTATAATAAGGAAAAAAAATTAACAATTCCAACTTACCTAAAGGGATAAAACATGACACGATACATCTGACAAATCCGTTGATAATGGCAAATACGAAAGTTTAAAATTAGCTTACTTTTTAAGAAAAAAAAAAAACAGATGCTTTTATTGTGAGAAAACTAATATTGACTAGTTAATTGTTAAACGACTAATGAACTATAGATGTAATATAATTAAAACTAGCCTTACACCTCCGACTTCGCACGGGTGTAATAATAAAGCAAAAATATAGATCAAATCCTCCCTTTTTTATCTGAAGTTTTCA
Organism: Galleria mellonella; assembly: GCF_026898425.1. Classification (NCBI taxonomy): domain Eukaryota; kingdom Metazoa; phylum Arthropoda; class Insecta; order Lepidoptera; family Pyralidae; genus Galleria; species Galleria mellonella. The sequence goes on from NW_026442143.1 coordinate 976,363, forward strand.
CTTGTTCTTGCGATACTTCAATCATCTTCTTTCATATGAGCATTGTGTCAGTCACAAACACGACCAAAAAAATTAGCTATTTTAAGAGATCCGCTTACATGTATTCGGAAATTTATTTATTTATATAGCTATTTGACTCCTGAATGTGGAGCTATACATAAAAAATTAGGACTCTTTGTAAAGTGCGCTTTGACATCACTTTAAAAGTGGCAGAAATCAGAGATACATACATAATCATGTGTACAGAACAAATCAATTGAACTGAGAACCTCATACTGTTTTATATAAAAATATCAAACTGGTACGGTTATAATGAGTGACGTCCTTTAGCGTCCTCCAATACCTTCACAAATTTAGCTAGACAACTATAAATAAACGAAAAGGGCGTACTCCCAATTCGATATCAACATTGATTTTGGGGTGAAAGGAAATTGCTTATTTTTTTTAACGACAGAGAATAAAGGAACCCCACGCAGTGAAGTATTCGTTGGATTTAATCTTCACTCTACATGATGCTTCTATAAATATTTACGAGATGATAACGCGGCCGTTATTGGATAATACTAAATACGCTATATCAGAAGTCAGCATGCGGAAATTTCACAATATCCGAGCAAAATCTAAGCTATTTTTATAATACTGTAAATTTAGAAAACTCATCAATTCTGAACAGAATTTGATGGTTTCAGTTATCTCTACAATTCTATCTTACATGATTTATTGTTTACATGGTTTCAATAATATCAAACGTTACATGAAGTTTGAAAATTATACATTTGTAAACATATTTATAAAAATATAATATTTTAAAAAAGTAATCAGTTCACCAGATACTGGCGGAGATGTTGTCGAGCAAATCCTTATAAAATATTACATCGCGTTTGTTTTATGAAACATAAAATAGCAAACTAGTCTACCAGGACCACCTGATGAAAAGTGGTTATCCTCGCCTATGCTACTTTGCCATGTGTCCTATATGTCATATATGTCATATATCCGTTACCATTTTAGTTTGTTAAAAATATAACATTTTTATGTAGTTATTATCTTATGTAGTACCTGATTATGTAGCTATCGATCTTTGACATTTTTTCTGAGGCTATTTTAGATTAGTGTATCAATCCTAACAATTCCTTACTTATATAATAAATATGAAAGTGAGTTTGTTTGTTACTTCTTAACATACCGCTGAACATACAACAGTGATGCGAACAAAGTCGTGGGTAAAAGCTAGTTATTATATAGTTATCACCATCATAGTAAATGTCAGTTAATATCTTCCTTTTACGGGGAGAGACCTGTACCCGGTAGCGGGATGTTAATGGGCCACTATGGTGTGCTTATGGGTCGCAGTTAGTTTCAGTGTTTCAAACAAATTTCATTTCGTACACGTGTAATACTTCCAACCCCAAACTATATGTATAGTTATATAGACGTAATGCAAAATAATACTAGGTGGAAAGATAAAACTTCGTACTTTATGGACCATAAACCAAGTTGTTTCTGGCTGATTCTTAATCTGGAACTCTGTTACACTTTGTCAGTATTTCGTTGGTTAGGTATTACCTACGTCTTAAGCAAAGATGTTTTTTTTTTATATTTGAAAGACATTCTGGCTTTTGTTTTCTTTTTATAATATATTAAAAAAAGACGTTTATCATTCAGAATACTTAAGTATTATACTTCCGAGTAAGCGGTTTATAAACACTTCTCTCTATCTAAAAGTACCCTGGAAAAGTTCACCTTTAGTGATAGGGCTGCGCATTGTCTTCTCTGTGTGATCTATTTCTTGTAATATTAGTTTCTTCTTAATTTTATATTCTGTAATCTTTTAGAGGGAACAATAAAAACCATCTATCTATATTTTACATTAAAAAATGTTTAAAAAAGCCTTTTAAAGCTTAATAAATTATAATTTTTACCGTACTTATGAAAGTGCGCGTTGCCTATCTTGAAGAATGAATGAATGGAGAAGAAGAAAGAATGGAGTTCTTCAAAAAGGGGGTAAAGAGATACCTCTTTTTTGGAGAACTTCTTGCTGTGGTCTCTTGAAAAAACCTCAACAGGGAGCATATACCATAACCTAAGCGTTTGTGGGAGGAAACATCTCTAAAACCGCGCGGTACGCAATCATTTAGACTACAACTTATGGGGTGAACGCATTCTTGATGGCGAGCTACATAATGGTAGAACGTGACCGTAAGAATCATGTTAAACAATTACTCAGAGCACAGTCCATTGTACAAGCGGTAGAACATGTAGAGTGAAGCAAAACATTTCCTAAGACTTAAGGTTTCAATATCATTTGTAAGCCTAAGATCATCGACAACTCTCAGATCATAGATCATGTATAAAAGTACATTTTACTAAAATAATAATATTGTAATGAGACGATATCTGTTCATAGAGGATAGAAAAGGTCTCTATTAAAGCAATAAAAGTCAGATGAATATTTTTTAAGAACTATATCTGTCTATTTGCTTGTTTGTTTTGGTATCCCGCAAAAACTTCTTTACTAAATTGGACGTGATTCCTACAGTGTAATATATCTTATTCATAAATCCAAAAATTTATTTATGTCTAACTAGAAAAAGATAATAGGGTTAAATATGTAACACAAAAGGAAAAAAAAAAAATATTGCAATGCTTCGCATTTTGGCCACGCTTGTTGCAATTTTATTTCTTCCACTAAACTCAGTTCTAGGTATAAACTGTTATATACTGTTATAGACTGTACATAACGAAGTTGCTCGAGCAACAAGCTTGAAAGCTTCATGTGAGAATTTACGATTTTGTTTAAGACACACAAAGATGCAAGGTACGCTTACACACGAGCATTATATTTAAGAGCATTTTACTGGAATTTACGTAAGTTCAGACGGTCACGTACCTAACTAACATAATTGAAGTAGGTGTGAAATCAAAACGACTACTAAAAAAAACACTAATTTGTTTATAATAATTGTATTAATATCTAAAAATTACATTAAAATAAAGAAAAAATTGCATATTTTTAAAGAAATAACAATACGTTATTTCAAGCAACTAGTACCTATAATGCAACTAGTTATATTTCGCGGTTTCACCCGTGTTCCCGTAACAAATTCCGTTCAAATTCATTTAGTAGTTTTTATGTGAAAGAGTAACAAAATTATATCCATACATCTATTTATTCATACATTTATCCTTACAAACTTTCTCATTTATGATACCAGTATATCCTTCAGCTTCACCCACATGAATCAATACATAAAGTACATGCTAAATTGTATATGAGTTGCCCTAGTACCAAGTTTTATTTAAATCCTTACAGTAGTTTTTTGCATAAAAGAATAACATACATCTATTCTTCCATCTATCATTACAATTTTTCACATTTATAGTATTAATAAAGTCAGAAAATATTGGATTTTGACGCGGTTTTTGTACAAAATAATACTGATAAAACTAATCTTTAAATAATAACAATAATAACTTTATTACATAATCATGATTGTAACAAACTCAGCACTGGAAATTACAGTAAAAGTAGGTACGAATTTATTTGTACATTTGGATCAGTTTAAACATCTGAGTCTGAACTAGGTTATAAAACCTGTATCTCAGACAACAGCGCTCAACCCTCATTACATAGTATAATATTAGTTCAGCTAAATTTTTAATGCTACATATAAAATGTTGATTTTATATAAAGTTAATTCATCTAATTATAACTATTGGTAATAATGAAAATTGTGAAAAAATTAATAATTGTTACCAGAACAAGGTGTAAAATTTCGTTTAATCAAAGTAGTTCTAATTTAGCTTGTAAGATTTTACCTAAACCAACAAACGTAAATTGCAAGTTAAAAGCTTGTAAAAACATCACCATCATCTTCGAGTTTCATCAATCCTTAAATTGTTACACCAACAACACTCAGTATCTTTAATTGGAAACGATGTATTTTGCAGTAAAATGTTAAATATTTTACTATACAGCTATGGATTGTAGCTATGTGTTATTTATTTCGTAATTGTGTGAAGAAACTCAATTCCAATGTTGTAACTTTATATAAAATTTGTTACAAAGTTTACAATTTAAAAAGTTCTATTCGACTGCTATATTACAGGTAAATGGAAATTCCGATTTTTACTTACGTATTCAAACATACGTAAATAAATGCAAGTATAGACGAGTTTATAATTATGATATTTACATAACTAAATATTTGAAAAAAAATATTTACATTATAATAGTAAAATCAAATAAATGAAGTAAAAGCTAGTAAAATATTTTATATTTATTTTATATTATATTATTAAAAAAGAAAAAAATGTAAAAGCATTAAACATAGCAATGCAATGTTATGAGCAAAAGGGGTAAAGAGGTTTACTCATGTATTGAAGGCATTCATAGACTACGGTAACCATTTACTATCAGGCGAGCCGTAAATTTGTGTACCAACTTAGTGGTATAAAAAAAGCAAAAGGAAACCTACTCAATATTATATGTTAATAAGTTTTTTGGCGTTTCAACGGCATAACCCACTCATCATGAAGTGTGGCCTACTCATTGTATTTGGAATGGAGGACATAGACTAGTTATTCTCGTAATCAATATTTATTTATATGAAGTAAGTGTTTCAAACTAATATTTATTTGATCTGTCTATTAGAAGTTAGCGCTAGATTGCCAGTGATGTTTTCTAAAACTTTTCCTCTAGTTATAAAATACCAGTTCAATGTAAGAAATCCAGCCGCGTTCAGCTTAGTTGAGCCAATTGACACCTCGTTTAAGAACTCACTTTAAATTGGAATAGATTGTATTGCGGTCTGGAGTTGCTAACTCGAGCAAATAAATGATTATGACTTTAGTTGGTAGAAAAATACCGACGCTAAAAGTTTTAGCGCGAAATACAAAAAGTAAAAAATAAATTCGGCGAGATAATTTACACATTTTAACAGTCTCTTAATACTAATGATTTAATACATACATTTATATATATAGATACAATTCTTACATATTTTTTTTTATAACACATGGAAATAGAGCATACGGTTTACTATTCTTGTACCTTCAAAGTAATGCATAGAAAAAGAAATATATTAGCTTATCAATTACATCAATTAGGTATACATACATCAAGGCAATATTATTGGCCCGTTTGAAGATACTGTGATTAATTATAGAATTTATCTAAATAAAGTTTATGACAGTTACTGTATCCACATTTTTTGTATATTAAACTTTCGTTTGAAAAAGTAACAGCTGAATGTCTTATGCATTCTTCTTATATACTGAAATTATATTTAAAATTGGGCGGTATAGGCATGAAATAATAACTATTCAAAATTCTTATAAATAAGCTTATCTGAATTTTTTTTTTATTTATTTATTCATTAAATATTACGCGATACAGAAATAAAAAGTAACCTCCATCCTTCTTCAACTCGCATAGTACACGTGAGTTGAAAAAGGATGTTGTTGTGAAGAGTTGTGTATATTAATTTTCATGACAATTGGTTGAGCCGTTAATACGACAAGAGGTAACAAACAAACAAACGAAGTCTCTTTTAGATTTATAATATTAGTAGGGGTTGTAAAGAAACCGTATCTTATTTATAAATAAAAAGTAACTGTACACATATCTAATAATACAGCCATTCCATATTGTGGGAGACTGTAGAGAGGCATTTATTCAGATAATATATTATGGTAGATAAGTACTGTAGAAGAATTATATACTTACTTAAAGCACCAGTAGGAATGACATGAGTTTCGTTCTTTTATCAGGTTTATTAAAAAATAAGTATCGAAATAATTTACTCTGTGAATTTATAATAATATATATTGTTTAAATATTATTCTATTCCACGATTACAAACAACAAACCTTCATCATTAATATTAAAATGTGCTTAGTTTATTTGGAAAAACAATATACCTAGTTTCATAATCATGGCTTCCTCTATTTTACGTTTTAATTGCTTTAAACGGGCTTGACGCCATCATTATGGAAACTGGGACAGAAAGCTGTATTAAATAAATTCTAAATGAATTGTATTACCATAGAGGAAGGTATTGTTTTATCTATAATATCTACCAGAGGGAGACTTTGTACAAAAATCGATTGCTTGGGTACTTCTGTCCCATTCGTGTTTCAACCGTAAAGCAGTTGTGTTTGCAAGGCTGTGTTTCGGTTTGAAGAGTGGGATATGGCGTGAATTTACTGGGTACGGAGGAATAACACCTTAGTCCTCAGGAATGGCAACGCATGGGGGGTATCATGGACGAAACAGTATACACCATCAGGTGGGCCGTCAGCTTGTTTGCCATTCTAAGTTGAATAAAAAAAAACTCAAGTTTATAGTATTTGCATTATGCATCCATGCAGTTCATATAGCAAATAATACATTCATGCATGCATTATGCTTCCATGCAACGTTATGGATTGATTCTTATTGATTGATTAAAATTCTATTAATACATAGAAGAAACATATGTAGATCAACATATAAAATACTTTTTAATAGACAAACATTGGGTTAGAGCTAGTCCTAACATAGTAGTAAGTAACTGTGTTGAAGATTTAGCTACTCATATACCGAGGCTGTAACACCCTAAAATATGTACCTAAACACGTATCTACATATCTATGAGACTATTTTCCCACAAACTCGCATACTTGAAGGTTTATAGTCTCTCGGCCTTCCCGAGAATGTGATAATAAAGTACAAGGAACTAGAGTAATGACAATTCTTAGGTAGCTGTACTCCGTCATCCGGTTTTGGTGCCTTGTTATATTTATTTTTTAAATTATATCATGATATATAATAGCCTTATTTTTCAACCAGTCATCATAAAATAAGTAGTATTTAAAAAGGAGAAGGGCATAGGTTACTTTTATTTTTCAAAAATAATTATACAAAACGATCGATAACAATTGGCGACGATATCGTGTAATGTACAAACAAAAAAACTGATGAATTGAGAATCTCCTTTCATACAGATATAAATTTAAAAGCAAAATAAAATTTCGTACACAATTAAACTCATCCTGCTGTAAATAGTATATAAAAGCGGAAGTTTGTGAGGATGGATGGATGTTTGATACTCTTGCACATAAATAGTAATAAACGGATTTGAATGAAATTTAGTACATAAATACAGAATGTAGGACTTTATTGATTCAAGTAGACGAGAAAGACTTTGTACAAAAGTCGAATGCTTGGGTACCTCTGTCCCATTCGTGTTTCAACCGTGAATCAGTTGTGTTTGTATGACTGTGTTTCGGTTTGAAGGATGGGATATGGCGTGAATTTACTAGGTGTACCTAGTAAATTCACGCCACGAAGGAATAACACCTGAGTCCTCAGGAATGGCAACGCATGGGGGGTATAATGGGCGAAACAGTATACTCTGTTATGTCCATGGTATTGCTCATGTCTATAGGCAACGGTTACCACTTTCCATCAGGTGGGCCGTCAGCTTGTTTGCCATTCTAAGTTGTATAAAACAAAACAGACGAAGTCACGAGATACAGCTAGTTCAAAATGTACTTGAAGTCCGAATTTTGCTTCATATAGTTTCGTTAATTTGGTGAACTTGCTTTAGTACCTTATCAAAATGCTGTCTTTGACATTTAAATTTAAGCGCGTAGCTATCTGTCCTAGCTTTCAATGACAAATTATGTATCGAAGGTTAATCGATTTCGTAATTAAGTTTACCTCAGCACTAATCAACTAAAAGTACCACAGACTTCGCCTTAGTTTTAAACAGCTTCTGATCAAAAAGTTTCTTTTAGTAGGGTGCCCATGATTTCCAAAAATGCAATAAAATTATAAAAAATATTAAAATTCCATTATCCTATATTTTTTTTATAAAAATGAAGATTGTTTATAGGTCGAAGCAAGTTCTGATGATTAAATCCTGACAATTAACTCTTATCAAATTTTTGACAGTTTCTTACCATGTTTACGTTGTTATTATATACCCCCATTTCAAGGGTGCGTGGCATACTAGGTGTTACAAAGTTGAATCATATACAGAATAAAATTTTATAGAGTCGAAATGGTAGCTCGCTTCAGCGTAATCTCTTTATTAGTACTGATTCAAGACGCTTCAGTAAATTTGATTTCAATATATGAAGATAGATTTTATAAATAAACTAATAAAGGCCAGCGGTTTTGACTGCATAAATTCAGATATATATGATGTATGTATACAATATATACATTTATGGTATGATACACCTGTCTATAAAATTTCATTATAAACCGTCCAATCGTCAAAAGTTATCGAGTATATAAATTTCTAAACATCTTTACAAATTTTTATATCAATAAGACAACAGACAGTCGAAACTGTAAATATACGAACTAGCATTTATTATTATTTTATTTATAACACAGGGAGCAAACGAGCATGCGGCTCACCTGATGATAAGTAACTACCGCTGCCCATGATCAGCTGCAACACCAGAGACATTGCAGTTGTGCTGCCGTATATATTGTCAATATATCATATGCAAATTTTGTCCTATAAAATACTGTATACACAGTAACCTTACTCGCCATCAACCATACGTATTTCTGTGCTAATTACTTGTGAAACTCAACTAATAGCTTAGTAATTTTCGCACGAGTGCCGACTGAGGGCTCCCGCAATTTATCCACGGTGACGAATCGTTGGGTCCCCGAGAAGTGTTTTGGCATAATCATGGTGACTTGACCACTTTAGATCTTTAAACAAAAACAACACCGTAATTGCAATTAGGTAAAATAAAAAAAATATTATAAGTATATTTTTAATAAGTAAAATGCTATTATTTCCTATTATTTATGTTGTTTTAAATAGTAAAAATTCAGAAGTATTTATTTGTGCGATCTCGAATATGCATATGTATATTATTATATAGTATTATTTATTTATTTCTGCCTTTTAGAAGCGTAAAAACTATTCTACGATTAAATTTTTTTTTCATAAATACAAAAGATAAACTTATCTTTTACATTTAATTACAGAAAAAGAAAATTTAAACAACATTTATTAAGAACAATACATTTTTTTTCAATGTCATTTAGTAGTATTAATAGAATTGAATGCTTTATGAAGAAATTCTTACTGCGACAAGTTCAAACGTCAAAGCTTGATACGACGACTGAAGGTCAGAAGAACAAATACCAGTTTCCATAGAAAGCATCTAAAAATATTTGTACTCTACGTAAATTCTCGCTTCGATTCAATTACTGTGAATTCGAGTCGGAGTTTCTTTGACTCCTATAAATGTATTTGTACAATTTTCTACGCTCAACAACTAGTTTTTAGTTCAGAAAAATATCTAGAGCAAAATGAACTCGGCCGCGCAAATAATAAATGAGATTGTAGGCGTAAAGTCATACATAATTTAGGGCGCAAATGTCGATTCGTCGGAACGATTAGGCAGCCCAAACACGGCACGTGAGATAGCATACAGCCAGCCGAGCCACGATAATCCGCTGACGAGCTATGTTGAGCCATAGGGAGTTGAATCGAGGAAACAGTATTACGATGTTCTATTTCACGTGCACCTGTTTAATTATATAACATAGGAGCGTGGTCGTGTAATTTAAATGTAAAATATAAAATATTAAATGATATGAGTATCTTCGCTTACTTCGATGCATTTTAGTTAGAGACAGATATGGTAGTAAAATTACAGGTATAAAACATTATAAGTTAATTTTTAAAAATGCTGTTGTATATAACATAGGATTAATACATAGGATATTCTCAAACAAAAAATAATTAATTTGACTCTTCTAATTGTAGTTTCATACAAGGAATATATTTGTTTGTTTGTAAAATGCCTGGAAAAGCTATTGGTCAATGGGAAACATATTGAAGCAAGTTCTTTCTGCATCGCTCAAATATCAAGTCAGACACGATCTTTGATACAAAGTCAAAGGTTAAGATTCGATGTTTATTAAAGGGCAATAGATTGCAGTATATTATAAAGAGAAAAGCTTTGAGTTTTTGTAAGTGTGTTTGCTTGTAATAGAAAAGCTCAAAAATTATTCACTAGACATTAAAAAATTATTCACCCATACAAAGTTACATTATCAGCGAGTAATATGGGGTATATAAATATATGTATATATCTTTTTAATAAAGAGTCATATGAAAATTACAATAATGTAACCCAAGATAATTAAAATTTGCCTATTCAAGCTAAAATGAAACACTAATATATCTTTATGTCTATCGATTAGTGCAAAACTACGGCAGATCACTAAGTAGAAATAAATTGAAAAACAAATAACACACAATAAGAAATATAGAATCAGATATATTTTTATACAAATTGGTAATCGTGATACGAGAATTTTTAATCACTGCTGCACCAAACTACACAAGGATAGTAACTTGGTGGCAATCTTGACCACCTAATCTTGGTAGAAACACGGTTAGAATAAAAAAAAAATCAGCTATATAGGTAGGAATCTTACCTATATATTTGATATTTTACAGAAAGTTTCTTACTAGTTAGTAGAGAATTTTTTTTATTCCCAAGGAAAAATAAAAAAAAAATGCCGTAAGCAGTACAGGCGTACTACTTGGTAATAACTTCACTATGTTTAATAATTTATTTCAAATCATATTATCAGTATGTAACACCTGGAATATCCGTGTACATTAATCATTGCGGAATCCATTTGGGGCAGCACACGTGTTGTTATCAGTCACAGTGACGGACGGCGGGTCACGCCGGACCCATTGTCCGCCCGCAATAATAGTTGGGCTGTTGTCACAGGAACATTACAGATTAAACTTGACCAAAGGGTAACAATGTACATGTCACTATACGAATTGTGGTAAATCCTAAGCCCTTATTTATAAATATCTTAAAGGTCTAATAAACTTATTTTAATAGGAGAAAAGGATTGACAGTAATAGAGTCTAAAAACCCCATTGCTAACAATATATTCCATCAGGTTGACCTCCACGCGGTTCTCCTTGGAAACCAACATTGTTATTTATGGAGTTCCATAATTAACAGTGATGGTTTCCGTCACAATAGGCTTACTAATCTCCTTTTATCCTCACCTATTATTTCATACTTGTGCCCCGACAGCGGATATCGATAGTGCAGGCCGGGTTACTTTTCAATTATTACCCGTTGAAAAAATCTATTTTTTGTATTGAATTGTTTAATATTTTTCTTTTCACTTAAATTCCTAATTCAAACAAATTCATTTTGTTTCACAAAAAAGTGACGATGACATAAAGTGACGATAAACGACAGGATGTTTCACAGATACCTTCTATTTTTGCTTTGCATGAAACTGCTTTTGCCCTACAGTAAAACTACAGTAGTCCTTTCATCATAAAATTAAAAGTTTTCACAAATTATTATTATCAATAAATGCAATGAATAAAGATACGGCCAGTATTGCGTGCACAATTCTAAATTTTGCCTTTGAGGTAATGTAAGTATTCATTTACGATTGCCACTTCAGACTCTTTCCTCTCCATTGGTTATTCACGTAGGTTTATTGAACTTTGTGGATGATTAATTGTTACTTCAGTTTTTTCTTCTTTGTATTACATTGATAATTCTGTTTTTTAATGATCTTACACATTGAAACTCCTAACACAGCCTCGAGTAGCTTGATGCTTGCAGAGCTGAGCTGAGCAATTTGGAGCGCCTTATATAACCAGAATTGTGATAAAATCTTTTTTTATTTATTTATACCTTATTGTACACAAAAATTGCATTATTATAATTTATTTTGAATAAAGATGTATAACAGATGAGCTTAACTCTGTAAGAGTTCTCTTTCAGCAAATCCTTAGTGGAATGTTTAATATTTCTTTGAAAACTATAAAATATTCAATTTACGAGTACATGAAACTTATGAAACTACGTTTCAAACACATATGTTACTTTGTTTGACATTTAAGCAAAGGTTATTGTGAGGGCAATGTACTTTGCTTCACATTTCGCAGAATGTAGAGTTTTGTATTTGTCGAAGATAAAATAAAGTATGTAAAACTTTTATTAAAATGCAAGCAAGGAATTGTGTCCAAAAGAAAAATTTAAAAGTAAAATTCTTATTAATAATACGTAATAGCTATTTGTACTATAATTATATTTATATATCATTGATATAACATGTTAAATAAAACATTTTTTATGAATAAACTTTTATATTTTTTTTGTTACTTGCTTATTAAGATTGTGTACCGAAAAGATGCAAAGGAACCTTTATGTTGCAATTTTGTTTGTCCGTATGCCAGACTCCGTCACAGCGCTTTATATCAGAAATTACTAATGCTATCGATTTTGAATTTAGAATAGTTTTACATATTATTAGCCCTCATGTATTGAAATAGAAATAATTGAAAAAATATTGTTAAATGCTTTTCTAGCGAACTAAAAGTGGTACTCATAATTTCAAAATTAACCTACTAGTCCAAATGGGTTATTTTATAAAAGGCTTTATTTGACATTTAAATATTGACTTTTACTTATTCTAAACTGTTTAATTTTTAGTTATGATTGAAATTATGAAAAAATCACTCTTCCTTATCTTCGAAGTATGTGATGCGAAAAATGAAACAATTGCAGATTATATATACATATATATATATATATACATATATATATATATATATATATATATTACAACACGGGGCAAACGAGCATGCGGCTCACTTGATGGTAAGTGACTACCGCCGTCCATGGTCACCCACAACACCAACGGCATTGCAGGTGTGCTGCCGGCCTTTTAAAAAATGGTATGTAACATATGTTGGTATATATATATATATATATATATATATATATATATATATATATATGTATATACCAACATAGTTTGAGAAATTATCAAAAACCTCAAAAAATAAATTGGTTAATTTTTATTTATAATTATGACTTGAAGTAAGAAATTACTAATTGTGGTTTCAATAAATCGAATCTGCCACTACTATTACAGTCACCGACCGCACGCGCACAGTAATAAACTGCGCGCTGGTCGCGCAGTGCTGTTTGTAATACAGCTGTAAACCGCGTTCATAAACAAGAGCTGCTATTGAGTTCGAAATATCAGGCATCTCTAAATTTAAAACGTGAATGATGCCGACATAAATTATTACAGTTAATAGAATACATAAAATAATTAAATATATCCACGTGTATTTCCTCGTTTCATTACAACTCCTAAATTTGCTTATACGTTAACAAATCTCTATAAATACTTAAAAAACTTAATAATTACTATTACATAAAATAATAGACATGCTAAAAACATAAGCTACAAAAATTTACAACGATCTAACTCTTTATATATGTTTAATAACAAAATTATAACCTACTTTAATAATAAATCAATAATCAAATCAAAGTCAAAGTGATTTATCGTGTATACCTATCTCTAAAGTGAAAATTTCAATTTGATATTATAGCGAAATCTATGAACTAAATTTCTAACAGATTTATGTCAAAATTGTTATAAATTTAATTTATGACGGTCCACAAAATAGTAATTTTGCGAAACAATCAAAATGTATTATCGTATTATATTGTTAATATATTGCCGTGTAGTCTTGTCATAGAATAGGTCACCCTTTGCTTTCCCGTGGGTGTCGTAAGACGCGACTAATAGAACTCGAGGTCGAGGAGAGGTCGAGGGATGAGCAGCAACGCCTCTCTTAAAGCATCTCCAACATCTAACTGCGGATGCCAACTCGCCTGCCAAGCGTGGCAACTACTAACAAAGTATCCCAATAGAAGGAAGCCTATGTTTGGCAGTGAACAATTAACGGTTGATACAGTATCGAAATATATTAATATAATAATAATAAGTTAAGAGACAGCTTTAGAGAAATGACTTCTCGGAATCGATCCTATTGTATGTACATATCAGATCCTCCTAAAATATACCAAAAGTTTTGCAAATTGTTCTGATAAAGTTAAAGTGAACATGAATTCAATAAAACAAAGTTTTTATTGCTTTACAACTGCTTAATATTCATAAATTAAAAAACATGTAAATACTTATGTTTCTTACAATTTTTGGAGATTTTTTCATTCTTATCACTTTCTAATTACTAGGTTATAGCATAAGAACAAATATCCAGATAGAACTAACAATATCGTGAATTAAATATATTCAAATATGTTGGTGCACTAATGTTTGTGTCCTATTAAAAGTTAAATCAGTCAGGGCTTGCAAGCAACAAAAACCAGATTGGGAGCTTGCAACTCACTTGCACATTTTGTGCGAGAATCACATTATGTCGCAAAATTATTTGCTAAATGCGGATTATTCGACAACCCTCATAGTCTATGTAGGATCTACAGGAAAAGACAATATTTTTTTAAAATATTGACGCATTTATAAAGCATATACCTACACGTGTCATTTTTACTTAGTATATTTATTTTTATGATCACATTAACAAAATACAGAGGTAATAAAAAATATATAGGAGTTAGGCTATTGGTATGAACAAGGCTTTACATTTTAATTTTACCGACAAAGATAGTTTTGATAAATTTTAAAGTCAATTTACATTTTATAATGCCATAGGTATAGTATATGCAAATAGAGTTGCCTGAACTTTATTCTATAGGTTTATTATAAAGGACTTAAGAGATACAAGTACAGAATAATTATTTTTATTCCACCACAGTAAAAAAAAAAAACTATATGCGACAAAATTTGTATCTTCATTAAATGTATTCTCCCTTTATTGAAAAAAAATCTATACCGACTTGCTGAAGATAATGTGCACGAAAACTTGATCGAATTAAGAATCTCCACCTTTTTTAAATAAATTGATAATAGCTTGAAAAAATTACAGTTGAATTTTAGACTTTAATAAAACTCACATAAGAAATTAAAAAGAAAATGAAATTTCGACAAAAAAAAAAATAAGAGAATAATAATCAACATTATTTTAATAAAGAGTTGATCAATAATTAGTCTGTACGTAAATTACTAAGTGCAAGCTAATAAGGAAACAAATGCATTACTTTATTATCCCTTTGTTATCCGTCTCGCCATTATGTATACGGCGTCTGTGCCATTGAATTTCTTGTCATTTTACAAATGCCAACCGTTTGTAAACTGACGACGCCATTTATATGCGGGTGATTATGCAAAATGTTTTTTGTTAGTGTCATAACATAAGAAACTGCGAGCGAGAGCTAGTTAAAAATACAAGCGGACCTTTTTAATGGCTGAAAATGTAGCTTGCCAACATTGCCAGATTGGGAATTTTTTGGGTAAAAATTTTCTATTCGCGAAATTTTGGAGAAATGAAATTCTTAGAGAAATTTTTGAAGAATAGTGCAATGTATTTGGATAAATTTGTGTATTTTTTTGGGCAATTTGGTATTTATAAAATGTATAGAGGTATATAAATAAAAAAATACACGAACGAAGCTAGGTAGCTAAATAGAGAATGGGACTAGAGAAGGAGAGGGCAAGATAATATAAAATGAAAAACGGAAGGAAAGTTCCTTTTACGTCGTTCTCTTTATAGTACATGGCAAAACGAAGTGAAAATTTGATACAAGTTTGTGCTTGGGCAAAAGTCCTGGAAGTCGGATACAATTTCTCTAAATCTATTGATTTATCTATGAAAAAATATTAGACATTTGTGTAAAATAAAAAAAAAAGGTTTTTATTAAAATATTAATATTTACTGAAAATGGGTTTATTTAAGCAAATACCTAGATAATAGTACTATACGTAGGTATACTTACCTAACTGAAAAAAATTACATTGTTATTACTAAAGATAGTATTTAAAAAAAAAATTAATTTTCTATAGGCGAAAATAATTTTTAAAATCGGTTTAGAAGTTTTCGAATTTATCCATCATAAACAAACAATCAAATCATTCCTCTTTATTATATTAATATACAATAGGTAACTATTATTAAGATAATTAATGAGCGATAAATATATAGCGTCGAAACGGCCACTGCTTTCCAAACTATTCGAGCACACTCAAAAGTCCCATAACTTTGATAAATCGAGCACGCGAATGCCTTTTGCTAGAATTTTTAGTTTTTCTTTCAAGTCTTTTTCTGCAGACGGCACTTTCTGCTTCAAAGAATATTCCACCCCAATGGCAGGCTCATATCGCCTCGGAAGTATGATGGTGTTATGTTTTTTTATGGATATGGCGCGTTTATCACAAAATTTATTAGTTTATTTTAGGATACACGGAGTATTTTCCTCTATATGCGTGCCTTAAAGTCAAGAAGTGCTAATGGATTTGCTTCAAAAGAATATTCACTGAATGGTAGAGTTAAAAAAATATACTGACGTGCGCAATGAATAAACTATTTTGATTTCTTGATGTTTTTATATCACTGAGGTGGCAAACAAGCTCTTAATTTTTGCTTGTTCTATAAATATTAAAGTGAGTTGATTTGTTACCGCTTACTGCCGTAACTGCTTAATCAATCACTATAAAATTTTGTATACACGTATGGGATAAAGAAAGATATAGCTTACTTTTTAACCTAATCAGTGAACATATTCTGGTCACGCAGATGAAATTGTGAATAAAAACTACATTTTCTTATCGTTTTACTTTCTTCCCATAAACAATTCTGACAACTTAAATGTCACACCCAAAAAAATCACCTCTTCCTTTCCTATGGGTGTCGTATGAGGCGACTAAAGGAGGGCAAGAGACGGATAGCAGCGTCTCTCTTAAATCATTCTCAAAACTTAACTGCGGTTGCCAATCCGCCTGCCAAATATGGCAACTACTAGCAAAACCTCCAAATAGAGGGAGGCTTATATTTAGCAGTGAACAGTTTAAAGTTTGATAGACGAAGTTTGATAGAAAACAGTTTATTAGCTGATACATGAATAATACTGTCTCATATTATTATTCTATTACAATACTTCATTTTGAGAGTAATGTATTTCACAATACTACACAAAAGTTTGATATACGGCGTGAAATTACGAGATAATTGACAATTTCACGTAAAGATATCTCAAGACGAAATATTATTATTGAATGACAATATCAGACAACAATATTTATTGAATCATGTATAGAAAAAAGCACAATGTAGTATCAGGAGGATGATGTAGAACTTGTGTCACTACATACGATATAACTTTGCCCCTAGCTGAACCATGTTTCGAGACAAATGTTTCGAAAGATATAAAGCTTCATACAGATACAAACGAATCGTAAAATAATAGACATCTATGCTAATGCTATAAAGAAAAATATTTTATTTGTTGTACGTATGTTTATTTGTAATGAATAAACTTAAAAACTACTTAACCGATTTAAAAAATTCTTTTATCTGTATAAAGCTACACTGGAACGACCAAGGAATAACTACATGGGACAGATAAAAGAAACACTAGGTGTCACGTCGTATAGGGAGGTCAAGGATATGAGCCTGGGATAGAACTGGCTGGAAGAAGATGCATGAATTAGTTGCACCGACAAGATGAAACTCGTAAATGAAAAGAATAAAAGAAAGCTACATTATCAGCGAATAACATAGGCTATATATTTAAAAAAAAATTTAGATGTCCCTACGATAATTCCCATAATGTAAACCAAGTTAATAAAAAATTTGTTTATTTAAGCTAATATAATATGCTAATTTATTTTTCTATCTATCTACCCGTATAAATTGTGAATTTGTGAACATTGTTAAACATAGGCCTTCCCCGGAAGGGTGTGGGGAGGGTGTCAGTAGTCGCCATACTTGATAGGCGGATTGGCAACCGCAGTTAAGCTTTAGCGACGTAAGTTTTCTTAGTCGCCTCTTATTACACCCACGAGAAAGGGAGTCAACGGGAAGAGGAGAAAAGAACGGGCCACACCCAGTCTATGTCGGGATCACATGGCAAACATATAAAACGAATTAATTTCTTATATACATAATAAATAAAATAGAAAAATGAATTGAAATAAAAACTAAATTTTAATCAGATTTATACAGCTGTACCCTTGAGAATTTTTTTTATAGAAATTCTAGAATACAAGATTACATACAAGGTAAAATATGGTAAAACTATTAATTTCATTTTAAAAGAAGACAATAGACATTTTATATCACGACAAAGTTCATATTGGTTCTTAGAATAAAGATTTCGGCATATCAAGTGGAAATTTTAATTTTAGATATAGGTCTAGAAAAATGACGTCCCAGAATCGACTCTACCATCGTTTATAATAATGATAATAATATATTAAAAATAAACTCTTTTACAAAGTCTTTTCTATGTCTTTGAATCTTTTTTCTGACATATCTAAGGCTTTAGCAATTTATTATAAAATCCTACACAATTTTTCAACAACGAATTACCTATTTAAGTTACAGGGCATTAATAATACGTGTACCTATACACAGTATGAACAAGCTCCAACTTATCTACGACTAGATATCACTATATTATGATTTACTTTTAGTCGTATTTATTTAATTATGAGCTTAACCGCCGAACACATCTTATACGTTCACCGCTAAAAAACCCCATTTGATGTGGCTTCACAATTCCAGGGCATGTGTCTTAACATCTCTAAAAGTATTGGAATCCTTGGTGTCGACATCTCTAGTGAGGTACAGTTCCGTGGCCACCTCGAAGATAAGGTGAAGTTGGCATCCAAAAAACTCCGCGTGTTTATTAGAGCAAAGCATTAATTACTTCACGCTAGATCAACGATTAATGCTCTAGAAATCGCAAATCCGGCCCCACATGGAGTACTGCTGTCACTTATGGGCGGGAGCACCTAGATACCAGCTTGAACCGTTCGATTCAGTGCAAAGCCGAGTTATGAGAACTGTCGATGATTCCAAGCTTACAAGCGGTATCGAATCCTTAAGTCGTAGGAGAGATTTTGCCTCACTCTGCATGTTTTACAGTTTGTATAATGGATTGTGATCAGAGGAATTGTTCAATATGATGCCCACGACTACTTTCTACCATCGTACGGCTCGCCATCGACAGGCAGTTCACCCTCATACCCTTAAGCATAGACGGTCGTGGGCAACGCGGTTTCGGAGATGTTTTCTCTCACGAACACTCAGAATATGTAATGAGCTCCTTGCTGGGGTTTTTCAAAGAGACTACAGCATGGGGTAAAGGGGGGTAAAGAGGTTTCTTGAGGCAACACGCGCAGGCATTCAAAGGCTATGGTAACCGTTTACCATAAGGTGGGCCGTATGCTTGTTTGCCACTTCAGTGGTATAAAAAAGTCACAAATTAGTCGGTGTGATTATAACAAGTTATTAACAGGGATAAAAAATAGCCTATATTCTTCTCTATCCCGAATACTATATTTTGTGATGATTGGTTTACCGCTTTCACATTTTTTTTTCATTTAGAACCTACTTTCATATTTGAAATATTAATAAGGATTGCCATTAAGAATTTATTATCAATAAAGAATGTATGTTTGAACGAATGAATACAGATAATATTCAATATCTCCAAATAAAATGTTATCATTGTTTGATTTCTTTAGAATACCGATATTCTGCAATTCTATCTATTATTATCTACTCGTCCACTGACAAGAACTATTTTCTCGCATTACATTTGCTCTTACAAAGTTCACTGACCAGACAGAAGCTGTCGGTCACCTTTATCATTAAGCAAATCTAAAATTTCATATGCAAAAGGTCTTAAGGAATGTTAAATGAAACGTGGACTAATGAAATTTTATAGTTCTTTGAGCTTCAGTATGTAGTCGGCTAGATAAATAATTCGTTTTCATACTGTATGCATTATAAAAATGTGACTATAAAAACAAACCGTTTAAAATACTAAAAACGGGTCAATTAATTTTGAACCGATATTAATGATCCTTTTTAAAGTCAATATAGCTCACGTGTTGGTCCCTTGGTTGCTTGGTTTTTTTTTGTTTTCTAGCTAAAATTTTTCTCAATGGAGCAAAATCCTGCTTATTGCGATGCAAAGTTCACTAATAGATGATACTTTTCCACGTTCTATATTTAAATATTTTAAATTTAATAATGAAACAAAACATCTCGCCTCTAACGAATTAATTGTTCCCCTGAACAGTACGTTCAATTCGTTTTAAAATAAGAATACTGAGTATAAAAGTACTAGTCAGTATTTTGTTAGGATTGAATTTTTAGGTTTTGATCTTTTATTTACGATGCAATATTGTCTTCTATATTTTGATTATAAAAATAACCGTATTGAGTGATATATATTTTAGTCCATAATGCTCGACTAGTATCAGGATCAACATGGACCCTTCATAATGAATTGTACTAATATTATAAATGTTAAAATAAACTTGGTTAGCAACTCTCATGGAGCCACATCTAAAAATAATAATCAATATAACCCAATCAAACGAACAAAGTTACGGGTAAAGACGAGTTAAAATATAATGTGTACTTATGAAACTTTTATTAAGAACACAACTCGTGTTTATATTTTTTCCCGCCGAAACATATCACAACTTTCTACATTCAAGACACTGTGACGTGTAGCCGTCGGCGTCGGCGTGACACAGAGGGTCCTTTCTCTCGACTCTTTCAAGTAGACACGTTCCACAATGGCGGATACCTATTCCTTCCCCTGAAAACTTTTTGTGCGCATTCTCAAAGGTATTGAGATATTTTTCTTTAGTTTTCATACAAAAGCCCATTTGTATTGAGATCGAAACTTGAAAGAGCGATAAGGTTGAAAATTACACGGGTTGATTGATAGATTGATAGAGATGTCGAACATTTGGGAAAGTGTAAAATGGATTGGATTAAATTTATAAAGGAATATTATTTACTTTTAATAATGGAGTGAAGTAAGTTTTTTCTTGTTTTTTTAATGAAAAATTATAAGAAAACGATAAAGCCGAAAAAGCTAGTTAACATAATAAAATAATTTATATTCATGCAAACTTAAATCAGCATTTTTAATCAATAATCACTTTTTATGAATGTACTGCGAAGAACGGGTAAGAAATTCAGCTGTTGCTGAGTTTTTGAACAAAAGTTGAGTTTTAAGAGTTATAAAAACATAATTTATATTCATGTAAACTTAAATCAGCATTTTTAATCAATAATAACTTTTTATGAATGTACTGCGAAGAACAGGTAAGAAATTCAGCTGTTGCTGAGTTTTTGAACAAAAGTTGAGTTTTAAGAGTTATAAAAACAATTTAAGAAGGCTTTATTGATACAATGAGCTTCACAAATTTTATATTAATAAAAACTTTACAGTTATTCGCAGTACTCTTGAATATACCCGTCCCAATCACGAGTATAAGGAATAAATTAACCATCACTGTGATTAACCATGTTATAAAGCCTTCCGACCCGGAACATCACGTGTCGCCACCAGTTTAGATGTCGATTGATGAAATATATTTACTGTAAATCATCTTAGCCATGGATTCTCAATATTACCTGAAACAAGAAAAAATGAAGTTTTTAGAATATCAGTAAATAAAAACATTTTACGAGTAACTATGCCTTAATATCTATAGACATAATTATAGAAACTAAAAATACAGTGATCCTTATTCTCATATTTTTTTAATAAAATTACAATTAATTTGTTCCACCACAAGTGAACATGAGTTATAAAACTATTAAAAATTATATATTTGTAAAATTGCCGTATGCTCCTAGTATAGAATAGGCCACCCTTTCCATTTCCGTACGTGTCGTAACAGGCGACTAAGGAAAACTTAATGATAGAGAGATGGGTAGCAGCGTCCCTCATAAAACATTACTAAAAACATAACTGCGATTGCCAACTATCCCGCTAAGTATGGCAACTACTAGCAAAACTCTCCTTATGAGGAAGGCATAAGCCTAGTAGTCCTCCTCATAGTCATGAGTCTCAGCAATGGACAGTTAACAGCCAATATGATGATGATATCATTTGTAAAACACATTAGAAAACTTTGCTCAAATGTCATCCTTTATATAGATACATTGTCTCATGCGTAGTACAGTAAACATTTTTTTTTCTTCATAACCCAAAGCATAGGTCAATAATAAAAAAGTATATAATATTGCTTTTGTGAAAGAATCGTCGTTTGGTATCAAAAGTTTCTTGGTAACCTTCCTTATACACGAAGGTCACTGTCATGGCATTTGTGTAATGGCGTTACGTCTTAACATTTATGATTCAAACATAAATAAACTCAAATGTTGTCCCACTGAACTATCACCGCTTTTAACTTTTGAATTTACATACAAATATATAAACTTCCTTAAAAAATAAAATACCACTGCAGCTGTGAGAACGTGATTCCGCATAATCCTGCCTTCGTACAATTGCGCCAATATAATCCTATCTCTTTTGTATTCATTTAAAAAGAGAGAGATAGAAAATTGGGTAAGTTAACCAACATGTAAACTATACAACAATATAAGTTTGTATATATATTCCATACAAGCGACAATATGGCAGCTTGCCAAAATTGTTACTACTCGTACCTACCTATTGAACTTGGTTCCCGTTTGACTAAGTTTAGTTGTTAGTACAGATAGCTATGGGAATCTCTATAAATAATAGTATATTGCTACAAATTCAAATATTGCTTAAAATTACCATCATTATCACCGTGTCAGCCGTAAACTGTTCATTGCTGAACATAAGCTGGCAACTGTAGTTAGGCTTTGGTGATATTTTAAAAGTATTGTAGATAGTATTTTAAATTATACCACTACCATTAAACTCCGTTCGTTGCTTCTTACGACATTCACGGGAAGGGGGTGGCCTATTCTAAGCCGGAACTAATTAATTAAAAATTACCAGTCAGTACAAATTAAATCAATATAAGATTGTACTATGAAAACATACAGCGTCATAATTGTAACTATTGGAAACTCCTAAAATATTCACTCTCTCTTACTCTCTAATACTTCTTCTTCTTGATGTCTTTGATCACGATTACTTTCAATTACATTTTAACTCAGTTTGGATAAGCCGAAAGATTTTATTAATGTTTTATTTTATTTAACAAAAAAGAATTTTGAATTTAAATAAAGCAATATTTATTAAACATATCACTTAATTTAAACTAATATAAAAAATACGAAAGTTTACATATGTTGTTTTCGATTTAAAAAAAATCACCAATCACCTGTATAGAAAATTTATCACATTTTATTTTCAAAAATATTAGTTATCTTCTGTCTTATAATTTATATACATTATCATGCAGATAGCATGCATAGCATACTATCTTATATTAAATTAAAAATTTACATAAATAATTTTTTTTAAACAAGTAACAGCTGAGTTTCCTACCTATTCTTCTTAGTGGAAATTGTATTCCAAATAGGCAGTAGAATCACAAAAAAGTGACTTTTCAAATATACTTAAAATAAAGTTTACTTTAATAAAAAAATATTTCTTTGTTTCTTTTTTTCAGAAATATTAGATATAGATAATTAATAAACGTATTTGAAAAAGAATAATAAAAAAAAATTAAATAAAAGAAAATATAATCGATCGTTTCATTTCTATATTGAAATTAAGTAAATGTGAAAGCAAATTTTAGTTCCTCTTGGCATCTTAACGCCTCAAAAAATCAATATGATATATAAGTACTATGTAAGACGGAGATAAATACACGCTGCTATTTTATATCCCAATCTACGAGTATCAACCTATGCTGGTCACGCGGATGAAGTCGCGAGAAAAAGCTAGTAATATGTAAACAGATATTTACTTAACCACTTGTCTATAAACTAAACAAGGAAGTTACATTGTTAGTTTAATACAAAATATTATGTGTGTTTACCCATAATACCCACTTCGAAAACAAGTATGTATAGAATGATTTATGGTTATTAATATAAACCTATTTTCACTACTGCTAACAACAACTAGATACGAGCACATATTACAGAGTGACTATGAACCTGCATATTAAACAAGCGTTTATCATTTATTAGCATATGGTATAACTTGCTAATGTATACACAATGCATTTTGAATTGCTATTATCATATCTCTAACTAATATTAATCTATCAATACATAGTTTACATAATAACTAATATAGCTTTGTAAATTCTTGATTTGACTTTTGAAATTCAAGTTTTTTAAAATAGCAACAGCTGAGTTTCTTGCCCATTATTATTAGCTGACATGGCATTCTGAATGGGTGCTAGAATAAAAAATTACCAACTAAAAATTGTTAAATTTAAGTTTTATTAGTTAATAAAAAATATTTGTTTCTTTCTTTTTGAAAACAAGTATTTATACAGAGTAGAATTGATACTATCGGCATCCCCTTAAAATAGTATTCTATCAGTGAAATCAAACACAAAGAAATCTCAAACATAAGGCGCATCTAGCCATTATTAGTATAAAGGCTTAATTTTTTTTGTCATTTATAACATGTTTTATTTTTTGGAAACGAGCATGCGACTCACCAGATGATAAATAATTACCGCTGCCCATAGACATAACGTAACGTAATGTCTAAGAAATTGCAAATGTGTTTCCAGCCTTCTAAGGTGGAATATCTTCTTTTTTTTAAGGTTTTAATGTCATATCTATTAGGAAATACTGCTGCTGGAAATGATTTCCATACTTTGGTTGTGCGTGACAGAAAATAAAGAAACGCAAGATAGAGTATCGCCTCTTATCCAGACGGTCAGGATGGACAGGTTGTATGATGATAAAATTCTATGCTACTTACTGCAAATTTTTGAAATTCCTATCAAGTAACTGTAATAAAATTACCATAATGAATTAAATCAAACTAACAATAAATATCTTAAAAAACAGATATGATCACAAATTTGATGTACATATATTGATATTATTTGCAAAACGAACTGAAAGCATTAACGCTTACACAAGACCATAAGGCACTCTCTAAATAAATAATGTATTTTTAACTTTAAAAAGAAATTTTACCATCAAAATGGTTGATAATAGGTTCGTGAGAGCTTAGCCACTAGTGAACAATGGGTAATCGATACAAATAATGTTTTATACCAAATCTAAGTAATTTCTTATTAGTCCTTTTTTGATCAAGTTTCTTCTCGAAATATATGAGACTGCATTAATAAATAGTATTTTTATTTTAAATTGACATTCGTAGTTGAGAAACCACTAGAAAAATACAAATGACTTTCCAAATATAAACAAATCGAATGAACAACTCAAGACAGATTGCGATGGAAAAAAAAGTTATGCAAATGAAGTAACAAAGAAAAGAGACCCGTAAAAAATGAATAAGTAAAGGCAATCAAAATTTTAGATAACCTTATCAATTTATACTTGTATAATATTTTATACAAATTTCGTTTCTTTAAATTTAATATTTAAAATAGTCTCAATTGTATTAAATTCACTTATCTTTACGATGATATTTCGGATTTTGCAACGAAATTATGAGGTATATACAATAATATCTAATAAAAGAAAAAAAATAGATACGTACATTTCAAGCGTGACGAAAATGAAAACTGGAGATGATACGAAATTAGCGCCTCTATAACACCTACACTCACTTACGCGCAAATGACCAACACTAGTCATCTTATTTATTCTTTTTTTTTTTTGATCCCTCCATCCCTTCTCAATTATTTCAAAATGTAGTGAAATGTATAAATAAAACAAAAGAAAGCCTATTTGTATTGTTGTTGTATTCGAAACATTTTTTTAGTCTTTTACTAAGTGGATAACGTATTGTTATGAAAAAAGTCACTGTAAATATAATTAAATACATGTAATACATAATTATGACCGTCATTGTAAAAACTGGGACTAATTGCAGTTCTTATAAAACTCCTCATGAATGCCTGTGTTATTACATATGCAATTTTGATATTCTTCACTTCTTATATAATATATAAAATTCTCGTGTCACGGTGTTTGTTACCAAACTCCTCCGAAACGGCTTTACCGATTTTTATGAAATTTTGTGTGCATTGGGTAGGTCTGAGAATCGGCCAACATCTATTTTTCATACCCGTTAATGATAAGGGTGACTCTCCCCAAAAAAAATTTTTTTTTATTTTTTTGACAAATTTTTCCATTTTTATTTTATTATGATTTAGCATTGAAAAATAAATACAACTTTAAATTTTCATCGTTTTACGATCAACCCCTGTATTTTAATTGCGATTTTTATATTTCTCAATAAGTGGTAAAACAACGTTTACGGGGTCAGCTAGTTTTTTTATATAATTGTATAATATTCGAAACTGTTTCAATTTTATTAAATAAATACGAGTATAACATCATAATTATGCTCTGATGAAGTTAAATGCAAAATACGTATTAATTTTATTATACAATAACGGTGTATACATAATTATTTTGATTACATGAAATTAGTGCACATACTACGAAATTAGTTTACACGTTAAACAGTTTATGAAACTAATGTCGTGAAAATGGTTTTATGCCACTAGTTTCACAATGTAAATTAGGGTTAACATCACCGCGGCGTACTCTCTCTGCCACTTTAGATGGGGACGCAGTAAGATCGATTTTCACTGCTACACATCTACACATACTACCGTAAAGTGTAAAGTATCACATAAATCGTAAAGTCGTTTTGTGGAAACTAAACAGATTTACAAAATATTATTTACGTGTGTTCGGCATAGAATAGTCCAACCCTTCCTATTCCGTGGGTGTCGTAAGAGGCGACTAAGGGAGGGCAAGGGATGGGCAGCAGTGTACCTCTTAAAATATCTCCAAAGCCTAACAACGGTTGCCAACCCGCCTGCCAAGGGTGGCAACTACTGACAAAACCTCAAGGAGAGGTTTATATTCAGCAGTGGACAGTTAAAGATTAATATGATTTTGATGATGATGATTCCCAGCTCTGGACTTAGTGCGTTCGAAACCAATTCCAAGTTAATGAACATTAAGACGTATTGTTCTTTAGTCGGCGTGATGTCAAGCATACATACACACAGTATAGATAGTACTTTGTGCGTCAGAGTATATTCTGTGATGTCCATGACGTTGTTCATATTAATAGGAAACTGTTGCCATTTTTATCAAGTGTCTCTTCAGACTGTTAGTTATTTTAAGTTTTTTTTTTAGTTTGTAGATATTAAGAACAGATTTTATACGAAATTGTATTATGCTATATACTTATTAGCGAAATAAAATCATTACACTTAAAAGTAACGAAAATAGAATTGAGTTCCTAAATAATTTATCAAAATATCGTGCCATCTGATCAACCTTTATGAAAGTAAGTAGGTAATGAAACTCAAAGATATAGATATCTCGTGGAGTTATGATTAATGTTAGGTCATACATATTGAAAAAAATATATACTATAAATTAGCTCCATTAACAAAAGTTTCTAATTATATGTTAAATATGAGAATTTTTTTTGTTCAGGTAGACTTAATTATTAGCTGAGAAGAACGGGTAAGAAACTCAACTGTCCTTTTTCAAACAAAATTTAATTCTAAAATTAGTTTGTGTCAATACATGTCAATGAATAGCACAAGAGTTATTTAAATTATTAGTCAAATCAAGACAATTATTCTAATAGTTATATATTGTGTAAAAACTATGCACACTCTTATAAAAATCATCCAGATATTACTGTCTAAAAGCCTAAGTTAGGAAAAGAAAATATCATCTTTCTCCACGCTAATTTCTTTAATAACATAAAAGATAGGTCTTCTTATTTAATGTCGCGTTTTGCGCTTTAACGTTATGAGTGTCGGCGTCGTAAAAAGACTCTGTGAAATTATTATGATAGAATAACATTTTCTAATCTCGTTGAATGTTAAATGTAATTATAGGTACTATAATAGTTTGTCATACGTCAAGTGCGAATAGCTACTTCATTTCCAAAAAATATTTTTGTACATATTATTTTAAAATCAAATAACGTAATCTTTAAAGGTCAATGTTAAAAACCTAAATAAAAACCTTTATTTTTAACTTTTTTACTTTTACATGTACAACTTCGATGTTGTTGATGCGATCTCTTACAGCGCTATATTTCAGCAACCACTTTTTTCTCACAATTATGATCTAAGGAAATCAGAGTCGCTAATGGTCATAATTAGATGTCTATTTTATGATAATAAAAATAATAAAATTCATTAGTACTTTGAATAAAATATTGAGGCACTAAAGTATAAGTAATATTTGTAGCAGATAACA
Organism: Galleria mellonella; assembly: GCF_026898425.1. Taxonomy (NCBI): domain Eukaryota; kingdom Metazoa; phylum Arthropoda; class Insecta; order Lepidoptera; family Pyralidae; genus Galleria; species Galleria mellonella. The sequence goes on from NW_026442143.1 coordinate 1,004,478, forward strand.
TCTGAAGTTTCTAAGGTGATTAATTTTTATTTTTATTTATTACTTGCTTTTTAGTTCAAGTTTTCCACTCAAACCATCGGAAATGCCTTGAAAGTGTGAAATTGGTCAAGTGTTTATTGTGGAAGAGTTGAGCATTATTTTGTATAATATCAATAAATGTTCAAATTTCTATCAATAAATAGCATTAATATAATATTGCAACAAATATTTCCACTAACCCTTGACTTCAACGTTCTCTCCAGCATCCCGTTTACACAATAACCCCACTCCAACCTAGTCAGTGTAGCGTATTTACCATTCACGGTACGTTCCTGTTTACCGACGTCAGCCCAATTGGGTCACAGCCATAACAATAACTTGGTCACTGCGCTACTGTTGGTAAATTTGGATTTAGGAATTCACAAAGGCTAGGTTGAATTCTCGAATTTATTGTAGCGTATACAAGTACCTACATATTATTCTAGATCCTCGGAACCATTTTTATCCCATGTCTCAAGTCCCAAGTTGTTATTTGTTTACCCATGAAAGGTTAATTCCATAATCTAGAAAAAAATTGTGGAAGAAATAAAATTTTGAATTCATTGTATAGTTAGCACGAAAAGTCAATTAATAGATTTCAAAACATCTAAATACTATTACAATAAAAGTCATTGTATAAAATTCGTAAAAGACTTCTACATAATGAAGGTCATATTAATCGAATATATGAAGCAGCTTACGTATACAACGATGAACAGGGGTTTTGGAAATTTGCATATGCTAAAAGACTTTTAGTGCTGACTGTACTTATTGGTGTTTTAGTAAACACCAGTAAGTTCTAGGAAAATACCCCAGGACAATGGCTGCAAAAGAGAAATTGAAGGTAAAATATGTCAATTATAATAGATAAAAGTAAAACAACTACGAGAATAATGATGATATTAAAAGCAAGCCTTAAGTTGTTTAGCAAGTAGGTATATGGAATATAGTTGCAGAAAGTCAGAGCAACCTTGTAGTAAGAAGCATTAAAAAGCTGAAGTGGCAATAAGCTGGCTGTATACCTTGAGAAACCGATAACCGCTGAGACAAAAGTTTTAAACAAGTGCTCTCAGCTCGTTTCAAAAACTATAAAAGATATGACCTAACTGCTATTATCTGATAGAGATAAAATAAAAATACATTACAGGTACATATCTAGATTCAAATAATATATAAAACAAATTGTTGACACCTTACTACCATTGGATTGCAACTATTACTCAACAAAATATGGATAGATCAAATGTAACCATTCACCATAAGAATTTAAATAAAACACTATAGTGATTAATAGAATATAGTAGGATATTGCGGGAGCGTATTCGTTATATTTTTATTAATGTTATAAAAAAAGCACTTCAATATTGAAGTGTTTTTTTTATACCTCTTGTACATCTCAATTCCAATAGAAAATGCAAATGCAATAATGTCTGTATCTCACGTAAAGTATGTATCTACAATTCAAAGATCCTAACACATTTTTATATATATTTCACGAGTACACCTATGTACATTGTCTAATAAATTTAATACTTTTGTATGCTGCTTTCACAAAGATTACAGAATAAATAAGTGGTTACCGTCAAAGAGCCAATATTCAAACTAGACGCCTAGCGGTTTTATTGAGCCGTTCCACGAAATAAAATGTAGATTGATTAATGACACCCTCACTGTGCAGCTTTCGGTATAATCTCAATTTATTGCTATCATAAATCAATTATCTGCCTGCCTACTACTTCACCAACAGCTGTTGTAAATAATACTACTTTTTATATAAATACTAATATTGTACAAGGTGTGAATAACAAGCACTTGATGGAAAGTGGTGACCGTCACACATAGATATCAACCATATTATAATAAACTTCACTACTTACAGTACTCTATATGATAATCTTGTTGCATCGTTATTTTTGGAAGACTAATGTGTCAAGTGAATAGATAATGGCTGAGATGATGAGTGTATTAAGTCAATTTTATTTTTTAAACTAGTTTACTTTAACATAATTAAGATAGTGGCCGGTATCAACAAAGATAAGTTACAAGAAAATGAACTGTGTTACTCTATTTTCTAATAACTTCTTCAAGTGATCAGGTCGTACTGATAAAGCTTATGGTCTCCAAAGTATTTAGTGGTCTTGTATTCATACTATTAGAGTTATCAAACTATTAAACTGCTTTGAAATTTAATCTGACCTAAAATACTCACAGTTTATCACGTTTGACTCATATAACTTATCCTGTAAATCAAAAAGGTACTTAAGTTAACTATTACCATGTCGTCCCTAAACCTCATCAAAGTAATGACGCTATGATCGTGCTCAACATTACTTAACCTCATTAAGTGACACCGACCAACAAGTGCAACGTTCGTTTTACCAACATTAAAATTTTAATTTGAAATTTATGGCATCTACATGAGTGTTGCAGTATGAGGACGACTTCGTAGTGAGACTTCATAGGCACGTAGCGTTTCACAACGGGTGACTTTGATGTAATCAATATCAAATCCAATAGACGTCAAAAATAATGTTATGTTATCTTATATTCAATATCTTTTTGATGCGATTTAGATTCCATTGCATCAAAACTGATTTTGCATGTCTCGCTGTGTTTGATTTTGCCTATTTTTGCAAAAATCAAAAAAACACAATTCAATTTACTTGAAATTTCATTCTGATACCGAAGTTGTTGCAAATGATTGTCAACCAATTTCTCATACCACAAAATATTTAATTTGAAAATCAGATAATAGTGAATGAAATAGAATTATTGTTAGAGAAGTGTTTAAGAAAAGTGAGATAAAGAATACCCGAAACCATCGAATACGTTTTTCATCTAAGTCCCCAGTGAACTTAATAATAATTGAAGCAATATTTATATTCAAAATTTTCGGATTCAATACCCATTCAGCAAGCCAAAATTTTAAATCAAGAAATAAAATAATATAAAATATTACAGAAAATTCCTAATCATTATCAGACTACTCCAATCCAGTGCCGGATATACGCCTCCCTAAATTCCTTTCAACCAACAAGCTAAATTAGGATGCAATATTTATTGGGTCGTTGGAACCGGCGCGTGCCGATCAAGAGCGATCTTGAACCGTTACTGCAGTAAACAGCACCCGCTCTCAATAAATTCAATAAGAGTCTTTTTGTTTTCGTAAACAGGCGAATAAATCAAACAAATATATCCGATCACGATAAAGGAATGAAATTGTAAGTTCTGAACGATATCCCGATATCAGATTCCGTCCCGAAACTTGTCCCAAACTTGTAAAGTTTTCAATGTCGGTAGATATATTACTCGTTTATTGATTTAGTAATTTCAATATTATAGTTATCTATAGAAAATATTGCTTGCACGTAGATAATTTTGTATCGACGTTAATATTTAATATAATTAAGTTTATTAAAACAATATAGGTATATGGACTTAGAGGCTTTTGCAACCAGTTGCTAGTTGCCTATTGTATGAGGTAATTGGCATGAAGATAAATGCTATTGTATATAAATTACTAAATTTAAACCCATATGCCATGATTTTGACTGCGTAAACTATAATATAAAAGTACCTGTTTTATCAAGTACTTTGGCATCAAGAACATATACCTAAAGATTATACTGTGTGTACCAGAAAATTTAAATCTGTTAAATCTTTTATTCGCGAATGAATAAAAAACAAATATAAAAAACTTTCATATTTACAATATCAGTTGAATTTAAAAATTAATAAAAATAGAACGAGAGAAAGAGAGAGAGAGAGAGAGCTCTCTATTACTCCCTCAAAACGATTACAGTAGACATTATATGCATTCATATTTGTCATGCCTGCCTCCCGTTAGAGTAATGTAGAATACTTAGATAGATAGATAATTTATTTGCATAACTTACAGCACACAAACAAAAATTAGCAAAAATAAAAAATGGAAGAATCAGATCGCGTAAAGCAACTAATGACCTTATAAGTAAAAATGACCTTAAACTGACAAAAGACATTTTTATGGGATGTTTGTTACTGAAGAATAGTCTTAATAACATTCAATAGCAATGTACACAAATAAATATTTATTTATACATCTACATACAGTAAGCTAAATAATGTATATTATTTCATAACTCATTCAATAATATTAGCTAAAGTAATACCGCTCTCCAGAAATGTCTACCTACTCAAGTACAGAATACTCATCTAATATGTGGTAACACAAATCTGATTTTAGATGTGTTAGGTGCTATTATATATTATAATGTAATATGTTATCTAAATAAAATTGGATTGGATTTGACATTGTAGATACATATATAAAAAAAAAAACATTACCTTTAGGTATATTTTACATCTATGTAACAAATTCAGAAATCAGACTGATCCAATATTTACTTGGCACTTGCCAACACTTTGTGAGTGCTGTGCCTTATCGCTTAAACTTTGCGAAAGGGACATTTCTGTTTGACAAACGTCTTAAAGAATAATTGATTTCGTGACAATGGAAACTGAATTCTATTTTCTGTCTCTAAAGGTACAAAAACCGTTTTTCAATAGTGGATACATCAGTAATATTAAGTGTAAACAATTCCGTAACAGTTCCTGTTTTGTTTTGGAAACCCAAATATTGACATATAAAGCTTTAATGTACCTTAAATGTTCTACTTTGTTACAACTTTAGTAATACTGATTTATCATAATTTACTAGTTGCACCCGCGTCTTTATTCATGTAGATAAAAGATTCTTTATTTTAGTAAAGGAGTTAAAAAAATATATTATGAGATTTGAACGCATTAAATCACAATTTCTCTTGATTTTAAGTGATGACGTAGTGATGCTGATGATAAATGAAGCATGCAATCTCAAATAATGTCTATTCATCCTAACCTTGAAGCATGATAAATTATAAGAATCAAGAAGGAATTTCCTCCCTTGGCTGATCGAACGAGAAATGAAGAAGCAGAGCATTTTTTGCAAATAAAAAGTACCAAAATTGCACTGTTTTTAGAATTATTTTTATATATTCTTAATTCTGTAAGCTGATGTCCTAATTGTAGGACCTTACAAAAGTAGAGAAAATTGTGAAGTAGAAGTCTTTTTTTTAACATGTCTAACTCCATACGGTATTTTAACTGACCATAGAAAAGTGGAGAAGATTGTGTAAGATTACTGTAGGTGTCTTATTACAGCCATAACTTTAATTCTTTTGTAAAGAAAATGTATTAATATATAACGGAGAAATTTTGGCTAAAAGGTGTTGTTTTCGGATATTTCCGGGAATCGGCACTTGACATCGGAACGCGTTTAAGTGAATTCGGTTTCGAATTTATTATACAATAATTGTGTATATTAATTAATAAGGTATTCATATATGGGCTAATAAATAATAATGAAATATTTAAAATAAAGGTTTCTAAAATAAGTAAATAAAATAAACCTATTTCAGTTTATTTTAATCCTTTTTTGGGTATTTATGCTCCTATTCTATCATATATACAAAACATGAATGACATTTATTCATGACTAGCTGACCCGACAGACGTCGTTCTATCAAAAGCGATTTGTATGGGTAAGAGAAAAATGAGGATTTTACTTTTTGTCGAGAAATTTTTCCAATTTTTTCCCCATAAGAACCTTCCTTGGAGTTCAACAAATATATGAAAAAAAAATATCGCTTACCTATTAATTTTAATTTATACCATATGTATCATGTTACTTCAGTCATATCACATTCTAGTGATGAACTTTATTTTGTATGGGTTCCGATGTATTTTTTTTATGCAACTTAGAATGGCAAACAAGCTGACGGCCCATCAGATGAAAAGTAGTTACCGTCACCTATGACATGAGCAGTACCATAGACATGACAGAGTATACTTTTTCACCCATGATACCCCTCCCCCTCCATGCGTTGTCATTCCTGAGGTCTAAGGTGTTCTCTGTACTCTATAAATTCACTGCCATATTCTAACCTTCAAACCGAAACAGCCATGCAAACACAACTGCTTCACGGTTGAAATACGAATGAAACAGAGGTATCTAAGCAAACGACTTTTGTACAGTCTACCTCTGGTAAAATTTATTACTTGTGGTATTTGTATCAGGTTTGTTTGAATCGAAGCATTTGGCGTTCCATTGTTTCTGCCTACCCTAATGAAAGACAGGCGTGACAGATATGTATGTATGTATGTATTTGTATCAAACAACATCGCAAGATACATACATATAAGATTAACCTATTTTATTTAACAAATGAGTAAAAACTTATATGCTTATTTTCTTATAATTATTGTGTTTATCCCTAACTGTATGAAATCTTTAAGGTATCCTAATAGATCTTATACAATCATCTCATAATACCGTTTCCAAACCTTCTATATCCTTCTTTAAATACACTTTGTATGATAAATATAACATTTATTCATAATATGTGTCACTTTATATGTCACCTCGTAGTGATGAAATTAATTTCATAAGGGTTTTGACCTGTTCGCCCTAAACTAGGCTTTGCTGAATATACGCTTACGGTATTAAATTCTGTATAACAAAGTAAGATTAATGAATATGCAAATTGCTCACGTTTCACCCTTTTTTGTGTCTAATACGTGGTTTAATAAGAGGTGATAATGAGAAAATGGTATAAGATTTTATGTAAAAAGGATTGAGATTACGCGATAAAATTTAATAAGAAAATGACGAGGAAAGCTTACAACGTATGTTTGCGATCTTTAGAATTAAAACCAAACAAATTTATGAATTTAAATTACTCATTATACTTCACGTATGAATATGTTATTATATTCATTTTGGTATACATAAATTCAACTCGAGCGAGTGATATATAATATGTTATCAAGTCAAGTTTCCTTCCAGTGTATTTGAAATTATTTTAGGTACACAAGTACTTGTATTATTACTCAGCAACTTCGATCGTGAATACACGAATAAATGATGATGTTTTCTAAAAACCTACGAACTGTTGTCATAAGCGTATTTATTTAAGGAGTTAGTCATAGTGGGCCGTGCCTACCCCAAAATTGGCTGGTGCCCACTGCTGGATCCTACTAAAGTTTTCAACTATATATAAAAACGTGCTGGAGAGTAAATAGATTTTTTTTAAGAGATTAGGCTCCTGGAAATTAATCGTAGTGGTTGTTTCCTAGATATCCCACATTATAGGGAGAAAGGGATTGCTAGTAATGCGGACTACCTGTCCCATTATATATATAGGGTAGCAAACCCTATAAGGCCAACCTCTGCGTGGAACTGGAAACCATCGTGCTGAATTCCAGGTGTATTTATAATGGGTTAACTGATCTGCCTTTTCATTCTTATCTATTATCTCTCATTCGTATCCCGCCAACATATACCAATTGAACAACCAGGGTTACAATTCCATTTTTCATCGAAATAACCTTACACTGTAAATTAAAAAAAAAAACTAAAGAAGTAGCCAAGTAATAACAAAGAAACAAACTCACTTTGACCTTTTTAATATTAGTAAAAACTTGCTACTTCATACGCGTGGGTTTCGGAAGTAGGATAATCAATTAAATATACCACTTCTCGATAGTATATCAAGATAAAACACACTAGATTTTAAGTAAGACTTTCAGAAACAACTGTGGAAACTGCATCTTTATTGGTGCAGTAGTTTTTGCGTAATGTCGGTACAAATATACAGACGGAAAGAGAAAAGTTCTAAATATTATTATATTGATCTTATTACGAACTTACATATCAATTTTTCTTAAATATCTCCCATGTACAGACTTTGTTTAGTCACAATTTCATTATGTTACGAGTAGCACTCACAAGATAAGGATTACTTTACTTAGAAGATTATCATTATAGCCACTTCTTTTATGTCAAATTGAACATTCGTTGAAATATTAACTTTTCAACTGAACATATTTTAACAACAAATTTAATTTATTTATAAAATTAAAATTTATACCGACAACGTAACGGGGTAAGGTTAATTACTAATATAATATCGAAGTTTCAACTGCAAACACTTCCAACTGTCATATCAGCTTCGTGAAGTTTAATCAATAATTTTAATCTATTCCTGTTTGAAATTAATTGGCTAAGTCGACAATATTGAAGTTCTTAACATATTTAATTGGATTGATTTCAGCCTCAGTATACAAAAGTTTCGAGAAATTAAATGAAATAAGAGAAATAGAAGGGCAAAGGGCAATATATTTTTTATTCAAGTAAACTTAATTGTAATAATTTTTGAATAACTTATAAGTATTAAAGATATCTGTTTAGTATAGATAGAAACTTTGTATTGTTTCCTCCAAAATATTACAATAGCAAACTTATTAAGATACAATTATAAAAAATGATCACAGTGAGAAAACAATGGGCGACTTTATCGCTTAAAGTGATCTTTTTCAGGCAACCTTTGGATTGAGATAAGTATATAATAATGTATATAATTATATATTGCCATCGCGGCATAGAATAAGTCACCCCTTCCTTTCCTGTGGGTGTCGTAAGAATTGACTAAGAGAGGGCGAGAAATGGACAGAAGCGTTTCTTTTAAGACATCTCTAAAAACCCAAATGCGCAACCAACCCAACTGTGGCAACTACTATTTCTTATATTCTGTGAAGGAGATCTAGCTTCAACAGTTGACAATAGGTATTAATGACTGAAATAATAATAATAACAAAATACAAAATTCCATGATTTGTTAAAAAATATACTTAGATATCTCAAAGGTACCAAAAAACTAAAACTGAGATATGGAAACCAAACAACCTTCAATAAAGAGTATGCTCCTTTTTAATAGGCCGGCATTACACCTACAATTCCTTCAGTGTTACGAAGGCTCACGAATTATTGTAATCACTTACCATCAGGTGAGCCACATGCTCGTTTGCCCCAGTATTATAAAAAAAAGCAAAGATAGTTGGAAACACAAATGCTAACTATGGCAGCAATTTACATAACTACTGGTCCTACACTGGCTAAGTACGTAGCCAACTGTTTCATTTTACATCTCACCCACTTTGAGTCTTGTTAACTGAATAATTAATATTTGTTAATGCAAGGCAAAACACAAACAGTTCGTATAGGATAGTCCAACTAAACTAACTTAGTAGTGGATTAATAACACCCACACATGCAAAGTTGTTTCTAGATATTTGCTAGTTATTATCAGATTTGCTCAGTGTCTAAAACACCTATTAAGTTGGTACAAACTTAGATTTCAATTACGTTAAGTCTGAATTAGGAAACTTAGATAGGTTCGAGCATTGTTGACAAATAGTTTAAGCAATTCCTAGTACTCATAGACATTGATTCAATGTAGTACCTAAACTACAGGGTTAAATCAAAATCCTTGAAATCGGAAAACTTGCTTAAAGTGATGCCAAGAATTTTTGATAAAGAAATACGAGTATGAGTTGAAAAACGGCAAAAGTTTTAAGACTTTCAGACTGATGTAGTGGGAATAGAGAAAAAACTTGACAGTTAGAAGCGTTGTGTTGATAGGTATGTGAGGATAATTTTTTTGGGAACAGTGTTTAGTTTTATTGGTAGAACACTCAAATAAAAATATGTTAATGATATTATTGTTAACTTATATAGGTTTAACCATTCTATAAGGTAATAAAAGCTGTCAGTACGTCAGCGACATGGCGTCCCGCGGTATATAAATGTCTCTATGAGCTGCTAACGCTTTAGCAGCTAGAAAGTGGAAGCAGCTTCAGAGTTAGGTGCTTGCGAATGTCTTCTTTGATAGTAACTTCTGTCAAACGAATCATATTGTCAGAGCCCGTGAAAGTTTTAGAAAGTCGGGCTCGAAGTCATGAACTATGCGGTAAGTTGCTATTTGCGATTGTTGTCCCTCGATCCCCGATTTTGAAGACTAGCATTTTTTCAAAGCACCTAGGAATTATCCTATTAGGAATTATCATATGAGATGAAATTCCTTTTTCTACTTAACCCGTTAAAGAAAAACTTAGTCATTCACATTTTGTTTTTGAACCATTTATTTAAAAAACAAAACAAAATTCTAAACAGTACGTATATAAAAAAATATTGTATAAGCTTTTTTTAATTTAATTGTTCCTTATGTGTTATAATTCAAATAAAGTATGCTATTTTATTCATTCAGAAGTAGGTACCGACTATTGTTGGTATCATTGCCATCTTTTTAAAGGCTCACGAATAAACACATCTAAGTACCTTACCCGCAAACATAGGTATAATAAAAAGAAGCAAACGATACTCTACAGAGCTATCAGCACTTCGTATCATGAGATAATTTTATTTGATCGTCTATTCAGCCCGTAGGGATATGCTTTGAACGTTCGTGCGTCGATCGTGCATATTTCAAAACATTGAAATGTATCCTATGATCTCACAAAATACGTAGATACTTTGGCGCGTTTATGGACAAGCGAATAAATAATAAACTTAAGTGAACATCTTTCGGAATTATAAATTAGCACCTACTTTAGAAGTATGGGATAATTTTTATGATTTTAGAAGTATGGAAGAATGTGTCAGAAGGAGATTTTGTACAAAATCCGTCTGATTGGGCACCTATTCCTAACTCGTATTTTTACAACCAAGTACGAGAATGTAGCTTTTAAATTTAATAGTAATATATAGCAATAAAATAATGGAGTATGAAGGCATAATGTCCTAGTTCTGTGGAATGATATTCATTATTATATAAATATAAATAATTCACAATAATGAATTACTATTTATATTAATTTATTTTAGACATTACATTTACTTAAGTTTAGATTAACATTTACTATAACATCTATTTAATGTATTTATTTCCACGTATTTATAATGCTGTATTCAAATGAAATATATATAACGCCGTGTGGTCCTAGCGTAGAATTGGGTACCCCTCGTGGGTGTCATAAGAGGCGACTAAGGGAGATTTTGTACAAAAGTCAATTGCTTGGGTACCTCTGTCTCATTCGTGTTTCTATTGTGAAGCAGTTGTGTTTGCATGGCTGTGTTTCAGATTGAAGGGTGGGATATGGCGTGAATTTACAGGGTACAGAGGAATAACACCTGAGTCCTCAGTAATGGCAACGCATGGGGGGTATCATTGGCGAAACAGTACACTCTGTTATGTACATGGTACTGCTCATGTCTATAGGCGACGGTTACCACTTTCCATCAGTTGGGCCGTCAGCTTATTTGCCATTTTAAGTTGTATAAAATAGTTTAATGGTCGTGGGTTGGGCAGCAGCGTCCCTCTTAATACATCACCAAAGCCTAACTGTCAATCCGCCTGCCAACCACGCTTGGCAGGCGGATTGACAGTTAGGCTTTAGTTTAGTCTTGGCAACTACTGGCAAAACCCTCCAATAATGAGAGGCCTATGTGGATAGTTAACCACTTATATGATATCATATGTAACACTGTCGATGTATCCTTTCATTTTATTAAGTATACACAACAGGTTACAATCAATAACATTAAAAACATTTATAGAAAAACAATAGCATGAATTAGATTGAAACCCAGACAGGTACACACAGCATGGTTAAAACAGTTAGCAAGCTGTATAAAATTATTAATAATATTAATAAATTAAATATCAATAAAAATAAATGGATTCCATGAAAGTGTAATGTATCAAAACTAGTAGTAGTAACTAAAACTAGTACAATAGTACAATATAAAATAACTAAAGATTGTGTCCCACAAAAAAATCTACTTCAATTGTGACAGAACCAGTTATTTTGATTTAAAAACTAAACTTCTGAACGGATTCTGATAAAATTTCTCATAGGACCATCATCTTCCTACCCTTATCCCAATCATTTGGGGTCGGCGTAATATGATTCATCCATATTACAAAAAGATTTGGTTTTTAGTTTTACGAAAGAGTTTAAAAAAAAGAATATTTCAAATCGGTTTAGTACTGACGAAGTTATAAGGTAACAAATATAAAAAAAATACAACCCTATTAAGAACCTTATTTTTGCAGTCATCGGAAACGAAAAGCCTTATATTTCTGGATAATGAAAATACCAATTTCGCTTGCCTTCTAGAAAAGTTAAAACATATCTCCACAGTCAGTTCCTAATAAGACAACTTGTTAATAAACATAATGCGATCTCGAGAGTCAATCGAGAGTTCTTTCAATCGTAACAAGCATCATTATGAATAATTAATATGTAAAGTGATCCGGCCATTAAAGTTCACAATAGACTATGTTATAATGATTTATCTTTCAAGTGTCTGCTGCTTTGTATCGACGATATTGTTTGCAAATCGCATATATATCTTGTACTAATTACACTCCGCAGCTTCCTCTGCGTGATACCTTACTAACATTATAAATGTGAAAGTTGATTTACTTGTTGCCAATCAGCGTCTTAACGGTACAACTAATCACTATAAAATTTGGTGTCCAGATATTATATGGGACGGAGAAGAACATAGGCTGCGTATCCCAATCACGTGGATGATGTGGGTGTGGATAAAAGTAAACACACACACACACACACACACGTGGGTATAAATTCTATATGTGTGTACTTTATGTGTCCTATATTAAATTAGAACATAACCTATTTTTATTACTACCTCTTTTTATCTCCTGGATATTGAAAGCAGGGAGTAAGGCACGATACACCAATAGGAAAACGTCGATATAAAGTTATCTGACCTGTATCTATACCTACTGTTAGGCTAGTCACGAGGAAAGATCTACTTGTGTAAGTACCAGAATGATGTAAAGAATTATAAATAGGTAGATTTTATAGTTCCTGATGAATCATATCAAACAGTATGCAAAGAAAGTTGAGTACAGAAGGCTTCTACTATTTTACATACAAATCTTGTAGTGTAATTCTCTTTATAAATGTGTATGTGTTGATTGTATTGAAACAAAGAGAAAAGCAATAAACAACGTATCAAATCTTGATAAGGTGAATCTCAGAGATGTGTAGGAGGAATATAAAGATAAACTTGGTAAGGTATGCGTGTCTAACATTACATATATAAAAATATCAACTTCACAGAATATGTCAAAGGTTTTTTTAAGCTATATTTATCATTGTCATTTATGAACAGAATCTCATTAAAATCCAAGATTTCTTTTGAGAGAGCAATTAATTTAGATTTTGGAATAACATAATTTTGGGAGTTTTAAAAACTGCTCTATATTTTTGCTTACAGTGACTTTTCGCGAATTCCACTTGACGAGCGTCTAGATTCTTAATAAAAAAATTCTAGGAACAATGGACCTCAACTTCATTATTCGTTGAAATAATTTGTTTTACTTCTTAACTTGATTAATTTTCTGAAATACTAAAGTATTTTAATTTGTGTCTTTTTTACTTTTGTTTTTGTTGTGTAATTATAAAAAAAGTTGACAATATAAAGAAACAAAAAATTCTTTTTATAAAAGAAATTTAGGACAAATTATGGAAACTTTTTTTAACTTATTACTGTCTATATTCAACGGCTTTGCCTACCTAAATCAGTTTATACCATTATTTGAATATTAAGCTAGGAAATAAAACCATGTACCAAATTTCATTCAAATTCATTGAAGCGTTAATAACAAACATCCAAACATAGTTACAAATATTACATTTATAATAAATATTAGAATAATAAAGTAACTTATCATATTTTTACATTTAAAAAGAATCTAATTCCTCGTTTTTACTGAAAATTATATTCCAAAATATGCCGAGTTCATATTTATATTTTATATATTTATATAGGTATATGTTGTGCCCTGCATTTTAAGAAAACAATTGTCTTGACATCTAAGAACTCAAAAATAATGTTTTATACATGTTTTAAACCTTGGTAATAATTTCTCTTCGAGTATATTATACATTATATCATTATAATCCATGCATAATAAATGATGCATGTTTGATAGAAACGCGGAGTATAATAGACTTTTTTATTGTTGCATAATATGAGAAACAATCAAAAAACAACCTAACACAGTCATAAAAATACAGCTGTAAAATAAGTTTATGTCAGTTAATAATCGCCATATTTAACTTATACAATCGTCTAGTTTACCACATTTTTACTATTAAAGTTAATGTAACGACATATTAATGCATAAAAGAAATCCTAAAAAAGTTTCAAAGAAAATAATCTACTCCTTACTGTATTCAACTTACGTAGAATATCGAATAATCTCAAGTAAATTGAATTAGGTTTGTGATTATATTATAGAAACATGCACGATTACAAAATAAAACTATTGTTTTATACATAAACAAATTTTAGTAGGTACCTTAATGTTTTTTATGCCCTAAAGTTTTATGATTACTAAAAGTAATCATAAATCTTTTCATACACGCTCACCGGTTACGGGTACTTTTTATCTCAAATACGATATAATACTATTATAGGCAATTTTATGAAAATTGGTTGTGTCATTAAGGCACCAAAAGTAACAAATATACTCAGTTTCGTTTTATAATTTTAGTAAGTATCTCCAGAGGGAGACTTTGTACAAAAGTCGTTTGCTTTGCTAAGGGACCCCTCTATCCCATTCGTGTTTCAACCGTGAAGCAGTTGTGTTTGCATGGCTGTGTTTCGGTTTGAAGGGTGGGATACGGCGTGAATTTACAGGGTACAGAGGAATAACACTTGAGTCCTCAGGAATGGCAACGCATGGGGGGTATCATGGGCGAAACAGCATACTCTGTTGTCCATGGTAGTGTTCATGTCTATAGGTGACGGTTACCACTTTCCATCAGGTGGGCCGTCAGCTTGTTTGCCATTCTAAATTGTATAAAAAAAAATTAATTTTAGGACTGCAAATAGCACTTAATAAATGTTATGTGATGTACATATGTACTATAATAATAGGTATAAAATACAATAACAAATCTCTATATAGACATGTCGAAATTATAAAGCTTAATTTTTCCTATTTCACTACGAAACCCTAATGAATCAAACCTCTTCGGAAAATGTTTTAGAGACTCATCGTATCTTAATGTATCATCTTGATATATTTTATCATTGTTACTTATATTCCAACCTTTGTTTCAACTTAGCGTCAAACAATTATTGATTCGCTTCCAACAATATCTTTCTCGTAAACAAAATCGGCAGATTCTATCATCGTCAAATTAATATGAAACTAACAATGGACTGGAATCAGGTTTCGAATCTGAGTGTATATTTTGCGGTCATTGATGATAGTAAGTGATTACTGCTACCCACAGGAATCCGTAACATCAAAGAAATTCGAGGTTTATCAATGGACTTTTACGAGGGATATCCTAATATATTTTGCGTATTATAATTTTTGTCATTATTTATTAAGTATATATTTTTCAAAATTTAATTAATTTATTCCCATATTACTAATTCACGTTTACTGTGTCGTGATTTAAGTCAATTTTGTTTGGATCAGTTATAGAAACATATCTTCATAATATAAAACAATGATGCTGCCCTCATCTGTCTGTTTATCCGGTTACTTATTTAACTCGCAGTAAATTTTGATATGGGTTTACTGTCCTTTATTAGATACAAAATAAATAAACACAAATCAATATTTTCATGGAAAATTTGTATAAATACTATTTTGTTGTTAGTATTTAACGAGCCGTCTCGGCAACTCAGTAGCCAAATAAGATGAAAAATCTGTCAAACAAGTGACAGCTGCTGTCAAATGTTAATGTCAAATCATAGCATAATGTCACAGTACAGTGTAAATTATTAATGTAATAATTTACACTATACTGTTGCTAGCATATTATAGAGAGAAAGAAAATATACATAGAGAAAAGAACCTTACTTACGAATTATTGTATGCATAATATTAACATTAAATACTGATATAAAACTATCATAAGTAATCATAATTTACATGAACAAATTCTCATAGGGTTCGTGATAATAACTTGTGCTCCCTTTGTCCAATATTTATCGTTATTGCTCCTATAATATCTAGATATTAAATATGGCTACATTCGCTTGGCATAATTATGTAGTACGTAGATAATAAATAGTATCTAATGCAGTATATTTAGTAAGCATTTACCTAATTAGATATTACTTGATATATCTAATTAGATAAAGGCTTATTATCCGCCCCAGCCTCAATCAGATACAGTTTACTGATTTAATTACAATATCTAAACTATAAAGATAATGGTAATAAAAATAAAAAAGATATTTAGTTATAAAGATATAATATTATACTTTTTGTATATTTGTTGGTAATGGATAAACTTAAAAAGTACTTAATCGATTTTAGTAATACTATTATCTGTAAAAATTTGACAATATTACCAGCGAGTACCATACGCTGTATCTTATTTAAAAAAGCAGATGGATCATCAGCTTGTTTGCCATTCTAAGTTGCAAAAAAAAGATAACAATAATGTATATGTACACTGACAAATATAAAAAGTATAGAATACTTTTCCCTTTATCCCATAAAATATGTATTATATACTACATTTCATGACGATTGGTTAAGCCGATAAGGCGCTAAATGGCAACAAAAAACTACTGACGTATCTTGTTTTAAACTCATAGTTACCGTGTAAGTCAAAAACTTTATAGTAGATTCATAAGTTTTCATTTTTAAGAATAAGGAGTTTACTTCATAAATTACCGAGTCTTATTATTAAATTGCGATATATTTAAGCTATTACCAAGAACTAGGACTGAATTTTCATTTCGTTAATATTTTATTACAATTTACAAAAAAAAAAAATCTGTATGATATCCCTCTAAAGTCTTGTAACTCAAGTTGCTAAACGCTTCCAAGAATTTTAGAACTGGCACCTTAAAAGCGTATTTCTTTGGCGGAGCGTTTTAATTAAACCTTACAAAGGTACGTCTGCACAACAGGATGCGGGCTCTCTTAAGGATAATTACTGAATTATTTATTGAGACAATACTGTACACATACAAAGTCATGCAAAGTATATAATGAGAAACCAACATGGTAAAATAATTCTATGTAACGATTGTACAGATTTCAAATATTGTATTAACAATATAAATATACTTTTATTCTAAGCATAAAACTGGATAAATAAGGGAATGAATATGTTTATAATGATACCAATGTTTATTTATAAGAATTAAAAAAAAAATTCACTGCATAATTATATTTCTGTTTTGTCAAAATTTTTGTCTTGTTGAATGCTATATAACATTAAGTCCACCTTTTTTTATAATATGGCCAATAAAGAATAAATGGATAAATATATTAATGCTGATGATTGTTAACACTAAATGGTATTGAGTCGAATTAATCTCTTCAACCGACTTCAAAGGATAGAAAGAAAGGAAAGAAGAAGGTTTTCAATGCAGTTGTATTTTTTTAACGTTTGTTATCTCATAACTCCATCAGTTATAAACTTATTTGAAAAAATCTTTATTTGTCTGAAAGGATATACTTACACGTTATTTTTACAGAAATTTTATCAAAATTGGTACAGTAATTTAGTTTTAAATCAAACTACAGGTTTTCCACATTTTTTTTTTCGAATATTAGTTGTCTATATATAACAAATTTTAACGAAATAGAAATATATTTATATATCCGAATCAAAAATTAATATAATTGAAAAATAAAATATAAACAAAAACAATATGAAATCACACAATCCGCCACAACAAATTGTAGGATCCAATACTTTGAGATATTGGAACAAGCAATTTCTCAGAGCTCACCCAGACACCGCCATCTGTCTTATAAATTGAGTTCTGGTAAACAAAATCATCACTTATGCCGTTTGACAGCGTTCTTGGAAGAACCTTCGACAAGAGTTGGATGCGAAAACATGTGTTTTTCCATCTACCATTATTTGAATAGATAAAAGAAAAATTTTCTTTAGACATAGTGCTGTAATATGATAGCTAGTTATGGAGAATATAGCTTAATTTATAAGCGATATAATATGAGGTTTAGCTACGCAAAACACAACAACATCAATCGTCAAGGCATTGGGGTGAGAGGGAGGTAGGCTGAGCTCGACAGATGGTCAGGGAGAGCGGGGAGAGTCCATACTGTACTAAGTGGTACTATTACTTATACAATTTATTTGTTTTCCGGGTATCAAAACAATTTTTTGGCTGGTTGTTCTTAATTAAATTATGTTTGTTGTTTATATTAAATTAATCTTAGAACTACATAATTACGTTCTTAGATAAATTATTTAACCTAAAATATACATCTATAAATAATAACAGCCTAAATGGTTGCATACAACCATGAATTCTTTTCTCTCACGAATACTCAGGTTATGTAACAAGCTCCCTGACGAGGTTTCCCAGGAGACTACAGCATGAGATTCTTCAAAAGGGGGGTAAAGAGGTTTCTTCAGAGTCAACAACGCGCATGTAATACCCCTGGTATTGCAGGCGTTTATAGGTTACGGTAACCCTTTACCATCAGGTGGGCCATATGCTTGTATGCTATCTTAGTGGTATAAAGAAATATAATATCATATCAGCCGTTAATTTCCACTGCTGAACATAGACTTCCCCCGTAAGGGACGAATAATTATAATAAATAATTAATAATGATATGTATGAACTAAATGTACAGGTACAAAATATCACATTTATATATCTATTGCACTAAAATAAAAATAAATAAATATTTTACCTGCATATAAATCAATACTTTTATTACAACTACGTCGCAAATCGGTACTTTATTATTGTCGATAAGAGTCAGCATAAAACTTGATAGTTGCTATCAATAAATCAGTCTGTTAACGTAGTTTTATTATTTATTCAATATATATGCCCAACCTTTCGTTTCATGGTAGTAAATTCCAAATCCCATAAGCGATCTAATACATCGCTATAGGTATTTGTCATCTTACACCACATTTCTACCAAATATACAATATGATCAGTTCTATGTAAACGTAGAATATTTATATTAAGTTTTATATGTATCGATATATGTATAAAACGTGTTTTTTTACTAATATAGATATTTTGACAATATTTTTAATTCAGATACATGTTACAATTATAATATATTTAGCGACATGCGGAACTTATCAATAGATAGATTCGTTTGCAACTTATAATACGATAGATAGTTATCATTGCGATTGAGAATATGAATAATATATTACGATAAATATATTATTACGTATTAAGACGTATGGAGACAGTTTAGACAGTAAGTTAAAATAATAAGTATTTGTTAAAATAAATAAAAAATTATTCTGCTTCTCTTTAATTTCAGTAATCTCTCATCATATTTTGATAATATAATGGATATTATCCTTTCTAACTGACATTGAAATCCTGTACGGAGTCAGCTCCGCTCGCATTACCATAGAGCGTTATGACTACTATATACCATATTCGTCTGGCAGACACAAGCAAGTTGCAACCGCCACAATATTTTTACTGTTTACATATATATTGCAAACAATTGAAAGAATAGAACCCTAAAAATTTTAACCCTGTAGGAATAGATTATAAATTACTATCCTGATGACAACTTTGCCATTGTCTGGCACATACTTAAAACCTTTCAAATAGTTTATCATTTTTTTTTACACTTAAACGTAAATTACATCATATTAAAATTGTAACATTGTGGGAGTGGATAAAAAAAATTTTAAAATTTAAAAAAATCAAGAGATGATGACGCCACCTCCCGATGCCTACCAGAACGGTACTTAATCGACTGATGATAAAATATCTTTTAAAAAATTCTAGATTTGTGGGAAACGGGTTAGTCAGATGGTTCACTAGCTCTTAGACTATAATATATATAAGGGTTGGCTTAATTGTTTACTTTCAGGAAAGTCGTAAATTTGTTTGTTTTCTTTGTGATATATAATATGATAAATTGCAGGAGGAAATTACTGGTAATGGGGTCTAGTGATCCATTGCTGACAATATACTCTGCAAGGTCAACTAACTTGCAGTGTCCATAGAAAAACATTGTGTTTAAATAACCGTAATGGGGGCCTAACATCTCATTGCGAATTTCAATTAAATTCAGTTTCAATTCAAAACCATCGTGTTTAAATTACTAGTAATGGGATCTAGCGCTCCTATTGCAAATAATATACTCTGCGAGGTTGACTAACTCGCAGTTTCCTTCGAAAATCGTCGTAGTTATTTTCAGGTAAATTCACTACGATAAAGCAATTGACTTGACTTCTTCATCTATCATCTCTCAATGGTATATTACCAGTATAGAGCGCTACTAACAGCGCAAATGGGGGGAAGGGATTGTTAGTAATGAGGAGGTTAGTCTCCATTGCTATCAATATACCCTATCTGGTCGACCTCCACACGGTTCCCCCTGCCTTTACATCTTTATCTATCACCTCTTACTGGTACCCTGCTAGTGTATACCGATAGCGCAGGCGGGATTATCATGCCATTTTCACCCATAAAATAAAAACAGCGCATCTTGGGGTCCAATACATTTTTATCGCTTCAAAAATCAGATAAATTCAATAGCAAAAATAAAAAAAAATTATAAATACAAAATCTGTGGTAAAAAAGGTCCTAAAAACTTTATTACAGTCAAGTCACGAACGCTATACTTGCGAGGGCCTTAAAACTTTGCGTTTATACTTGTATAATAAAGGCGATACCTCTCCACTGAACATCGAAAATTTAATTCCAAATGTCAAAGCACGAATCGGGCGAAAGACAGCCAACAATATCATTATTCGGTTGCAGACACAAAATCCGTCATCGTGACAGAAAAATAGCTCCATTCAAGTCTCAGGCGAGATTCTTCAATAGATAAATGGCAATTCCAAAAGCAATTTATCTCGAGAAATACGATTGGCCGCTTATTATAGAACGTTCTTGTTTAATTGCTTGTGACTTTAAACTTTTCAAGCTTTATTTATACGTAAATAATACAAAGGTTTTACGCTCGAATCAAAAAAGTTTTGAAGTAAGTGAAAGTGTTTAATTATGTTATTTTAGCTATTGTATGTACTGCATACAAATAAGTTATTTTATGATATATATATATATATATATATATATATGAGTTAATGAACAAACAAATCTATAACACTACTAGGCACATGATTGTCTATGAGAAGTGGATATTTGACAAATATTATGTCCCTAGCTTGTACCCGCTTCTTGACTTCGTCCGCTTGACAAGAATATGTTCAGTGATCGAGACAAAAATTACCCTATGTCTTTCTCTATCTCATATAGTAAATATTTGTACAATAAATTTCATATGGATTGATTAAACCATTTAAACGCTAACAAAAAAATAACAAATAAACACACTTTCACATCTACATAAATTAAAATCAATTGCCAAATGTATATAAACGCATTACTTATTTGGCTAATTCCTTTTTTGTGTTTGTAATTGTTAGGACAAAATTTGTATGAAAGAGTTTGAAAAATTATATGGAAAAAGTACATCCGTGCAAAGCCGAGGCAGACAGCTAATTCATAATGTAAATAAGGATATTTTGAGTCCTTTTTTCTTGTACTAGTGTATTAAGCCGAATTTACTAAGTTGGCTCACCATATCAAAAAAGTAAAGGAATGGTGATTTGTTGAATAGCGAAATTCTTTGTTTTTTGGTTGTTGTTTAAAGAAAGGATGCCAGTATTTGTGTTTATGTTACGCGATATCTTTGCCAATATTATTCATAATATTTACTTAGGTACTCGTTTGATTTACATGAAAATTGGCAGGACGGGTTAGTTTGAAATCCTTGGACAAAGGGTGGGTAGTAACAACAAAATAGATATATGTATTTTTAATCTTAGAAACTTAACGTCGACGAGATAGTATTTTGTTTTTTACGTTTATTTACATTTAAATCTATCAATGTTCCTATTTAGAGTGTTCTTTTTTTTATTTCTAGCTCAATTATGTACTCGTTCAATATTAATTCAAGTTCTATTTAAGTTTTAAAAAATGTATCTGTAACATTTAATACATAAAATGTTTCGTTAATCGTTCGACCCTTCCGAAAAGTTTTTCCATTTCTTCCACCTCAGATCAAAAATGATAAAACTTTTAATAGATACTGGCGGCTACTTTGGAGGTACAAAAAATGTACTAAGTAATTTATTATTTATTTCATTTAATTTTTTGTTGTTTTTATATAATAATATTTAGTATTACTCTATACTATAATGTTATATTAACTTTATATAAATATATACTACCGTACTATATATATTATATTCATTCTATAAACATTTTAAATTAAAATAATAAATTTAATAATAACAACAAAAATTCTTATCATGTTTTCCCGGCACAGAGTAGACCATCCCTTCCTTACCCGTAGGTGTAGTAAGAGGCAACTAAGGGAACTTATTGGTGGGGGGATGGATAGCAGTAATTCTCTTAAAACATCTCCAAAAGTAGGTTTTTGTAATAGGCAACTCGCTTGCCAGGCGTGGCAACTACTGATAAACTCCCTGAGGGAAGACTTATGTTTAGTAGAGGACAGTTAAGGGCTGCAATAAAAAAGAAATAAAATTTCACAATTCAATGTTAATTCAAAATTTAGGAGTTTTCAGGTAACTTTTACTAAATTGCCAAAACTTGCATTTCTTGTTTCATGATACGAGTTTAATAACTGTGGGTTCATCTGCGAGAATCATTAAACACATAAAATATCCTATGTACTAAGTTAGAAATTTTATACAAATCCATTTAGTAGTTTTTGTATGAAAGAGTAGTAAATATCCATCCATCATCCATCCTTATACACTTTCGCCTTCTAATATTATAATAGGATTCACATTTATTGAATAATATTACTTCAAATATCCACTGGTTTTAATCCGATTAAAAAAACATATTTTCATTAAAAAGAGCAAAATTTTAGGATTACCTAACAACATTACTATCGACTCAGAACACATGTTACAAGTAAATGTACTCATATTAAAATATTATATGTTATACCTACACTTCGCCAGTTACCAGAGGGAGATTTTGTACAAAAGTCATTTGCTTAGGCACCACTATATATGGCAGTGAATTTACAGGGTACAGAAGAATAACACTTGAGTCATTAGAAATGGCAACACATGGAGGGTATGATGGACGAAACAGTAAACTCTGTTATGTCCATGGTACTGCTTATGTCTATAGGCGACGGTTACCACTTTCCATCAGATGGGCCATCAGTTTGTTTACCATTCTAAGTTGCATCAAAAAACTTCGCCAGTTATTTAAGTATGGTTAAAGCCACAAATATACTCATAGATTGAATTTAAACGTTGCTTTTCTATGTACTTTTCGTGTTAATTTTATGGTCTTGTTGGATTGCCTTTGGATTTGTTGGCAAAAATAGGGTTATAGGTAATATTTTCAAAAGAATTTATACGAGTTGCATTTGCTTTGGCAACGTTATAGAAATAGCAGCATAATTATAGCAGTATTAAAAACTTTTACAAACAAAAACAGCCCATATTTATTTAAAACAACACGCTGTATTTACTGTAATACTCCGTAAATACACACCTACTGCATTCATTCTCTAATTGCATATTGTTATCACAAAAGTTAATTTACATAATTTAAATTTTATTCATTTATATTTATTACGGGTGAGAACTATTTTCCGCAGTGGACAAGTAACAGCTGGTATTGTGATAACATTTAATAAATCTGAGTGCTGAATGTCTGAATCTTCATTTCTTGGAGGTAAAATATAGTTACTTAGTATGAAAAAAAACATCGCGTAAAATAACAATTGACTGATCGTTTTATGGTCGTTTTCTTACACTCGTCACTACATTGAAATGTATGTGATCTGCGTTACGACACGATTCATTTTTATAAAAATTTAAACACCTGCGCCATCTTTTTGTACAGGGTGGCCCAAAAGTCCTTAGAAAAGTAAAATTTGAATTAAACGAAAACGGCGCGCGTGAGCGGTGCAGGGGAAGCGGGGGCAGTAACTTCGGTTTCTGGGAATTTAGTCGCGATGGAGCGTTTCACCGGAGCGGACCGTGGGTTTTGTGTGCACGAGTTTTATCAAAACAACAATTCGGCAACCGTTGCGAGGCGTAAATTTCGAGAACACAAAGGTTTACACAACTTTGATGACACCCCAGCTCTCCAAACGATTAAGAATTGGGTTGCTAAGTTCGAGGAGACCGGTTCGACGTTAGATAAACCGCGGTTGAGTCGCCCAAGGACATCACGTACAGAACAAAACATCGACACAGTGGCACAATCTATTCGTGAAAATCCTATACAGTCAACTCGTAAGCGTTCCAGTGCATTAAACGTATCCAGGACATCGTTACAACGGATTTTAAAGAAAGATTTACTTATGCACCCTTACAAAATTCAGTTGGTGCAAGAATTAATAGAAACTGATGCTATTCAGAGAGTGAATTATGCTAATGAAATGTTTAATCGGTTTACTTCGTTCAATAACATAATGTTCTCTGATGAGGCACACTTCCACATTAACGGAATTAAACAAACACATTAAACAAAATTGCCGCTATTGGAGCCCGATTAATCCAAAACTTAAGCACCAGAAGCCCTTACATAGCCCTAAAGTTACAGTTTGGAC
Source organism: Galleria mellonella (assembly GCF_026898425.1). Taxonomy (NCBI): domain Eukaryota; kingdom Metazoa; phylum Arthropoda; class Insecta; order Lepidoptera; family Pyralidae; genus Galleria; species Galleria mellonella. The sequence continues at coordinate 1,029,017 of NW_026442143.1, forward strand.
CGCTATGTCAGCCCATGGCATCATAGGGCCTTACTTTTTTGAGGACGGCAGAGGGCGTGCTGTTACTGTTACTTCGGAGCGATATGTGGCCATGATCGAGGAGTTTTTCACACAAAAATTGCAGAACTTTCCAGGCTTTAATGCCCGAACATGGTTTCAACAGGATGGAGCAACTTCCCACACCTCCAATACTGCTATGCCCGTTATTTGTCAACTTTTTCTAAACAAAGTTATCTCTAAGAGAGGAGACATTTCCTGGCCACCACGTAGCCCGGATCTGACTCCAATGGATTTTTTTTTGTGGGGCTACCTTAAGGCTAAAGTGTACGACTCTAACCCGCGGTCAATTAATGACCTAAAAGAAAACATCCGCAGAGAAATGGCAAGCATTTCAGCAGTGACGTGCCGCGCAGTCATCGACAATTTCAGAAGGCGTTTGCAAGAGTGCCGTGACTGTAACGGATTACATTTGGACGACGTTATTTACAAAAAATAATTCCCGTTTTTCTAGCTATATTTACAAATAAAAATATTATTCACAGTGTAATTAGTTTTATTTTATTTAATTTTTTTCATTACTAAGGACTTATGGGCCACCCTGTATCATTATGAATAAGGAATATCTTATTCTTAAAGGTTTATTCTTATTGGTTAAAGTACAAAGCCAGTTCACACAACCGTAAGCACGTACTCACAATATTGAGTAACACAATGTTGCACGTGCCTTGTCGCGCAACATGTTTCGTGACAAATCTATGTCGCCGATACGTGAGCCCACTTATCGTTTCAACGGATTCACATGTTTCGCATAACAATAACCTCGGCCTAGCTTGTCAATGTCTGGTTAACACCGTAAACCCGGGATTTCAATATTGTGCCATATCTTTAATATAATAAGTTATGGGAACCCGAAAAGGAGCATATTGTAACAATAGTACAGGGTTCCTTTCTATAACAATGCAAAAAAACTGAAGCTTTCCCAGACAACATTTATGTATTATCTACGCTTTTACTATTAATTAATCTGTGACTGAAAAAAAAATATTGTAATGTATTATTGTGGAGTTGAATTTGTATTGGTCTCTTTTTTTTTGTAGATTGATATCGTTATAATTATGAAGATCAAAATATTAAAGTACTTTCAGATTTACGTAATACAAATTTTGTTTTACTACTATAAATACAAATTTAGTTCTCGAACAATGTATTCTTATAATTTTACGAATGCACATATTATGGTAATTTAGAAAATTATTTATACAATATTTCAGTGCAGATTTAATGCGTAAATACTTAATCGTAGTAACTTATAATTAATCTAATATATAGCTGGCTGCATATTAATTACAAAAATTAATAATTATTAAAATTTACTTCACTATTTATGAACTAAACATACATGGAACTTCATTCTATCGACTATTGTTATTTAAAATATCTATAATTTGTTCCAGTATCTTCATTTTTACTTTTTAATTAATCACAGTGGGGCAAAGACAAATTACAAGTATTTTAAATAATATTAAATAGTCGATTATTAGAATTAAACTTCAATTTAATAAAATAAATTAATATCATCATTAATTTAACACAGTATATAACCCAATAATGCTGGACCGGATTTATGCGGTTTGCGGCTACATAGGGTTGCGGCCAATATGCACGCGAACCGAAATGGTCAGCGGTTAAGGATTGGAAGGATTAGGTACTATAATTAACTGCTCATTCAATTCAAATACAATTAAAAAAGTTTGAACCCTCTGCACATTGTAATAAGTGTCAGATAAGTTAAGCTTCATTGGATGAATTGAAAGGGATTCAATTTATTTAAAATAATCTGGTGGGTTTGTAATAAATCTTTTTATATTAATTATTTAATATTTCACCAAATTAGATGTCATTTTGTGGATAATTCACTACCACACTCGTTAGTTGTTTAGAATTATTTTGTTTTACTCCACTACCAACATTTGAGAACTGACTATTTATTGATTGATTGGCAATCGTGCGCATACTAATGGTAGCAGAATTAAAATAAACTAATTAACTAACCAATTATTTATATCTAATGTGTTAAAATTTTAATAGAAGAAATTACTTTATTTAAATTTATTATTGTAATTTAGTACAATATCCTTTATTACTTCCTTAACTTCTCATTAAGTTCCACTGCTGGGAACCTTTTTATAAGAAGATGAAAATGCAATATTATCATACTGACCAAGTAGTTTTGGTATAAGACTTATTATTAGATATATTTCTCTTTATTTTTCTTACAATACCTCAAAGATGTAACCACTTCTGTTGACATATTTACGTATATCGTATGTTGCAAAATTTTATCCAAATCAGTATTTCAAAATTATATAGTGCATTTTCTAAAAAAACTTTTAATTAATAAAATATAGTTACTTAAGGTCCTAATGCAATAGAAACTTAAAAAACTTCACTAACAATTAGAAAGAATTTAAAAGGTTTACTCTTTAAAACAGATTTTACTTTTTAGACTGAAACATTTCTACAGCGCTACAATTTAGCATACTGCTTTGCATAAAACTGCTTCTGTGTTTTGTTCTTGTTTGAGGCAATTTATAATATAAACTTGTTTATTCTGACTTATCTTGGCTTTTCTAGTTTGTTTGTTCATTTATTTTCAACTATATTGCTAAAAAAATAATATTATAAAAAAACAAATAAATGGGCTCCATTCATTAACTTTACCATACCAAGGTATTTTTTTACCAGATACTGTACAAAACTTGTCTCTCTCGTATTAATGCCATGAAGAAGCTGTGCTTTTTATGCATTTGCTTGCATAGCAGTGTTTCGATTTGAAGGGTGGGATATAACACCGAAATTATAGGGTACGGAGAAATAAGACCATAAATCTCATGAATACACATAAAATATACCGTGGGCAAAACAGTAGATGCAATGATTGCTATGATGCCATTCACAGTTAATGATGATGATTATCTCTCTCCTGTGGTTATATTACTTTTTTGTCATTGATAATTTTTAGCACCTTTTAAAAGAAACAGATTTTTAATTTTCTTTTTTTATGTATGCCAGTTTGAAAGTAAATTTTAATTTGAAATAATTTTGATATTTCTAATTATAATCGTTAAAGATTGCTCTCGTTTAGATCTCTTATTAATTTTGTTACTAATAAAATACGTCTTTTTTTTTTGAAGAAAAAAAGGACGTGTTTATTGTTTAGTAAAACCTACAAACTTTTTAAAGTCACACTTTTGCGTTTTTAATTTAAATATAAAAAAATTAAAAATATTTTAATGTGTCTCTGAAAAATCTTTTGTCACTTTATTTATTTTAAAATAAGAATTATAAGATAACCAGTCATTGTTAATATTATTAAGACTATTGTGGATTTATTTTGGAGAACAAATGTACGAGTACATATGTTCATTCATATATCAGTCACTACCCTTAGTAGTGAAGTGACCCTTTGACTCTTTCAATCCTTTGGGTCTTTTCTCGGTGTGAATTGCGTCGCAGCCCTAAGGCAGTATGTTTAATCTAGCAAAGAACTGTAGACTTGAAAGTAAGACAGTTGAATTTTTCGTCCTACTTCTTAGCTAAGACTGGGTTCCGTATAGAACGATAAATTTTAATGAAATACATAAAATAATAAAATGGTAACCCCAATTACATGTGACGAAAGGGACTGTTATTAATGAGATGTAATATCCCGGCTTCTAGCAATACATCTATATTATCAGCTCAACCTCCACATGGTTCCCCTGAAAATCCCCTGATTAGTTATCGTTGAATTCGTCACGATGGGCTAACTGATCTGCTTTTATTTTCATTCATCTCTTTCTAGTACCTCACCAGCGTATATTGCTAGCGTTGAAGGAGTAGTAACCTTACCATTAATACCCATAAAAAAATCTTTTTTGCGTTATCAATATATCCTGGCGATATGACAGGGATGGTGAAGATGAAAGCAGGTTAGTTGGTCTATCATCGATAAAAATTAATTTCGTATGTTTTCAGGTAAGACCGCATGGATATTAATCTGATAGGGTATATGGGGTCACTAATCTCCGTTGTTAATAATTTATTCCTCCCCGTAGTATCGAGGATTAACGGTTAATCTGGACTTCATCATAAAAAATGTATACACTATTAGTACTGCTACCATTATACTTCATTAGCAGAAAGGGGGCGTACTGTTTCATCCTATTGTATTGTTTAGTTCTTTAAAAAACTACTAAGTAATTTAAATAATGTAACTAAACAAGTAAATTTTGCTACATAGAAAATAACCGACTAAAATTTTGATAAAACCAATTAAAAAAATATAAATGAAATTTCTATAGGACAAATCTAAAAGTATATTCTTTCAAATGAAAAAAAATCCACACCAATTTATTAATGATGGAGTTCTGAAGTTACAAATATAAAAAAATACAACGGAATTGAGAATCTCCTTCTTTTTTTGAAGAATTACACGCATTTATATTTGTAGTATTCGGAATCGGTTTAACATTTTCCTTTCTTGTAAAATATATCTCCGTTTAGTAGATATTTTTTCGAATAAAGCGCGACATGTAGGTTTTCCGGCAATCGCCCAGACACCGAATAAATTCCGTATAATACAATACCTATATTCATAAGTGTTGTAGTGGTTAGAACAGATGATGGTTAGAGGTTAGTGGATAGAGCATATGAAAACTGATATGGTCAAAATGGAAGTGATTGCGAAAATGAGTGCGTATAGAGGAATGGAAGAGGAAAATATATTACGCCGACCGCAGATAAAAATTTGGGATAAGGCTTTTTTTAACAGATGATAATGTAATGGTAACCTGGTAGGACATCAGTCAGGGATGATTGATAGGAATGAAAAGGCAAGGATGAATACACCTGGAATTCAGAAAAATCGTTTCCATAGAGGCAGCGAGGAGGCACCTGACAGGCTATATTATTAGCAAGAGGATTTGTAGTTTGCGTTACTAACTTTCTCCCTTGGGATAAAGATATGATGACCCACCTGATGGAAAGTGGTAACCATCGCCAATCATAAGCAATGCCATGAACATAACAGAGTATACTATTTCGCCAATGATACCTCCAACGCGTTGCCATTCCTGAGGACTCAGGTGATGGTGATGAGAATAAAAAGTGAAATTATTCACATATAATATTTACTTGGTACTATAAAGAAGATAAGGAGAGTATATTAAGTGTAGAGACAATCGTAAAAATCAAAAAAGTTTTATATATAATCTCCCCGGTTTATAACCTGAAAATGCCAAAGAAGCTTATCCCACCTGATAAAAAGTAGTAATTATCACTACACATATAAACAACACCCTGTATATAACAAAGTACAAGTAGTACTATCTGAGAACTATTGTGTTGTTTCTGCATCTTGTAATATCTATGTCATATTCTACCATTCAAACCGTAATATTTAAGGGATTAAAAGATTTTTCTTAATCTTTTGGTGCTCTTTAATGAGATAATGATGAGACTTCTTCCCCTTAGAGGAAATTAGATTATTCCCCCTTATACGAGATTAGATTATTCCCCCTTAGAAAAATCTGGTGCCCTACCATGATGGATTTTGATACAGTTGATGAATGTAGGCATGTCGAAAAATTTGTTCTCAATATCTGTAACAGAATAGACCAGAAATACCTCTAACTACTTAATTTATACGGGATTATAGTTTGAAGCATATTTTTATGTAAATATCTAACGATCCACCCCGTCTTCTCTCGGATAGATAGAAAGATAAATTAGTATTTTATATTAGGTTTATTATGCAATTTTTTTATACTTTGAGTTACATTATTGTAGTTTTCAAAGACATCTCTAATATTTTTGAAAATAATATATAGCCTATAATATTAGTCGTTGATTATGTAGCTTTCTATAAGAGAAAGAATTTTTAAAATCGGTTAAATAATTTTTGTGTTTATCCATTACAAACAAACATACAAAAAATCAAATCTTTTCTCTTTATGATATTAATATAAAGTACAGATAAATATATCTTCAAACAAAGACATTCCATTGTCAGTCGGTACGATATTGTTGTTTTATCCATACATATGTGTGGTGAAAATAAAACATATTATATCTCTCTCACTTTCAGTTAATTGATTCATATAAGGACCAAAAATAAATCTTGCCGAACAATATAATGAAAACAGGATATAATTGCACAATAAATAAAGGTATAATCACACCAGCGCTTCCATTCATTTCCGTCGCGCTACCGCAAAAAGTGAATCGGCATTTTCTCAGTTCGCGCCGGATCCTCCCCGGCGAGACCCAACCACAATTTATCTCCATCAGACTATGTGGTGGGTTTTAACGTAATTTTATACATTACTCCCCACGCGACGTAGACAGAAACTTTATAAATTATACAAGGAATATTCAATGGTAAAACTCGTGGAGTTGTGTATCACTGCCACAAATTAATTTTAATGGAATAGGCGCTTGCGAACGTTTAGATTTACGAATATGTAAATTTTCAATTACAGTTAGTATATATATTTATTTCTCCTTTATATCACACTGAAAACTGAATTTATAATATATTTTAAGATAAGGGAAATGCGATAAAAAATAAATATAAGGAAAAAACAATAAATATTAACAAAATTATTTAGAGGGCTATGCAGCAGTATTACAATGTTGTTGGTCACTAATTCATGTTATTGTAATGCTGATTTTTAAACCACCCCTCTTGCATTTAGTACCGGCATCCAACAATGTGGATAATTTGCTTAAAGAATAAATATAATAGATATTCTAGAATATTTAGCGGTAGCATTAAGGTGGCAAGTACCCAATTATAGTCTCTATGAATACATAGTATGTATGAATACATAGTATGTATGAAGTATTATAGTATACATGAAAACATATTTTTTGTTCATAAAAACTGAAATTAATTAATTCATTTAATGTATTATCTATAAACCTATTTTTATGAGTAAAGAGGTAAATGTCTCCACGCAGTAAAAGTTCCGTATTTGTACTATTATTTAAACTGTGTTTATGATATTGACACTAAGGTATGACTAACGAACACCCATGTAACTTACAGCCAATCTCATCATAAATTGGCTGCTTTGCTTTGCTGTTTGCTCTTAATTTTAGCCCAACTACAACTCCAAAAATATCATCACCATACACGAAGTGAGTCCCCAGATTCTTTTTATGAGAAAGCTATTAAGAATCTAAAAGCGCTTAGTTGCTAAGTGCCTAATTTGCGGAATAGCCACTGAGTCTAAAAAGAACTGCTAAAACTTTTACTCACAATAATGGAGTATCTCAATGTTTTATGTCTTTTTTTCTCTCAGAGCTGTCTGCCTCTGACAAAAAGGAAATCAGATCGTTTTTTAGATTTATTTTCCACAAATCTCAGACACGTGTACGGAGGCAAGAGCAACAGAAAAAAACTATTTTTTTTCTAATACCAATCTTCTTAATAATATAATAATTATTATATAATCTATGCTTAAATGATTGCTCTTGAATGCTAGGCCAAAGTATAGTAGACATTTGGTGTAATTTGTTTTTATAATAACTTCCAGAATTTTGCATACATTTCACATTTATATTTAACATACTGCTAATACTAACTAAGAACATAAAACAAACAATGAAAGCTTCTAAGTGTGGTATAATACAACAGGGTTCATAATCTCTTATAGATATAATGGAGTATCTATTATTCTTATGATAAACCTAAAATAATTTCACATTTATATAACGTTATTGTCCCTATCATTGTTTTGAGGTTTTTTCTGTCTAGATGTAATAAACGTTTTGATAGTCGTTGATTCAACATAGGTACGGCCAATTTTGATTGTCTGCAATCAGTAGCCTGTATCCATCTTTGGTTTTGTATGTCAGAGGATCTTTGACGAATCCACATTCGAAATTGTGAGAATGGAAGAGGAAGGAGTGGATACGGGCCTACCACCCTCGTTCCTGAGCCTTTCCTAGCTAGTTCGTCTGCGGCATCGTTACCATAAGATCCACTGTGCCCTCTTATCCATTGGAGGATAATACGGTTATTGGAAGATATCCTATCCAGTGAATGGTGGCATTCAATTATTAGTTTGTTGTTTGTCTTGTTGTTTCTTAATGTTTTAGTACTGCTGCGCTGTCGGATAAGAATAATGCTATAACCATTTATTCCTAGCTTATGTACAACTGCAGCAGCCTCGGTTATTGCAACACATTCATAATTGAAGTTGAAATGTTATCTACAGTTTTATGGATAGTAATTCATGTACATCGGATTGGTCCTTTTCCTCTTCTTTTATTTGTACTTGGTATTTTTTGTTAAAATATATAATGATTATGAATCCTGTCACACGGAGCCGCAATCAAAGGTTGATATTCGATTATCTACTATGGATAGCGATAAGAAATAATTAAATATTAATCCAATTTATATGTACAAAGAAAATATTATTACATTTAAAACTCTTTACCAAACAACTATAAACTAGTTATCTACATAATATACAAAGTTAGCAAACTAACATTTTAATTATTCGAGAAGGTAACCGATTTAATTACATTCTTGATTTCTAATTCGCCTCTCAAGTTGCGGCTCATTGAACACAAGCACAGACATTGATTACTGAGATTGACAGAGACCAAACAATCCCCACAGAGTGCTATTACAGATTCCACAATACCCAATGTGAAATTAAGACGGGTCATGAATTATCGAGTCATCTTGAATTGCTCTTAACTGAATTTGGTACTTTAATCACGAAACAAGCGCTTCCATTAAAAATTAAGCGGTTGGACGATTTTACTTAATTTCTTATAATCAATTCAGACTATTTCTTTGTCCCGAATTATTTATGGTATTATTAACTTTGCGATAGCCTTTTGATGTTACTTTCAATATAAATATTCAGTAACTATATTTTTAATTAAGTGAAGTATTGTAATGTATTTATGAATTTGTAAAGGAACAGCTCTTTGTATCTGATCTCACTGAGAGCTAATTTTTTGAATTAATTATAAATACGGACTACATTATTCATAGAAGAATAAATTAATAATTATGATTTTATTTCTTATATAGTCTTTTTATAAAATCTCATTAGATGAAGATATGCATTTGTTTTCTCTTTGATCTGACTATTATTAAGTTTTAACATCTACGTTCTCTGCAGTAATAAATGCAGATGTACGTATTTTAAAAACAAGCAATTCGATGCCAAGACGTTTTATTTTCTGCTAAAGTATTCTTTTGATTAAGAGAGATACGCAGCTGAGGAACTGGTAAACTGTGGAGGTTTTATCCAATTGTTACGTGAGCTGAAATTAAATAACACAACAGTCTCGAAGTGGGGTCCTATGAAGATATACGCATACCAAGCTTATAAATGTTCTTTTAGCTGCTACGAGTACTTTTGGACCCTTGTTACGAACACCAAACCGTGACGAAACAAGTTCAGTATCCTGGAATACGTGACCAAGTAATCTTTTATTAAGTTTCCGTTTCGAGTCTAATTCAATACTGCGGCATTGAAGGGAGCATTTTATGACGTCGCTTTCAGGAAAGCAAATAGACAGTGTGAGTTTTATTAAAGCTAGCAAAAAACAGCGCGGAACGCTTGTTTATTTGTGACATTGTTTTCTAAAATTATTAAGAAAAATGTGATGAAATATATCAGCTGTATTCTTAAACGACTTCATAGAAGAAGGTTCTAAATTCGCCACTACTTACACGGATTTTTGACTGATTGAATTGTGATTTCATATTAATTTTATCACGATTGAAGAGGCCTCTTTTACAGAAAAAAATCCCAAACAGAGAAAATACAGAAGAAATATTTCAACTCGCAAAATGTCATTTTTCAAACTGTTTGCTTCTAAGAGGTCTTGAATAATTTTGAACGTAGAACAATTTTTTATTATCCTATACCCTTATAGGATAATAAAAAATTGTGTCCCAAAAAATTACTTTAATTGTGATAAAATCTAAACTAATGAACTAAATTTGATAAAATTTCTATAGAATCAATTTGAAAGTATATTCATTGAGTTAAAAATAATCCAAATCTGTTTAGAACTGACTAAGTTATGAGGTGACAAACATATAAAAAATACAACGGAAATGAGAACTTACCCCTTTTTGAAGTTCGTTGAGAATGAAACCTTTCGATATAATTTCCCCAACAAACATGGAGTGAAATATGTAAATAACTTTTAACCTCACATACAAAACTCGTAGTCATGTAATCGATTTTGGTATGAAAGGCTTAACCCTGTTCAATGATATAGAATAATAATTTATGGCAGACATTTCTAGATGGCGGATTCGCTATTTGATTTATTTGTTACTAGAAACCCCGCGTTTAATCCTTTCTTGAACTCCTATGTGATATATGGTAACCCTGTTCAAGTTTCAAGTATCTGAAATGAGTAGTTTTGGAATATAGAATGTTTTTTCTATTATTACAAACAGTTTTTACTTTAAAAAAAAGTAATTTTATAATATTTTTTTCTATTTCACAATGTCTACATATTTTTTTAACTAATATTTTGTAATTAATTACATTAAAATATGTTTGGAGATGATAACAAATGTTTATTACTAATGTTATTATTTTCTCAATATAGTATCATTTTAAATATTTTCAAATTGAATTCTGCTTTGACGTAACTTGTATTTTTATTGATAATAAAATAAAAAAAAAAAAAAAAAAAAAAAAAAAAAAAAAAAAAAAAAAAAAAAATATTTTCAAATTGAATTCTGCTTTGACGTAAGGTTAAAGTGGATCTTATAAATCGGTTTGCCAAAAACGCGAATATTTTATCTTTAAATTTCATCAGTCTTAATTGAAAAAGTTCGATAAGGGTTATCTGCAAATTTCAAGAAATTTGAGTAAATAAACGGAACTGATGAAGTGTCTCTGGGTCTATGTAGTGGTGTAATACGTCTCGAGTTTTATAAATTGTCTCGTTAATTAGAGTACAAAACTCTTTAACAAGTTTTGGATAAATTAATTTGAGAATTTAGACAGCCCTATTATTCGAAATATTTTTTTGGTGGAATAAATCCACCAAGAGTCCAAAATCTCCAGTATCTACTTGATTACGTATTTCATAATTTATATATATACGTTGACTCATTTCAATTTACAGTAAAAAAAAAATCAAATACTGTCAAACGCATAATTTCATTAACCAGAAATAAAACGACTACTTTTAAATTAATTTTCCAATCCACGTACGGTCATTGTTTATATCAAATTTAGCATTTAAACAATTAGATATATTAGATTAGTCGCGACAATTTTGGATTGTGTAGTACCCTGTAACGAATAGTTTCTATTCTGATGAATTAGGTGTACATATACATAGCTAGAAAGTGAGTGAATACTGAAATTATTGCAAATAGAAATAAATGGACGAGAAAAAATATTACGCCGACAACAAAAGCTAATATGATAAACGCAGGAATATGATGATGTAATCGACTATATTTACCAACAACAAACATGGACTCTTTCCACCTGGAATTCTCTTAATATAATGTATTATTTGATTCTGTATTTTATATATAGTAGTTGTGATTATAAACCACAACTACTATAAAATTTATATGGTTTAGTGGATTATAAGATGAATTATTTAATCCTAATCTATTATTAAATCTAATATATATATGGATAAATTTGCTAAATTTGAAAGTGAGTGTGTGTAGCAAATTTATCCAAATCCGTCCTAACATATTTACTCATTTTTACATTTATAATATTAGTAGATTTATTAATGACTATAATATCGCTGTATTTCATCAGTTTGCTCCTGACCACGTCTAATGCAACCTTATCAAAACATCAAGTGAGATAAATACTCAATATACTATTAGCTTTTGGCCGTGTGGTTCTGGCATAGAAATGACCATCTCTTTCTTTCCTGTGGATATATCATCATCATGGAGGATCATATGAGGCGATTAAAGAAACTTAATGGCAGGGAGATGGGCATCAGCGACCCTCTTAAAACATTTCTAAAAGCCTAATTACGATTGGCAACCTGCCTATCAGGCGAGAAAACAACTGTCAAAACTTTCTTTATTAGGTTAGGAGAAGGTTTATGTTCAGCAGTGGACAGTTACCGGCTGAAAAAAAATACTACTAGCTTTTACCCGCAACTTCGTTCGCATATTCGGAATATGGTTACTGATCGGGATAAAAAATTTTCCATATCATTTTTCATCCCATAGAGTACCTACGTGTATACCAAAATTTATAGCGATTGGTTAAGCCGATGAAGCGCTAAGAGGTAACAAACAAACTCACTTTCATATTTATAAAATCAATAAGGAAAATGCTATTTAGCCATCGTTCCTTTTTGGAAAAGTAAACATCTTTTGGCTGTTACAAAAACAACATTCTTTCGTTTTTCTATCAACAAATTTTTCAATAATAAGTGACCATCACATTACATTTCACACGCGTTCACGTGGAATGGTGCCGATATATACGAGTGCTATCGTTTCTAACAGAATATTGCCTTCTTTGATCCGAATAAATGTATCTCTAAATCTATCCATCATGTGTATGGTTAATCTGATAAAAAGGAAATTTAGTAGAGAAATACCGCTTATGGATGGAATGTGATTTCTTATCAATATTATAAACCCGAATATCAGTTTATTTTTTTAATGTAATAACTACCCGTTTAACTTACGTGTAATTATGTCGACTAATTTAGGATCAACTAGTTTAGGAACCAATTCGGGACACTTAATCATGAGCAGCTGTGATGCGAGCGCGAGCCTAACTGCGCGCCTCGGCCTGCTGAGTGCGAGCTGTAGGCGTTCACGTCATCGTCACAGATAAGAAAGGTGACGTTCGGAAATCTTCGGATATTAGGGGTATAATCTTTGGGGCTGATCTCCGTAGTCTTCCTCTTCATCTGCCGTATTATTTTCTCTGACTGTGTTAGTAATCCGTCATGTACATACAGTGCTTACAACACATATAGTGACTTTTGTTTGCTTCTTCTTGGAGCCTCAATTACCTACACATTTGTCATGAAATTTATCATACACATTGCTACTCGTTACATCTCAGTCATACAAACAAAGTTTTTTAAAGAATTTTAAATAATATCTACATATAAATAGAAATTTTATGAATTTATGCTTTGCGAACTGTAAACCGCAATGCGAGGCGAGACGCTGCGACGTAAGTACAGTACACACCCTAGAGAAGACTTCCGGATGAAGTTGCAACAATTGTTGGAAACGACAAATATAGTAAGTTTATAAGTTCTGGCTGCACATATACGTAGATAACTAGAAATCTAAAAATCAAATAAAAAAACAATATAATCGATTTGATTAATTCTTCTTAATAAAAAATAAATTTAATTAAACTAATTCAATTGATTAATTGTAATATTCATTATAGTTCCATTAATTTTTTTAAAGAAAGAAAAATAGAATCACGCTTAAACAGCTCAACGGATTTTAATGAAATTTGTAACACAAATAAATTAAATTAAAGCATAGAATCATTTTTAACTAAATTAGATATATTAATATATCCAGTAAAATATAATATAACAAACTTTTCAAATTTCGATGGCCCAACTATTCAATCATGCCGACATTCTTGATCACTCTTGTTAGAAGTTTTAATTGCTTTTAAGAATTTTCTTATTACACTTCACTCTATTGTTTTTGGATGTGAGTGTTTTAACTTTTCTAACATTGATCAAAAGAAAACTTCACTAGGGAACAGATATTAGCTTCAAAACAAGAGATGATAATATTTCAGAAAAAAAAGTACAATATAATATAACGTTTACTCTGAGGACCGCTTTAGGGAAAATATAAAGAATAATGGGTAAAAGTTCATAAAATGTCTCGTAAAAGATTGCTAAAAAACTAAATTTTTTGTTATATTTGAAAAAGAGTTGAAAATACGTATATAAAGTATTGCCAGATTAAGATTAGTTTTAGGTGTTCAAAGTTAAGAACCACACAATAAATAATAAAACCTTTATGGATTTAACAAAGGACAATAACAATGTATTGAATCCCACTTAAATATGAACACATATTGTTAAAATGCAGTTTAAATTATTTTTTGGCACTATTTCTCTATTGGATATTTAATAGCTAATTTTCATTACAAGAGGGAAAAAATATTTATTGTCCATTACTGTAGCATAGCCACATAAAAGGATTGGATAATTAAATCTTTTGTTTCTAGTGTAACCTTTTATTGTATTTATAGAAATACTCGGTTTTACAGAGTTAGTCGGCATATAGCTGCTCGACTGTACGACCACAACAACCAAACATAGAGTAGTAATTAAAATATAGAATTTGACCGGTGTTGACACTTAGCAACTGTCACATGACGGTTGCGTTCAGTAATTTAATGATTGTGTCCAAGTATTGTACAATTACAAATAAAGAAATTTTAACAAAAAAATAACAAAAAACTATGAGTAGATACCAATCAATACAAATACTTAAAATTTTATTTAATATAATAAATAAGAAAGATGTGATTGTTTGTTTATCAAATAACTCCAAAAAGAAGGTGGTTTTAAATTATATTGTATATTTTATTAATATTTTGTTATCTTATAATTCCGTCAATTGTAAACCGATTTTGAAAATTCTTCTTTTATCTAAAAGGTACATGTATACAAATATGGAACTACCATAAAAAATTGATCAAAATTGGTTTAGTAAGTTGACGACTGTCAAATCAAAATAATAGATTTTTACTGAAGTCGGTTTTTTTGTTAAACACAATTTAATTATTTATAATGGATAAACTCAAAACTACTCAACCAATTAAAAAAAAAACTCTTTCACTTGTAGAAAGTTACATTGCCAGTGGCTAAAATAGGCTACATATTATTTTCAAAATTTCTATGCACTTGTACGAAGTGGGGCCGGATCAATAGTTACGAATATACGTAAATATAAAAGTATTGATCACCAATACTATTTTCGAGTTTTACGTATTGCAGAGTAGAACGTCAACTAAATAAATACTAGTTAGGTAAATATAGCTTATAGGAATAAAAACAACAATGAACGGGCACCCAGTCGATGACAAGCAAAATGTAATTTCCTAGCTGCCAATCACGTATTAACGATCGTTGGAACATGTCTGCAGTTTCACATCGCTTTGTGCCAAAAGCGATATTACGTGAAACTATTAGATATCATTCTATTTTATTTTCGTTTAATAGATTACAAGGAATTTTTTTGCTCTGCAAAAAATCACTTTTTTACTGATGAAGGGTCCCGTGATTGATCACGATCTCACCAAATCGAGAGTGACGATGTGGCTTAAGATGGAGCTCGCGGGTCCACGAATAGCGTATTCATATTTGCCTTAAATTGCTCAAAGATTATGTGGTAGCAAAAAATAAAAAGAGAGAATATTTCACTCCTTGGACGTACGCATGATGAAGAAATGAAGGAAGGAAGGAAGGTGCAAAGCACTTCGTGCGTCTTAATAGTATATCTACGACTAAGGATGTCATGTCCGGTGATGATGCACTTAAATATGAGACTCTCGGCATGTCCGGTCGTTATATGTTGTAAGGGTGATGAAAGAATCAGGTGTGTATTTATTGAGCACACTCTCTAAAATGTATCCTGTAAAAGACGGACTTCAACTTCGTGAATACACATATACTGATGAACACGGGATAAAATTTTATCGATTGCAAAAAAATGAGATAATTGGTGTAGAATATGCAACATAATAGTGTCGACTTGTTAGTCAAAGATATATTTCAAATATTACTATGTACAAATCACAATACACACAAAAGTAGGTACAAAAGAAGGAAAACCCAAAATAAGACATACCAAAACATATAAACATCATGGTAATACCTACAGGGCCTAACAGTGATATTAATGAAATAGTATGGTAAGTATGCTAGATATATCATTATCATTTTATTATACATACATATATATCTATCTCCTATTAGAATAGGCAAAAATTATTATAATTATTTTTTAAAATTTGTAAGGACGATGTCTCTACATATTTGAGAAAAATTGATAAGAGGAGTCTTAATAAAAGCAATAGAAACCAAAATTATATTTTTTATAAATTTTCCCTATCTGTCTATCTATATGTTTGTTGCTACATCACACAAAAAAGTACTGCATCAAATTTAATATGATTTTCACAATTGTATTCCTAAAGTCTAACTTCAAATTTGATATATATTTTATCTTGATACGCCACCTAGAAGATTCCAATTTCAATGTGTGCATTTCAATGGTTTTCCTATTTCTGAAATCCATGTGAACGAACTAGCTGTCAAAAACCAAGTAAACAATAAAAATAGTAGTAAAGTTCAAATATTTGCATTGAAACTCATACTTACGCATTCAATTTACAATAAAAGTAAAGTAAGAAATTAAAATTCCCAAAGTGATACTTAAAATACACCAAACATTTAAGTGAATCGAATTCCCAATTCTTTTTTAGCGCGCCTCTTTAATAGCAGTTATAAAAACAAACGATTGTTACGAAGAAAGCTTCTGTTTTTATTAAAATTAGAATGAGAAAATATGTCTACGCATTATTATGTTATTATTTTTCATAAACAATGATATAAAAATTGGATATTGTTGTTAGATATAGATAGATATGATTACTGTAAGGACAATTGTTTATACTATAAACAAATGGCACATCTGATAGTAAAGGATCACTGTAGCTTATAGAGCCTTGCAGCACAAGGGATATCACGCGTGCATTTACGACCCTTAAGAAACCTCATTACGCCCTTTTTGAAGAACCCTACACTGTAATCTATAAGATAAACCTCTATAGGAAGTTTGTTCCACAACCTGAGTGTTCTCTGAGAAGGAAATGTGGAAAGAAACTCCTCTGAAATTGCACAGTAGGTGACTGTTCTAGGGTATGAAAAGGAATTAAATCTCTGTCGATGGCGAGTGGTGTGATGCCGAATTTAATCTCATATAAAAACAAAGCGTACCTTTAACTACTAACAAAAAGTTTTTATTTCAATAAACCTATTCGAAAACATAGTTTTATTTTTAGTTTTATAAACATGTTCCAACACAAATTTTGTGTAGGAATAGCGAATAGAAATTTAGTTGGAGGATAATGGTCGTCTGCATGAGTACCTCTCTCCCACTTATGTTTCTCCGTTGAAGCTGTTGTACTTGTATGCCTGTATTTCGATTTGAAGGGTAAAAAATCGTAGTGAAGCTACATAACAGGCATAACATCATAATCCTCAAGAATAGCAATACACGAGAGATACCATAGATTCCACAAATTCTGTGATATCGATATAACTGTTTATATCTTATAGATAACGGTTACCACTTTCTATCAGGTGAGATATCAGCTTGTTCGCCAATTCAATGAGGTACTTTTACACCTAATTTAGAACTAAAATCTATATCTATAGATGTCATTTTCTAAAAATATCTGTATATGGAGCAGGAATACAGTGACTCGTTATAAATAGCTTTTCAATATGGAGGCAATCAATAAAGTTTAAACCTCGCACATTCCAAATACAATTTTGTAATTACTAAGTTATGTAAATAATGTCCCCAATGGAGGGAGGCCTATGTTTGACAGTGGAAAATTAATGACTGATAAAGTATGTGGTAAGTTATGTAAAATTGATTGTCTACTATTTTTATATTTCAATATTTGTGTAATTTTATGTAGGTACTATTCTTATTATGTAATGATGAGCATATTTTCTACCAACTTCAAAAAAGGTGAAGGATTTGAAGGATTCAATTATATTTTTTTATGTTTGTTACTTCACAAATATTGATGCTATAGAAATTCAATAAAACAAAATCGGTTTAGTACTTTAGTTTTTAAATCAAAATAACGGGTTTTGCCACAAGTAAAGTTGTATTCCATTTGTGGATTACATATTAAATTTTTTCATTAATAAATAACTACCTAAATTGTTTTAAAAAAATATTATTTTAGAATAGACTGTCATACTTAAAATGTTTTTATTTTATTTTTTAATTGTAAGTTCCGATTTCCTACTACTTTTTATTATTGTTAGTTTAGATACGGAGTTTGTAAAAATTACCTCTTATTACTTACCTAGGTCACGTATAGGGCTTACTTTAAAAGTTGCTTGCTCGTAACTATAGTAATTTTTGGTTTATGATCATAAGTAATTACTTAACTAGTTACCTAATTAACAATGTTCTATTTAGTATATATGTATAAATAAATAACAAAGATATTTTATGTAGGTCTTCGTGTTTTTTTAATCGTCAATTAAAAACTACGTTAAAAGCGACCTTTCTAAAACCATAAAAAATGTGGATTTATCTACAACATGCAGAGTAATTACTATAAAATCCCGTACCTTAACTACTCCCCGATGAACGGGATTTAATTAGGGCCCGATCCAGGGGAGGCTAACTGGCCAAATGCCTAGAGGGCAGAATAGGGAATTAACATGACCATTCATTAAAAATACGGCAAAATATTTATTTTTGCTCGCAATGGCAAAGTTACTATATCTTTTTTTTTAAAGGGTGATAATGAAATGGTAAAGCAGGTCCGTTAGCCCATCGTGAACGAATCCCACTATAATTAATCACGATAGTTTCCACGTGGAGGTCGACCTGATAGGGTATATTACTAGTAATGGAAAAATTAGACCCCATTACTCATAACTCTTCCCCCCCCCCTCAAGTTACTATATCGGACACTGGATACATACATAAAATACAGGCGGAACGTGGGTGGCTATTTTGCACATCGTACAGCTTAATGTCACAACATGGGACTGGAATAATTAAAAGTAAATATCAATTAACAAGAGAAAACATGTTCACATTGTCTCATATGAAATATTGGTATTACCGCGCCGGTATTATTGCGTACTGAGTTTATCCTATAACGAGACATGTTATTTATTCTGTGATTGAGGTAACAATTTTCCCAACACACATTAAACCTTAATAATTTCATATTATAATTTCAGCGAGGAAATTACATTCCGAATCGAGCGGTAGAATCATAAAAAATATTATGCAATAATGCTTAAATTAAGTTTACTCGAATAATTTTTTTTCTTGTAATATGTTTAAAAAAATATATGCATTTCAATAGAAATTAGTATAAAACAAACACGGAAGCAAACTAGCATAATAGGTGAGAATAGTTTTAACAAATAAACACAAAAGTTAGGTGAAATAAAAATATTTCTAGAGATACTTGAAATATCAAAAATCACAATTATTATATTGCCAGTATAAATATAAACAAATTTTATTTTAAAATATATTCACAAGCTCAATAAAGTTATAATGTAGATAAGTTGAAAATTGTATACATAAATAAAACAAGAAAATAGAAAGAAGCCCACAAGATAGTTTTAATTTTCCAAAAATTATCTACAATTTTATATCATCATCATATCAATCGTTAACTTTTTACTATTGAACATAGCTCTCCCCCTTGAGGGATTTTGCCAGTAGTTGCCACGCTTGGCAGCCGGTTGGCAACCGCAGTTTGACTTTGCCCATCACTCAACCATTAAATTCCTTTAATCGCCTCTTACGATACCTACGAAAAAGGAAAGGGTGACTCATTCTATGACGAGACCAAATGACTAAATTTTAATTATATAAGCTAAATTACTAGCAATATAACCTGCCTACCTAAGTCTTCTTAAATACTTCACGATAGGCCAACTAATCTGCTTTCATTTATCATTTCTCGCCTATATTTTTTTATCATTAAGGTGGCAAACAAGCATACGGCCCACATTTTACCCAGCAGTTACCGTAGGCTATGAACGCCTGCAATACTAGGGGCATTACGCGCGCGTTGCAGACCCTAAAAAAACCTCTTTCCACTTTTTTGAAGAACCCTATGCTGTAGTATCTTGGAAAAATCTCTCTGAAACTATGCTGTACGCGACCATGCAGGCTCTAAGATATGGGGGTGAATCGATGGCGAGCTGTTCGATGGTAGAAAGTGGCTATGGGCATTATATTGCATAGTATATAAAAGTAGCGCAGGCAGAGTTACCATGCCGTTTAAAAAAATCTAAATAATGAATAAGAAAATTGCCTCGGATCTGATAGATAATCATCATCATGTCAGCTTTTAACTATCAACTGCTGAATATAAGTCTCCCCTTGGGGGATTTTACCAATAGTTGCCACGCTTGACAAGCGGATTGGCAATCGCAGTTAGGCTTTAGAGATGTTTTAAGAGGGACGCTGCTGCCAATCCCTCGCTCTCCCTTAGTTGCCTCTTACGACACTCATGGGAAAGGAAGGGGTGACCTATACAATGCCGGGACTACACAGCCATACTACTACTAGATAGAAACTAAACTACTAGATAGAAAATACTAATAAGTAAAACAGTGTACTTTAATAGGTAAGACAGTCTTACCAGCGAATTCATACACAGTTAGCCAGAGAAAAAGGTTTAAGTCCTTAAATGCACTTACAAACTTGTTTTAAAATATATAATAATACAAACTAGGTCTTTTTATGATGACATAGAATGACAAACAAGCTGACGGCTCTCGTAATAAAAAGCTGTAACCTGTAAGACATGAACAATACCCAGAAATTTCAAGAAATCCACTGTGATACCCAAGGTACTCTTTACGCACTACTATTACTGAAGACTATGATGTTATAAATCTGTACAAATTTATGATAACTTGATTGTATTGATTTCTAAATAATTATCTGTAACTGATCTAAAATCTCGCATACCGATTTTCATGAGTGATTTTACTCTAAAAATAAATAATCTTTAAGATCCCTAAATTTCTAGAGTTTTAATTAAAAAAATATATTATTAAATATATACAAGCATTTATATTAAAAACTAAAATAAAATATTCTTAACGTGATTCAAAATCACAAACATACTTACAATAAGATTTAGCAAAAATAAATCCAAAGATTATAAAATTGATCCAAAATTAACTCGGTTTGAGTACAATTAGTAAATAATAAAATCTAGGGCTGAAATATTCCAGGGACTAAAAATTTATGAAACTATTTATTTCCCCGCCAAATTATTACAATTGTACATTACCTGTATTAAAATTATTGATAAAGGCGTTTATTTCATATAAAAACTTTCTAAAAAACCTAAATATTTAATCAGAATGTTTTGCCACTGTGAAAGTGGTAACGTGAAAAACCTACTTAGGAAAATTTATTTATAAGGGAATAGTTTTAAATCATTTATTGAATATTTCCTGTATTATACTTAAATTATTTTATACACAATATATAATACTTTTTCTAATATATTATCACAAATTTTGTACAAAAATATTAATAAATAGTTACCTTTATTCACGATAGTAATATTAACACAAAATTATTAAACACAAAACAATAATTCTAAAATACACTAGCTCTCTTCACAAATAAAACTAAATATCATAAAACAAAATCACCACATACTATTTTTAAAATTTTAAAATGTTATTCCAATTTTAAACTAACAATATTCTATGTTCCAGATTCAAAAACGTCCCTCGAAATTCCAGAGCGGTATATTCGCACCACGGTCGCCGTGCGACTAACTGACTAACGTTGTCATCGGTAGGCTGAAATACAATGGATGCCAAGTCAGTACGTTGCACATAAATCAAGATATTCAGCCAAATGAACAGCTTGGAACTGGGTTAGTAAGGGTAGGCCTGCCTACAGGAATTGAGAACAGCCATTATAATTTGCAGCTAACGAAGGATTAAGTAATGGTTAAAGTTTAGTATGTAGGTATATAATCGAAGTTTAAAATTTGCATTGTATATTGAAAACCACATTGAAACCTTTTTAATTAAGATATTTATGTTGATTACACAACTGATACTGAAACTGTTTTAATTAATAATGTCAAAGCGATTGCACTTTCAACATTAATACGCCATAATATAAATTTCCTAATTTGTTGTTTTTTTTCCGTCAATATACAAGTATAATAAAAACGAACGCATAATCTCATCAAAATCTGATCAACTCATTTCGTCGTCATTTTTTCCGTAAACATAATTTATATTTAAATTAAATTTGAAATATTAAATATTCCTTACGAATATGGATTTTCAGAAAATTGGATAATATTCTAATAAATCTTGACAAAAGATTGTTGCTATAATTTTTGAAAGCATTTTTTTAACATCATAATAAAATATATTATACTTTATTGTATTAAAAGATAAAATTGCTTATTTATCTTATGTTTATATTTGCGATTTAAAATACGTAAGCTTACAAAGAGAACAATAGATTTCACTATGTTATTTGTCCATTCATACCATAAACAATTCCTAATCATATCAGACAATATTATAACCTTTAATTCATACTGTATACTCGTATTTTTAATTTATAAATTAGAATTCTTTCGCGGGTTAGTAAAATCTACATATTGCGAACATTATATCATTAAAAATTTTATTGTCTTCCAAAAAAATACATGAAAGTTTTAGCGAGACTTTTAATTAAAAGTTGGTTGGTTTATGGTTCTGCGATACAGGGATCTAAAGATTTTCATTAAAGCCCACAAACTTAACATAAGAAACAAAAACAATTACAAAATTTAATGAAACTGTTAAAAACAAAAGCACATATCTACTATCTATTAATCTATAGAGTTAGTTAGAGATTAATACTATCGTGTTAATCTCTAACTCTTTTTTTTAGAAAATACCGTTTCTCTAAGTTGTTAGGAGCCAATTACGTTTCGCTAATGAGATATCAAGCGCAATGGTAAATTTTCAATTTATTTATTTGGTTTGGTCTCAAGTTTTTCTCTTTTCATGTGTGTTATGCGTATTATGATTTTATGATATGATATGTAGAATTATAACTAACTAGCTGTTACCTGCAACTTCGTCTGTGTTCGTCCATCTCCAACCCATATAGTACGTGATATATTAAATTTTATAGTGATTGTTTAAGTCATTAATATGCAAAAAGATAGCAAACAAAGAAACTCATTTTCATATTTATAATATTAGTAAAGCATGAATTTGTATTCATAATACCAGATGAGCCACGATTGTTTATTGAACTTTCTGAGAAACAAATACTATTATCACAATCCCATCAAGAGCGTATCGGGCTATGCTTATTGTCAGGCTTAATTATTGCAGATCTCTATCATAGATCGAAGCCTTGCAAAGTTCTCTTTGTAAGGTTCCTCAAGCTATTGTTTGAGTTAAAAAATAACTTTAACTTGATAGACAGAAAGAATGTAAGAAATATTTTTATTCTATAAACTCAAATTCAAGTATTTTTTAATAGTTTTTTTTTATATATTCTACTGTCTATTTTGAATGCAACTTCAGCCAAGAATAACGAGAAATTCAGCTGTTACTTTTTTCAATAAGGTGAAATATAAAAATTATGAATTTGTACGACTCTTTCCAGCAGTGGACAGTTAACGGATGATATAAAAGTTTTTCGTACACTTATGAGAAAATATAAACGCAATATTTTAATACAGACTTTTTGAAATCACTCCGTAAGTACATTACTTAATAATGTCTCCAGGTTGATAGATATCCCAGTTGAAGACAATAAGGGACTCGCTGGAATAAAAATGATCAACAGCTCTCAGAACAAAGGATTCCCATTTTGGAATTGCTTTCATTTCCTAAGAAATTTCCTATCAAGTTTTTAATTAATTTTATGTATACAAGTATTTAATACATTATTATAATTGCTTCTTATAATTGACAAGAATGTTGTTCTTAAAATTGATTTTAGAGAACTCGTGAGATTGAATCTGGCAACAAAGCTTTGTCTAATTTAAATTTAGATTTCCGACCAACTAACAGATTAGGAAATCAACTTGAGAGACGTTGATAGGCATACTCTCTACCATGTTGAATTGAAATAACCTTTTGGAATATGTATGTTGTTAGTATAATAAACATGTGTATTAGTACAGTTATATTTGCACGTATAATTTAAAAGGGTTTTCTTAATCGTAAAAAATATACTGTTTAAAAAAACTTGAAATCAAGATTATGTATTCTTCATCTTCAAAAAGAAAATGATTTAACCTAATTCAAATTACTCCCGGACTGGCTGTATATCCTATCCTATACTAAATTTAAAAAAAGTGGTTATTTACTTGTGGAAAAAAGTACAGTGTTGAAAATGGAAATTAAAAAAAATTGCTAAATACAACATTATTAGTTCTTAATTACTTTTGTTTATAAACAACTACTTTTTACCCGCAACTTTTTTTTTATACAACTTAGAATGGCAAACAAGCTGACGGTCCACCTGTTTTTATATGGTTGGAAAGTGGTAACCGTCGTCTATAGACATGAGCAGTACCATGGACATAACCGAGTATACTGTTTCGCCCATGCGTTGCCATTCCTGAGGACTCAGGTGTTATTCCTCTGTACCCATTAAAATCACGCGTAATCGGGAAATGTTGACTGATTTGGATAGAAAGTAGTATACGAGTATGTCCTTATAGTACATTTATACCCAATTTCATAGTGATTAGTGAAATCGTTAAAGAAAATAAACAAATATAACTCTTATATTTATAATGTTAGTAAGTACGAACATTTTTAATTTTTTAATATGTGATTAGATTATTTGACATATACTGTTTTATATAACATATTAATGTGGAAGTGAAAGTGAATTATTTTACGATTTAATATGAAAATAAATATAAATTAAACAGTTAATGATTTTACTGTAAATTATTAAAAAGACGAGTTTGGACCTGCAGAATATTATATTCG
Organism: Galleria mellonella; assembly: GCF_026898425.1. Lineage (NCBI taxonomy): Eukaryota > Metazoa > Arthropoda > Insecta > Lepidoptera > Pyralidae > Galleria > Galleria mellonella. The sequence goes on from NW_026442143.1 coordinate 1,053,830, forward strand.
CATATATGTTTTATTACTTTTGCTGTTAAGTCAAAATTTCATTATTATTCAGCTTGCCACTGTATAAAACAAAATAGAGCTAAAAATACATTATTATGTTTAATTTCGTATTTATTATAATATCGAGAAATACCAATTTATTGAAACAGTTTAATTACAAGAGGTTTTATTATGATATTTCAGTTTAGTCAAGAGACAAAGCCAAAATAATGTTAAAGGAACTAAAAAGGTATTTACGAAGACACAGAAATAACAAAATGAACAAATAGTATATAAGTAATCAGCAGTTTAATCTCGCGCACCATTGTAAGGATATGAATGAACGCTACCAAATGAATAGAATAAAGAATGTGTTGTTACAACGTAGGTGATTAAGGTAGGGACTATAGAGGTTACTGACCTGAAAGTCGAAAGCTGTTCTTCATTATTTCCTATCGACTTCAAAAAAGTAAGTTCTCAATTTCATTTGACTTTTTTTAAGATTGTTATCTCATAACTCCGTCCTTTATAAACTGATTTGTATTTTTTTTTTTCTTTTTCTGAAAGGATATACTTTCAGAATAATTCCATCGACATTTTAACAAAATCGGTTTAGTACTTTAACTTTTAAATTAAAATAACTGATTTTCACGAATGTAACGGGTTTCTTTATGGAATACAATCGTCAATTATGCTCTTATAAGTCTATCTTCACGCCGTGTTCTTACACCGAGATCTAATCTAAGGAAGGAAGGGTTTGATAACGAGGATTTAAGACCTTTATTATATTATATTAGCCCTTAACGACATCCATGGGAAAGGAAGGGGTGGCCTATTTTATGCCGGGACGACATGGCGACTGAAGACCTTATTGCTAGTAAAACCCTATTCAGACCCTATTCATACAGATTCACCCTGAAAATCATTGTGGTTAATTCCAGGTGAATTGAGCATGAAAATAACTGATTTAAATTCGCCTTCATATACCATTGTAAAGTAACAGCACATACATGATTTCAATGGTAAACTTGATAGATAGACAATTTTTTTGAATTACTTACAACATACAAATAACAGTGGACATAAAAAAGAGATAAAAGAATACAAATATAAAAGAAAAAAGTAAAATACATAAAAGGAGTAACACTTTATCCTTTCATGCATAAGCAACACAAAATGGTTACAATTCTCTTTATTACTTTGCTCTGAAGGAGCAAAACGCTGATATTCTATTGTGGCTAAAAATGATCGTTTGTCTGTATGTATGATCATATGTGTTATTAAAATGAAATAATTAAAATAAAATCCCATTTTTATATAATTATGTTATTAAAAAAATATCCAGATCTACAAGATTTTTATGTAAATTTCATTTTTCATTCAATTTAATTTAATCATCCTACATAAACCATAACTGAGACCTTAATTTTAATTAAAATCAATTACTTTATTATTGTGTGAACCATTAAATATTTTATTATTATTAATCAGTAAAAATGAAAACAATTAAAACGATTGCAGAAAGGAAGAAAGTAAATTTAGCTATAACTTTTAATAGCCTATTTTGTCGCACATACAAAAAAATATCCATTTTGGGTAACAGCGGAATTTAAAATTAGGTAACCATTTAATATGATAATAAGACTAGAAAATAAATAGATAAATGGATACTCCTTATCGTTTCCTCCAAGTGATTACAGTAGTAAACTTATTATAAATATAAATATTTACAAGACAAGATTACGAGAAAAACATAGGAGTAATAAAATAAATATAAAGCATCCTGTTTTCAGGTAAGAATTTTCATAACTGTTTCCTGGTATATAAAATGGTCAAAGATTAATAAATTTAAGTGTATTATTATTATACAATTCTATTAAGTTTTTTTTTCTGACAATTTACTTTACAAAAAGGAAGAAAGGTTTGATTTTCAACCGCCTTCAAAAAACAGGAGATTCTCAATTCGGTGGATGTTTTTTGTGTTTGTTACTTCATAACTCCGTTAGTTATAAACCAAATAAGAAAATTCTTTGTCAGTTAGAAAGGATATATTTTTAGATTGTTACCATTAAAACTTTATCAAAATCAGTTCAGTAGTTTGATTTTTAAATCAAAATAATAGATTTTTCCACGAGAGAGGTAAATTTTTCTTGTAGAACACGATCAGTAATTAGATAATTAATTATACAGTCCGTTAGTAACCGAGTAACACAATAATCTATTTCAAACAGATGTTTCAAAGTTTCTCTAAAGCTGAAGGAAAAACTAAGCTCAGATAACGCCTCTTGATAGATGTTTCCCATTTCTGAAGCCATTCAAACATAAGCCTTTCATAAATCTCATCGATCGAAGGGAATTATTTATTTTTATTTATTTGAATGCCATTCAAACACATGTAACTATTTATTCTAAGCAGAGTTATACATATCTGATCCACGTGTGTGGGATTAGGAGGGGGGGGGGGGACATATATAGAGAAGGGATTGTTAGTAGTTCGAGCTACCAGTCCCATTGCTAGCAATATACCCTGTTGGATCGACCTCCACGTGGTCTCCTCTAAAAATCATCGTGCTGAATTCCAGATGTATTCACCACTAATCTACCTTTTCATCCTCATCTATCATCGCTCACCGGTGCCCCGTCAGCACATACCATTAGCACAGTCGGGGTTATCATTTCATTATCATCTATTAAAAAAATCACGTGTGTTTGATCACGTATGTTGGTTGATCACGATCTCACTTGATGGAAAGCGATGATGTAGTCTAAGATGAAGCTCGCGAACCCAAAATTTTTTTGATACACGATCGGCACTGAACGCTATTTGTTTACATTTTTTATGCACCTTAAAATGGCAAACAAGCTGACGGCCCACCTAATGGAAAATGGTAACCGTCACCTATAGACAAGAGCAGTACCATGGATATAACAGAGTATACTGTTTTGCCCATGATACCCCCCATACATTGTCATTCCTGAGGACAAAGGTATTATGCTTCTGTACCCTGTAAATTCACTGCCACATGCATGACTGTGTTTCGGTTTAAAGGGTGGGGACCCTTTAAACCGAAACACAGTCATGCAGACACAACTGCCTCACGGTTGAAACACGAAACGACTTTTAAATGACTTTTGTACCAACAAAGTCTCCCTTTGGTAAAACCATTAAAGTGGTACTGGTAGTGTTTGGTACATACTTACTTCGCGTTAAATTCCAATTTTGAATTTAGCATATACATAAACAATGCGAAAGTTTAAATATAAAACAAGTAGTCTCTAAAATGGCAAAAAATAGTAATTGTCCTACGTAACTTTTGTCCTTTATTGTATGCCACAGAACAAAACGTGATACATTATTAGGTGGGTCCAAGCAATTGAGCGGCATGTTAATAAATAACTGTCCCTTACACTCAGTAATAAATTTTCTAAACATCACAAATGTACAGTAAATGTTTATTTATTGTTAATAGTAAATTTTCTCTTTTATTTTATGAAATCTTATAGCAATTTACTCGAGTATTCGTAACTTTATGTTTGTAGAGTACAAACTACAGGATATGAGAATAAAAAAATTATATCATTGGTAAGTAATAACTTCAAAGGTGTTAAAGAAAAAAATTATAGAAAAATTCGTAACTGCTTATAATTGTAAAACAATGAAACAAATAATATGTTTTGAAGACATAAGTACAAACAAAAAACAATATTAAATAGAGACACCTAATAAAATAAGAACTGATATGAGATTAAAGTTATGGAAATATTTGTTCCGCTATTTTGGAGATAGACAACAACAACAACAACAACTCTATAAAAATAACGATGGACTCCACCATTAACTTATTTTTATGCTACTTAGAATGAAAAGCAAGCTGAGGGCCCACCTGATGGAAAATGGTAACCGTCACCTGTAGATATTAGCAACACCATGGATATAACAGAGTATACTGTTTCGCCCATGATACCCCCTCATGCATTGCCATTCCTAAGGACTCGGGTGTTATTCCTCTGCACCCTGTAAATTCACTGCCATATCCCACCCTTCAAACCGAAACACAGTCATGCAAACACAACTGCTTCACGGTAGAAACACGAATGGGACAGAGGTGCACAAGCAAACGACTTTTATACAAAGTCTCCCTCTGGTTTTAACTTCAACAATTCACCTTTGCGACTTAAGTAACCTTTATAAAAGATAATTTTTAAGTTGTCACAAAACTGCACCATCAGTTTACCGAAATAAAAAAAAAAGATAAAGCGATTTACTTTGAACCCGGAGAGGATTTAAACGGAATCCCTTCGACGCGAAATTGAAACAAGCCCGTTGTCGCTGGACTTACCGAAGTCTAAATTAATAGCTCCCGCTAATTTCTCGGGCCATTCAAGAGTATTACTGACAGTGTACAGATAGAATAATTAAGTACTGTCTCAGTTGCCACCGTTATTAAGACCGCAAAAGTAATAAAGGCCCGCGATGACCTTCGAACTAAGTAAATTGCAAATCATTATTATTAATCACAATAATTGCATTATATAAATTAGTAGATAAACAATTATCAGAACTACTAAAAAGCCTATGTTAATCTCTGTATACATATATATAATAATGCGAATCCTGTTTTCTACAGGACAGGCTCAGCCTAGTGTCAGTCAGCCTCAATGATAAATTCTGTGCTTATTCAAACGTACTTTGTTAAATAAATATATCTTTATAGCTTATCTTCTATATCTTAATTACTAGCTAATTTATTGAGAATCACTGATTAAGGAAAAATAAAATAATTATTAAAATAGGAACATCATATTCCAATAATTGGGATGTGATTAAAAAAAATCGAATCAGGCGGAATTTGAATGTAACTTTCTACGTCATGCTAGCGCTGATTTCCATATTGTAAAGAAAGAAATTTAAATTATTAGTTAGTATTCTTTGAAGGAAGTGTTCTACTAGAAACAAACGGAAGATTTTCATCAACTAAACATGTATTTATGGATGGAATTCGAAAATGTTGATATTAACTCTATTGATGTATGAGAGATTCGAAATTTTTTATCATTTTTTAATTATGGAATTATAACATAAGCCTTCCTCATAAGGGCCATTTTGCTAGTCATTATCACGCTTGGCAAGCCGGTTGGCAACCGTTTCAGGATTTGATGATATTTTAAAAGGAATGCTACTGTCCATCCCTCGACCATTAAGTTCGTTTAGGGGCCTCTTACGACACTTACGGGAAAGGAAGGGTGGTCCATTCTATGTCGGGAACATTATATTAAATATATGAATATATGAAATATAATTTAATGATAATAATGTTACACATCACTAACGATTTCCAATTCATCATATATACACTTTTACGGTATGATTTAGGTTTGATCCCAACTCGATTGTATTAAAAATTACCACGTACATTCTGCGTGAACGGCGGCCCGGAAAAAACTACAAACAAAAATGCAAACGAAATACTATTTACTGATTAAAAACAGAAATCATAAATTAGAATGGCGGTTAGTCGTTTGTTTTACTGGTTTCTTTTACTCTCTTAAAGACAGCAATGTGAATTATAGGTAACAGCTGCGTATAATACAGACATAAAATGATAATTCGATACAAACGGCTGACGTTACTGTCGCAACTTTTAATGATGAGGGTCGAAACGAGAATAATTTTGAGATATCCTTCGAAGTTGACTAAGGTTACGCTGTTGATAATTTATGAGATTTATTCCCGATTTTAAATATTATAACCGATATTAGGAAACTAATATAGGGACTTGTAAAAAAAAGACTTCTAGTCGAACAACGTTGTGACTTCCAAATAGTGAATAACAAAGAAACAATAAAAAATAGCAAAATATACAAAAATACAGTACGTGGTTTGGTTGATATAATAATATAATATTTATTTAAAAGAGACACGTAATTTGAAAACAAAAATTAATGCAATTATTTCATATAAAATTGATACAGACTAGTCTGTTTTCAATATTTCTATCCATTTTCTATTTCAGAATAACTTGTAACCATCTAAGCACGCTAATTGATAACAAAATTCATTGTTAAAAATCAATGAGACTATTTTTTATTTCGACTACATTGCAATCTATGGTATACCATAACAACCCATTATAGTCCGAAATCTACTACGAGTATCACCATTACCACTGCACTGGAATAAAATCTTATACAAATGCCCTAGATTTTTTTTTTAAATTTTTATTTTAAATTTGCCTTTATTTTAAGTTATGTACTGTTCTATTGAAAATGTCAATTAAATCACTCTTCCCTTTTCACTTACACCAAACAGCATACCTTAAAATACAGATGGATATCCATGTTTTATTTGTTGAAGCATGAATTTGCTATTTCAATTGTTTAAGTATTTAGATATTCCGCGTTAAACTTGAAATGGGTATTTTAGAATTTATTACAATTTTGTTTAATTTTACTTTGTCTAAATAATCCTAGTAAAGCTGACATATAATATACACGTGAATTTATGATAATTTATAGATATTTGAGTAAAATTTACTAAAGTTTAGTATATATATATATATATATATATATATATATATATATATATATATATATATATATATATATATATATATATATGGATCGAGGTACAAATTGTGTCCCTATACTGAGGGTTTCTGCACACAATATTGACCGTGTTTTTTCCATACATTTACTGACTGCACACTATAGCGCGGCAACTTTTTTTAAAAAGTCTAAAATTCAAGTAAAATATCATGGTTTACCTAAATTATCAGGGTCACTCTCGTCTCATAAACCGTGCCATGGGAAAATCTAAAAGTTTCGCGGTTATTATTCATCCAATTTATATCGATGCATGATACATGTACATATTTTGAAATTCGTATAGCGTAACCCGTAAATATAAAGCTTAATATAATATTCATGCCTCATCCCCAGTTCGACCCAACGAATCCTATAAACTTGACAACGTTGAATAGGCGTAAAATTGAATTGATACACAATACATCGGATGTTATAATAAAAATAAATTGAATGAATAAATTAGTAATCAATCTATTGCACAATAAGTTTAAATTAACAACATGATGAAACTGAATATTTTTCATAAAGAAACGTAAGCCGAAAAAGAGTGAATAATATTTCCCAAACCACTCACATGGTGCGTTCAGCCTCTTAAATTAATATTGGTGACTTAAAATTTATTTCTTTTGTAAAATATTCAATTTTACTAGAATAATATTTTATATAATACTAAAATATTCTATTACATCCTTCATATGAATGGGTGGAATGGAATAGGTGCATCAGATGAAACTATGAGAAACGTTCGTTATAGAGCAGAATCTTATAACCTTATAACCATTTTATCTAATTCAATTGTCTACATATAGGTACTTCTTTGTAAAATTTGCTGTAATTCTATATTTTAGTGCAGGTGTTCGTAATTATTAGCAGCCTTTTTAGAGAGTGTTCTACCAGTGATAGGTACACAATAATTTTTCGAGTATAATACGATATGTCAATTTGTAATGGCATAAAAATAATAATGACGGCAATAAAATTAACGGCGTTGAAAGCTATTTAACAGCTAAATTTAAAAGCAGAAAGTGTAACTGACTATATACTTATATATATAATTTTAGTAATTGCCTCTTTGTTGTATGATAACAAGAGTCGCATATGTAAAAAAGATAATAAAACTGGAATATATGTAGTCGAAATGGGAGCAATGCACATAATTTACTTGGTAAGACTGCGAAATTACATTCAGAATACAGTAGTGAGAAAGCAAGTTGGTTTAAAAATTTTGCTACAAAAATAAAAAAAAAGGCTTTGCTACATTACATTAGGCTTGTAGGAAGAATATCAGATGAAAGATTAATGAAACAGATATACAATACGAACGTGAAAGGATACAGACAGGTACCGAAGAAGGCCTAAATTAACTATTAATGATCAGAGAAACAGATAGATAACCAAATAAACCTGTGGAAGTAGTATAAATGTTTTCTTATTTATAAAGATCAGTTAGACCTTGTGCTATTTAAGAACAAGTCTTCTGAACAAGCAAATACGCACGAGATGTTATGAACGTGGGTGGAGCAAGAAAAGTATTATTTTGTAGGAAGTTTGCCACTTGGTTCTCTTCGCCTATCTTACAAGAAACTTGGCCCTAAAGGTAGAAAATATATTAAAACATAAACTAACAGAGAAGTAATCACAATTATTTAAATGCAATGTCATATAGCTTTTATAATTACTGTACAGTCTGCAAACTCGTGCTAACGACTTTGCCTTATATTTGCTACATTTTAGCTGCAAAATCCTAACGAATCATTTAAACGTATCCGTCGTCCACTTACACGAAAACTTGACCCCATTTATTTATAAAATTATTCTCTACGAACTGACTTATTTAACTTTTTCGTTTAGCGCGACAAAAAATCCTATATAACTTTTCTCTTTTCTTTGTTTTATTAAAATTCGAGAAGATATTAATTGTCTTTTGCTATTTTGTTATCCAATTTATATTATAGGAGATAGAATTGGAATAAAATTAAAAAAATATGAAGGTATATAATAATGACTCAAGAATGTAGAAACATTGATTTGCAGTGGTGGATTTACTAACATGCTGAGTAGGTTGGCGCTAAGGTTGCTTTCAGGAGCGAAAAATTCGGAACCGTATTTTTTATAAAATTACAATTTCATGGATAAAAAATGTAACTAATACTCGTATGATTGTGAATTAGTGTATTGATTTGTAGAGGTCAATAGGGGCGGCAAAATATAAACAGGGTATTGGTAGTAAATGTGTAAAATTCGCCACTGCTCATTTGACATGCTTGGTGGAGTCATGACATCTTTTAAGATCAGTTTAATGTAGGAAAGAATTTTTAAATTCCGCACATTGCTCTCAACGTTAAACGAAATTGCCATTTCCTTTATGTCTCCTCATTTTATTTTATACTAGTCTTTACCTGCGACTTCATCTTCATAACCTAGATATGTTCTGTCATCAGGATAAAATGTAGTTCTACTCATGTCCCAATATAAAATTAATTGGTTAAGACGTTAACTTACCAAGAGATAACAAACAAACAAACTCACTTTGACGTATACAATATTAGTATCTACAGCGCAATAACCATTTTAAAGGTAAATTTATTGTTAAAATTTTGTAAATATACATTATATTTTAATGTAATAACAATCAATTTAACTTACGGGACCCTTAATCTTAAGCGGCATCACAGCCGCTCAAAATTAAAGGCCCGGATGCTCCGAAATTGGTCGAATTATTACGACTAAATTACACATAAATTAAACCAGTAATTAATATATTTAAATATAATTTTAAAGGTAAGTTTAATATCTCAATCAACTAATTAAAACAATTGATTTGTATGGAATATAAAAGCGAACAAAATCTATAAAAAAAATTGTATTTTAAGTTACTCTCAATAAAATCGTTCGATATTTTTTCCCATACACACGAAAAATATTAAATAGCATGCAATTAATAGCATGTCAATTTCAACGGCCATAACATATTACAGTAGAATATCGCAAATATTATTTTTTCTGTTCGAGTACATAACACGTATTGCAATAAATTATTCCTAAAATATATTGTATTCCCATGTGATAAGGTTGACATTTATTTTAAATCTAGACTTTCTATATGAATGGGGATTCATTAAAAGAGAAAATGTTTTACTCGTATTTTCAGGAACTTTCTGCACAATGCGACATTTATATTTGAAGTGCTTTTAATAACATATTTTATACTTTTAATCGACAATTCAGAAGTATAAGATATATTTTTACGTACGTAGAGGATTTTTTGTATTTCTAGGGAAATACAAAAGTAGGGAAGCGTTCTTGGCAGTTTAACTAAAAATAATGATGTGTTTGAAGTAATCCTGCAAATGTGTGAAATATTCATGGGATAAAAAGGAAATCCTAATATTTATAGGTTAATTAAAATATTTTGTAATATATATATATATATATATATATATATATATATATATATATATATATATATATATATATATATATATATATATATATATATATATATATATATATATATATGCACAAAACTAGCAATTTCTGTGCGCTCTTACTAAAATTTACTGTAATTTTAAAGCATTAGCCAATATTAAAATTTTGTTACAAATAATGGACTACGGCTTGATCGAATCAATTCACGACCAAAATAATTTGGGGCTATGCATTTGAAAACATTTAAAGACACAACCCTGAACAATAAGTCCCGAACCAATTTACAAAAGATCGTTCCAGTCAATCCGACTAAGAACCGATTCCAGTAACTACTTCATTTACGTGCTCTCTGTACCATGGAATTTGCTTTACCAAGATTTCTATTAATTTACTAATACTTCAATTTATTCTTAATTAATTTCCAACTAATCCTTAGACCTTACTAAACCTTACTAATATTATAAATGTGAATGTAATTTTGTTTGTTTGTTACTTCTTAGTACTGACTCTGAAATACACTGCCTGAAAGTATCCAATAGCTACCAAATAAATTTGTATTCAAAGAAGTCCACGCTCACCTAATGAACTCACTACAACCATAGTACCTAGACATCTTTTATATTTTATTTATTTATATAGTTGTGTATATATATATATATATGTATATACTCCTATGCTTATGTATGTATATATTTGTGTGGATATTATGTATTGTATACATTATTGTTATTTTCTTTATCTATCCAAAAAATGATTATAATGACGCGGTATTTCGTTCGTGATTCACTGTTCAACGCATAGGTGGTAACCCCGCCTGCGTTAACGGTATGCGCTGGTGGAATACCAGTGAGGGATAATAGGTGAGGATGAAAAAGCAGGACAGTTAGCCCATCGTGATGAATACACCTGGAATTCAACATAATAGTTTTCGGGGGTACAAATAATATCGGTGGTGATTGCTGACAGGATATATTGCTAGCAATGTAACTGGTAGACCGGATTACTAGCAATCCATTTCTCCTCTAAAAAGTTCCACCATTATATTTAACTTTTATATATCATGATATTTGTGAATTTTTAACATGTTCACTTTGTAATCAGTAATAAGTTTTATTTCTCTTGGTGTTTCGGCATATTTTTGAAGTAACGGCGAGTGTACAAAATAAAAAAATATTTTTTATCTAAAGAGAACGAAAACCTTTTTAGAGACTTATTTATGTACAAAACCCTCAGCGTGTGAATTTAACTTGACCGGTGTTTATAATAACAAACACCGATACAATTTACTTAAAACATTGAAATGTGCATCGAAATAGTTGCATGTTATATCCATAGTACTGCTCATGTCTATAGGCGACGGTTACCATTTTCCATCAGATGAGCCGTCACCTTGTTTGCCAGTCCAAGTCGCATAAAAAAAAGATAGGAAACAATAAGTACAGTCAATTTATTCTTATGACTTTACTTCGTTTTTAAATATATATTAACTCAATGCCTAATTGAGTTTCATTTAATAATGACACTTCAAAGGTTTGTACATAAGTCAATTTAACCATTTTCTTCGGCGTACCAAAGTTTATTTAACGATGGGAAATTAATTATACCATTTATATTCTGTACATTTGAATATTTCGCATAATAAATAGAAACAGTAAAGAGTACAGTTTAATCTGTATTTATTTTATAAGCAGTTTTTTTAATCTAATGTATTTATTTTATGATCAGTTAATATATATATATATATATATATATATATATATATATATATATATATATATAAGCTATCTTTTTTTTATTTTCGAACCGATACGACATTATAACCGTCAAGAAAAGAGCATATTCCTATTCAAAAGGTCGGCAGCACACCTGAAATGCTGTTGGTGTTTAAAGTGTTCATGGGGAGCGGTATTCACTAAACATCAGGTGAGCCGCATACTCGTTTGCCCCCTGTGTTGTAAAAAAAAGCTTAGGTATAGTCGATTTAGTCCGTGTGACCGGCATAAAAAGTATAGCCTATGTCGTCCTCCATTTCATATATTCATAGCGATTCACTAAATCGTTTAGGTGCTAACAAACAAATACTCTTTCATATTTTTAATATTAGTAAAGATTACTAAACCAAGCGTTTCAAGTAGGCATGGGTAATATAGATACTGATCCGATATCTATACATTAGGTTACTGCATACTAGAAATACGAGTAGACGGCGGAAAAAAGGTCATCACCCATTTCGTTATCGCCCACATCAGTCAAATATCTATTTTGAAATATGTTAAAAGCCAGTTATCCAATATTAGTTTTTGAATTTAAACAAACTTTAGCATATTTGTTATTAGACTAGTATGTAACTATTTTTTTTATACAACTTATGGCAAACAAGCTGACGGCCCACCCGATGGAAAGTGGTAACCGTCGCCTACAGACATGAGCAGTATACATAACAGAGTATACTGTTTCGCCCATAATACCCCCATGCGTTGCCATTCCTGAGGACTTAAGTGTTATTCCTCTGTACCCAGTAAATTCACGCCATATCCCACCCTTCAAACCGAAACACAGCCATGTAAACACAACTGCTTTACGGTTGAAACACGAATGGGACAGAGGTATCTAAGCAATCAACTTTTGTACAAAGTCTCCCTCCAATGTGCTATAATGAAGTTATTTCAAACACCGATGAAACATCGATGAAAGTAAAGCACATAACGATGCTAAGTAATCGTTTCAATCTAACCATCAGTGTAAGAGCCCGATAACATATGGGGAATGTAGGTCGCAGTTTCGTCGTTCAAAGATGTCGGGAGCTAAAAATATACGTTAGATAAGGATGGTATAGTACAATTGGTAACAAAAGTAGAAGACTACGATCCGTACTGATATTACAAATGTGAAAGCGACTTTGTTGGTTTGTTACAACTAAGTGCTTATCAAACTATATTAATATATATTATAAAACTATAAAGATACCATATTTTTATGTGCATTATGCAAAAAGTATTAGTAGGAATTTAATGAAATTTGGTGTGATGATCATTTATTCTCTGATTCGTCGTATAAAATACACTTTACTACAGAAAAAATCTCACATAAATAGAATAAAAAAACCAAATGACGTCGCGTTGGAGATATATAGGGTTATTAATGTCAGATTTACACAATTGTACTTAGAAAATTAGATTCCATCATTCAAGATAAAAGAGACATATAAATAGAAATTAATATTGACAAATATAATTTTAAATTTACATCATAGTTATTTATAAATTTGCCATGTGACCCTGACACTGAAGGGGTCACCTCTTCCTTTCACGTGGGTCTCATAAGGGATGTCTAAGAGAATATAATATCAAGGGATAAGCAGCAACATCCTTCTTAAAATATCATCAAAAGCTAACTGCAGTTACCAACTCGTCTGCCAAGTGTAGCAACTACTGGCAAAACTCTCCCAATAGGGGGAGGTCTAAGTTCAGCAGTGGACAGTTGACGGCTGATATGATGATCATCATTATCTTGCGGCGTGGTGGTAACAGGCATGTTGGGGGGAAAGGGATTGTTAGTAATGGAGACTGAGAATCCCATTGCTAGCAATATACCCAACCAGGTCGACCTCCTCGCGGTTCCTCCTAGAAACTATCATGGTTAATTCCTGATGAATTTATCATGATGGGCTAACTGGCCTGTTTTCATTCTCATCTGTCACCCTTCACTGGTGCTCCGCCAGCGTATCCCGTTAGCACAAACGGAGTTACCATACCATTTTCACCCATCAAAAAAAACAGGCGGGTTGGCAACTATAGTTAGATTTTAATGATGTTTAAAGAAAGAAGCTGCTGCTCATCTTTCAACAACTGAACTTCCTTAGTCACATCTTACGACACCCACAAAAAAGAAAGGTGTAGCCCATTCTATGCCGGGACCACATGGTAAGGTGATACTTACAAATATAAACATTAATTCACAAAGATCTAAAATAGTTCATAAAATGAATGATTTTTATAAATTCCAAACGAAGAACCTCCATGCTACAATTTCACGAAAAGGTAATATTAATCTATTACATAATTTACTTTTATTCCACAACAAAAGAATAAAACGGTGGAACAAAAAACCACACACAGAGCTCCGAAGAAAAGCCGCCGTCATTACAATTTTAAATCTAAAGTTAATTTAACTGTGCTTAGTACGTGACCGCGCGCGAACACGTCTGAAGGAAATTCTAACGGTCAAATGGCAAAAAGGGAAAATTGCAGTGTTCCGGTTCTGGTTTCGTTCAATGCAGTGGAATACCAGAATTACTTTCGGGGAACTCATTTTATTTGATTCTATTTAAGATAGCCACCAAGAGCGATTTCATTATGTTGTTTCCTTTAAAAACTTTAACGGGTTTAGAACATAACCGTTAGTTAAATATGCAAAAAATAATTACATCTGACTAATATAATAAAATTGTAAGTAGTCCGTGTCTGTATAAAGGAAATATTTAAAAAAAATGTATTAAAGATCTTAATAAGTTTAATTTGTTCTGACATAACACAAATACTACTTCACCAAATTTATTTAATTTATTTATAATTTTATTTTCTCACAAAAATATAATGTTAACTTAAAATAAGATACAGATATAGGTACTCGTATTAAATTTAGTATCACATTATTTTGTCTAGCTCTGACGCTATATATATTAATTTATATACAAATATTTTAGATTTATATTTATACACTTTTATGTCATTACATTTTTTTAAATCATTTGGCAATTTATTATACACAAAACCGCTTTGAAATTTATTGTTTTCATAGTTTTGTTCCAAAATGTCTAGCTTAAAATCTGGTACATCAGCAACATATCAGCTTATAACTGTCCATTGCTGAACATAGGCCTCCTCCTTGGTAGGTTTTGCTAATACTTACCACGCTTGGCAGACAGATCGGCAACCACAGTTAGGCTTTAAAGATGTTTTAGAAGGGATGTTGCTATCCATCCTTCATCCTCCCTTAAACATTCTTAATTTCAAAAATTTTATGCCAGGACAAGAGACTACAGCATGGGGTTCTTCAAAAAAAGAGACAAAAAGGTTTTTTCAAGGTCAGCGAGCGTAATGATTTTGGTATTGCAGGCAGATTCTGGTATTCATATACTACGGTAAGTGATGGTATGCAGATGGCAAGTGGGCTTGTTTACAATATCAGTGGTGTAAAAAAATATAATTCTATTATTTACTTGTAGATACATGGATAATTATTATCTGCTTTCAGTATTAACATATCTTTGCATGCAATACATATTATGAGTATATACATACTTCTTGTGGTTTTCATGTAGATCGCCAATCATAAATATTACCTGAAATAAACAAAAACGTATTTATTATTAGAGCTATTTATTATTGTTTTTTTTTTGATATAGATAAACTTGACATTCAGAAAAAAATACTGTACCTTTATATTGTAGGGTTCTCTATGTTATATAAATACTAATACATATGACCATAAGATATATAATCCTTACTAATATTATAAATGTGAAAGTGACTTGTTTTTTTGTTACCGACTTAACCAATTATTATGAGTTTTGGTATACCCATAGTATATGGGATAGAGAAGCATATAGGCTTTTTATTCTGGCCAATAAACATAACCCAGTCATGCGGACGAAGTCACAAATAAAAGTTAGTAATAAAATAATCATAAAAAAATTATGTACACTAATAGTATTGGAGAACAGTTTGTTTTGTCTTGAATTGAGTATTTTTTTAAAATGCTTATTGGTTTTACAGGAAACTGTCATTAATTAATAATAATATTGGTCTTCAAAACCTTTTTCCTATTTTCTTGTGTGCCCCTCAACTCAGTAAAAAACATATTGTTAAAAAGTTGGTTTAATTTTTCCAGATGAAAAATTAAATATTTTCGGAAGCTCTCAAAACATATTACCGTGAGTGTGAGAGGTAAAAAAATAATTTAATCAAAGGTAACAGCTTTTAGGATAACAATAAAGTACAGCACAAAATTGTTTCGAATAAATTTCAAACACTTTACATGGATAACCTTTTAAACTACGAGTACAAAACTCTCATTCGATGAATTGAAGTTGCCTATATTGTGAATGACCGATAGTTTAGGTTTTATTTAAAACTAGCGTATCCCGCGATTTCATTCGTTTGTTACTTGTAGTTAACCTTGCAATATATTAAAATTATATTAAACATTAGTTTTTTCTACGACTTCGTTCGTGTAACCGGAATATGTTCATTGACCGGAATAAAAAGAAGCCTATGCTATTTTCCATCCAATATAGTACATATATATCAAATTATGTGGTAATTAGTTAAGCTAATAAGCACTAAAAAAACCGACTTAGATATGGCAAAACAAGTTATATATAAACTGAAAGATTTATAATTTATAATATTTCATAAAAAGACATAAACTATTTACAATATTAGTAACAAACATAAAAAAATTATATAATATTTTTTTTTTAATTTAACGTTGTTATCCATAAAACATTGCCACAATTGATGTCGGTTTTTTTTTTATGGAAAATGATCTTAAATTATTTTGGTACCCTACATTGTAAATATTGAATGCTTACATACAGATTTTGTCACGCAACAAGCATTTCTCAACACCGCACTAAATAAAAACAATCGTAACATAATTAAAATAGGATCAACATAAGAGCACAACATCATCGACTGATTCAACATCAATCGACTTAAGAAATGGCGGTATAATTAAGTAAGATATAGTCTAAAAAATTCAGACAAATTGTTCTCAATTTGGATAATTCTTGACATGAACAGCATCATGAATGTCACAGATTTTGCACAGATTTTAATCTCATGCGTTGCCCTTCCTGAGAACTAAGGTATTATATTTCCGTACTCTGTAATTTTACTGTCATATCCAACCATTCGTTCCAAGAATAAGCAAGCTAAACTATCAATGAGCTGGTCATGTGGCTCGAAGAACCAACAACCGACGGGGAAGAAATGTTCTTAAGTGGCAATCCTGTACGAGCAAATGCAGTGTAAGACGAAGGTCGTTACTTCATGTAGTCGAGACCCGCACTACATGAAGTAAAGACCTCGAATACATTTCAGGTGGTCAATGGATGCAGATAGCTCAGGACCGCATCTTTTGGCAGTCTATGGGGCAGGCCTATGTTCAGTAGGGGACGTATAATAGCTGAGATTCAAACTAAAACAAGGTCATACAAGCACAGCTGCTTCGTGACAAATACACGGGTGGGGCAGAGTTACCCATGACTTTTGTACAAAGACTCCATCTGTTAAATTGTGGAACTTTATACAGTCTTCAATTATTGTAGATAGATATATTACTACGCACAAGAAATTTCTCTTTATATCTTGTGTAGGTATACATTTCTGCGTGTGACATTATGATAGATTGTAATGCTTCAAAGAAGTCTTTAGACAGGGTAGGTACTTATTTATTATAGGTATTTTCCACAGCTTTTCCTTGGAGAACTAGTTCCTATTCCCATAGGATGTTTTGTAAATTCTTTCTTAGTGATCACATATATTTTATAAAGAAATCTTGTGCAGAATTTTCATTTTTTATGAGATAGAGATTATATTTTTTTATAGATTTTTATTTCTTAGCTATATTACATTGAAATTTTAATATATATATTTTGTTGATTTAACTTTGCAATAAGTTTTTACTTGGAAAATTAAAAAAGTTTCTATGATCATAAAAGGAAAAAGGAACCAGCTGGGAAGTAAACCTTACCGATTACAAAAAGAGTTGTAAGAATAAGTTTAGAAATAACAACATATTGAAAACCTGCTCCTTTTGGATGTTTCTTAAAAATAGTTTCACTATCCATACATTTAATCTATTAATAATAAACTTAATCCTCAGACTTGGCGAGTGGTGTGTTGACGCATTCAAAAGGGACTGGTTTGAGATAGTGCAAATCAAAAACATCGCTCTTAAAACATCATCAAAAGCCAAACTGCGATTGCTAACCTGCCTGCCAAGCGTGGCAATTACTAGAAAACCCCCTAATGGTAAACTGTCATAAGGAACGTCCCCTTTTCATATGGCCATAGTTCAGCAGTGGACAGATTACGGCTGATATGATAAAGATGATATTGAAAAACCAAGCAAAGCGAGTTTAGATAAATATAATAAAAGCATATACGAATGGCATCCATAAAGTCTTGTCTTTGTTTATAAATTCTACAACATTGTATTCTTACTACGTCGACATACAGAACAGTATAATAAGAGCTGTATTTTTATATAGTACGGTAGCCATCGTATTACTTTTTATTTTTTTCTATACAAAGAAACTCCTCGTTTCCCTAAAAATCCTCAGGCGACGTCTGTTTGAGTACAAAGCGAAAGAAATACGAGAATATTTTCGCATAACGCCAACAATACAAATTCAAGAGCAAAATCGAGAATTTTTCTCATTATTATGCTCCCTTGACCATGCCAAAAGCGTTAGCAGACACTTTATAAATATTATATTACTCTGGGGTCACACAAACTCTATGGATGTACCTGAGCCGACCACGGTTGTATTACATACAGTACCGGTATTATTTCAAAGGCAAGGACAAGATACATCTATTAGACATATATGCTTTTCTTCGCAACAAAAGCAGCAATTTCTATCGAGACAAAACTATAGTACCATATGTAACTATGGTTCTGTTGTCTATATGCTTCTGTCACTAGTGTAGTGTAGTGTAATGTACTATAGTATAGTGCAGTGCAGTGTAGTACAGTGCAGTGTACTATAGTGTGTGTAGTAACACGAGATATTTTTTAGCACCATCAAATTAAAATATAAGAAATGTAAACTGCGGATTGAGAATTTTACACTCTTTTCGCAACAAGTATCTTTTTTGTGCGCAAAATATATTAGCGGCTTCATTGACATAAAACTATAATAAACTCTTCTCAATTGCAAAAAGTATTATCAAAATCGGTTCTGAATTGACGTAATCGAGTGGTAAAAATACAAAAAAAAAAAAATTATCCTCCATATTGATGGCGATTAAAAGAAGACAATCTTTTTTAAAGATAATTTGAAAGAGCAACAGTAATAACATTACGTTTTCCACACCAACAAACCAGAAGTGAATTGTACGAAATGGAACAAGTTTTCAAGTTAAGTGAACTGTCAATACGAGTACTTAGCTGCCGCAAGACTGAATTTAAACTGCTTGAAAAAGTACTCCGCCAATACTTTCTTTTCTACTAACTTAATTTAAAAGTACCATTAAATGTAGAAGATTTTCCAGGAACTGAAATGAAAATAAATACAGAAATATAGATAAATATTATTTATAGTTTTCATTAAAGATTACAATAGTCAACTTTTTATATATATAAACAATTACAAGAAACGATCACAGTGAGAAAACAATAGACGGCCTTATAGTGCTCGTAATTTGTATAAAGAAAAATTCTTTTTATAAATAATTCATTAAAATTCGTTGTTCATTTATTTTTATTTCGTTTAACTTTTTTTATACATCACCGAGCGCTGCGTCTGTAATGTAAATATGGAAGAGATAATTTAAATTTCGATTTGTTCATGGCACCATAACAGAATCTGTCATTTGGATTCCTGGTTTTTCAGCATCAAATGATTGTTACCCTTACATATCCCAATATTTAAAGTGAAAATTTTGGTAAATTCCTGGAAACACAAATTGGTATGAATGTCAAAATTATGTTACAGTCGTGCTGTGACAAGTTTTCGCTTAGTATTTAATTACGTTTAAAATGTTCTCTTTATAATTTTGGAATTTTGCATGTCGTCAATAATTTCTCGAGAGATATTAAAAACGATTTATCTTGAATAATACAGATTGATGATCTTCCGACCTGGTAGGTACGCGTTGCGTGTTTAATGAATTTATGAGACACTATTCTTGAAACTTCGAAATTAATATCTTAGATTATTAAAAAAATATATTATATATATTCAAAAAATAACAGCTAAAATTGTGAAAAAATTTTTACGGAACCAAATGGGAGTAATAGTTATCGATGGCATAAAGATTTTGCATATTGCACAAGCCCTAGAGAAAAGCCTTTGTCCAGCAGTGGATAGATACAGAATAAAATTATGGTATTTAAATTCACAATTGGAATTTAATGCGAGATGATTAAAGGTATATAATACCTACATACCTGATTTCTGAAGTGAATGACGATTTTTTTCTGGTTGTCCACATAGTATCTTTTGTCACCCTCACATTCTCGCCACTATCATATAACGGTAAATATATTGTTAATAACGTAAATGTGAGAATTCAGATTCATGAATTTAAATATGTGTAAACAAAGCTAAAATTTGATATTAACTAATACAATAATGATGAATTTTGAACTGACTTCAGTTCAGAATAAACGACGTCACGTTGTTGCAATATAAAAATTAGATGAACTTAAAATCTCCTTCTTTCGTATGTCATTCATAAAACGGATACACTTAAATGCATGATTTGTTCTAAAAAATTACATACCATTTTTTTTTATTTATTACGTACTCAATTATATAATTCGTTCAACCGTTTACCTGTGAAGACATAATAATAATCTTGTAATAATAAAGTAAATCCAATTTCATGTCCCAAACCGCCTTTGCTAATTTTTGCGAAAATTTCGTGTTATTATATATTTTTCTGTCTTTACAATTTATATTTATTGATAGTATAAATGCATTTATTTCTCATACTTTTATATATGTCTCTGTCAATATTCGAACGTTTTATTCACAGCTAAAAATAAATAATTTCGTTCGCAAACTCATTCATAACGAAAGCTTCCTGCCTCCCACGTTCTACATCTTTATGAAACTGATATATATATATATATATATATATATATATATATATATATATATATATATATATATATATATATATATATATATATATATATATATATATATATATATATATATATATATTTAGGGGGTGAATATGACTGAAAACAGAAACAGAAAAAGTTAAAAGGATATAACATGAAATTCATTGTACACATACTCATATACATTTCAAAAGTTTATTTTAAACACATAATAACATATAACCTCTGTCCTATTCGTGTTTCTACCGTGAAGCAGTTGTGTTTGCATGGCTGTGTTTCGGTTTGAAGAATGAGATATGGCAGTGAATTTACAGGGTGAAGAGAAATAACACCTTTTCTTTTTAAAATCTATGCATCACCATTTACTCTCTCTGTTAAGCGTAACGATTGACTGGTAGAGAATGCCATCAGGCATTAAGTCTGCCCTGTATACATATTCTAATGTGCGTAAAAGTATAAATAAATAAATAAACACCTGAATCCTCAGGAATGGCAACACATAGGGGTATTATGGACGAAACAGTATACTCTATTATGTTCATGGTACTTCTCATGTCTATAGACGACGGTTGCCACTTTTAATCAAGTGGGGTCAGCATGTTTACCATTCTAAGCTGCATAAAAAAATATAATTGAAAACACAGTCTCGTTATGTAGATGTTACTGCAATGAAACTTATGAATTATATTTTATGTATACGTGTAAGCTATGGGTATGTGGAGTATGTTATTCAATTAAACATACAATTTTTAAAATTTTATTATAATATCATAATTTTCATTATAAAGACAGACGCATTAAGCGGGTATTAAATGTTTTTAATTATTTCTAGCTGGTCTAACAAGACGAAATTAGATTTCAAGTTAAACCTTCAGGTTCACATCTATAAAAATCGCATCCAATTAGGTGTAATAGTTTTTGTCTAATACCAGAATAAATATATAGACAGACAGACAAAATTTACAAAAAATATTATTTTGGCCCTTATGAAAACCCAGATATAATTTTGTCTGAAATATCTTATTGTACAGATGTTGTCTAGTTATTATATTAGTATCATTAAACACTTGGCAATTGGGGGGAGAGGGATTGTTAGTAATGGAGACTGAGAATCCCATTGCTAGCAATATACCCAACCAGGTCGACCTCCTCGCGGTTCTCCCTGGAAACTATCATGGTTAATTCCTGATGAATTCATCATGATAGACTAACTGGCCTGTTTTCATTCTCATTTATCACCCTTCACTGGTGCTCCGCCAGCGTATCCCGTTAGCGCAGGCGAGGTTACCATACCATTTTCACCCATAAAAAAAAACACTTGGCAATTTATTACATAATTGCAAATTGACATAGAAATTCAGATATAAAAATTATATTCCAATAACTATTTAATGATGAAATAATTTGGAAGCGGACGGGATTGGAACCCGCACCTTCTACGAAATAAATTGCTTACTGCAATAAATGGTACAAACAATATTTTAAGTATACGTGCAAGCCATATGTAGAATATATTATTAAATTATACATACATTTTAAGTGTTCATTATAAAAGAATAAATTATCCTTGAAAATAGTCGCATTAAGTGGACACCACGTAGCTAAAATGTGTAAATAATATTTTGCGCAAACGTGCAAGCCATAATGTGTAGTATAATGTTAAATATTACACACACACAGCATAGAAACGACGATGCAGTATTCTAAATATGGTTTGCATTATGAAGTCCTTATAAATCATTTAAACTGTACATATACCTCTAAAAATCTAGATGGAGCTTCGAATGTCAGAAACGTCAGCCAATTATTGACCGCTGCAATTTTTTTATTTTTTATTTTTAAGTGTCCAAACTCATATCAGTGTATACGAAAGTCTGGAAAAATAATATAGATTAATATAGTTATTGTATGATGTACCAGCCGTTAACTGTCCACTGCTGAACATAGCCTCCCCCATAAGGGGCGTTTTGCCAGTAGTTGCCATGCTTGGCAGGTGGGTTGGCAACCGCAGTTTGGCTTTTGGTGATGTTTTAAGAGTGACGCTGCTGCCCATCTCTCCACCATGAGCTCCCTCAGTCACCTCTTACGACACCCACGGGAAAGGAAGGGTTGGCCTTGCCGGCTATCTATGCCGGGACCTACAAGTACACGACTAATTAATTTAGTACATATATAACACGATTAATGTAGTAAAAATTATTAAATAAAATGACAATTAATGTGACTAAAATGCCTAAAGACAACCTCTGCAGAGAAATGATCTGAATACATACTACTGTCTTCTTATCTTACTATATGTACTACTATATTATCTATTATTATCTATATGGGTGTATTTCTCTTTGAAAAGTGCGATGTGAGAGCGAAATTACAAGGTACAAAGGCATACCAACTCAGGTCTCATAAATAGCAAAGCACAAGGGTTTTGTTGTACTAATCTATGATACATCGGATAGTAACCCTGCCTGTGCTATTGGTGTATGCTGGCGGGGCATCAGTGATGGTTAATAGGTGAGGATGAAAGAAGGTCCGTTAGTCCATTGTGACGAATTCATCAAGAATAAACCATGATGGTTTCCAGGAAAATCGCGTAGAAGTTCACCTGCCAAGGGATTTCTAATGGATTTTAATGGTACGATTGCCCTGCTTGTGGTATCGATATACATTGACGGGGCACCACTGAGGTACGATAGACGAGGATGAAGCAGGTCAATTGGCACATCCTGATTAATTTAGCAATAATAAATTAATCACGATGGTTTCTAGGGGGAACCGCGTGGAGTTCGACCTGATATGGTATATTGTTAGCAGTGGGACCGCTAGTCCCCATCACTAACAATCCCTTTCCTCCAAGAGCAAGGAGTATCACAGATATCACAGCGTATTTTTTTATATGTAATATACATGTCTATAGGTCAAATAAACCATTGGCATGTTTGCCATTTCAAGTAAAAAAATCAGCGTTATAACCACCTATTTATCTGGCTAATACAAAATTAATTTCCTAGCCACGCTTTATTGCGGCATATTTTTATTGCGAGCAACGTTCACAGCTCGTTGCTGACCCGTTTACATTACATATTTACAAGCTTCAGAACTCGCACGCGACGGCGTTTCGCAGTTTCCTGCTGATATTTTGACCCTATTTTGTTAAAATATTGTACTTTCAGAATTTAATTTTTTTGTTAATATCCTCACTTTTTTTGTTTATACTATTCCACAAATACGAATAGCGGAATGAATTCTCCAAAAATGTTATGTATTATAGTATAAATATGGAGTGGATATAATTCAATATTTGAATAAAATAAAATAAATATGTTCACGGTTGTTATTTCACTGTGAATACCTATGTCTATAATAATGTTACATAAAGAAATGAATTGCTTGTTTATTTTTATTTATTTTATTTATTTATTCTTTATTGTACACAAAAAAATTACAACATATAATATATATAAAATAACAATATACAACAGGCGAGCTTAACTCTGTAAGAGTTTTCTTCCAGCAAACCCTGAGTGGAAAGGAGCATTAATTACTAGCGGGCAGTATGCGTACAATAATAGAAGGAAACATTATAGATGTTTCTATTAAAAAATAATATTATATAATAAT
Organism: Galleria mellonella; assembly: GCF_026898425.1. Lineage (NCBI taxonomy): Eukaryota > Metazoa > Arthropoda > Insecta > Lepidoptera > Pyralidae > Galleria > Galleria mellonella. Next base: position 1,078,304 of record NW_026442143.1, read on the forward strand.
TTTATATGTTTGTTAACGGATGAACTTAAAAAACTATTCAATTTATTTTAAAATATTTTCACCTATACTACCTGTATTATCAACGAATAACGTAGGCAATATATTATTTTTAGGAAAACTTTGACAACTCTACGAAAGTGGTAATAAAATACTATAATAATTTATCTTTCTATATTTATCTACCCGTACAAAGCCGAGGTAGATCGCTAGTTATTTAGTCTATCCAATTCATCTATACCAGACGTTAACTGTCCACTGCTGAACAAAGACTATCCCCTATTGAAGGATTTTGCTAGTAGTTGCTACGCTTGGCAGGCGGGTTAGCAACCGCAGTTAAGCTTTGGAGATGTTCTGAGAAGAACACTGCTTCCCATCTCTCGACTATTAACTTTCTTGAGTCGCCTCTTATGACACCCATGAGAAAGGAAGGGGTAGCCTATTTTATACCGAGACCACACGTTCAATATTTATAAATAATCAATTAATAATTTAAAAAATTTTATAATTATTTGTATATATTTTACGTACTTTTAAAATTAGAGTAACCTGGCTAGTTTTAAACTTAATAGGATAAAGCCGATATAAATAATTACAATACAGTACGTACTTACGATATTTATTATTCAATAACTTGATAATAATTTGACTAGACCTACTATATTAAAACATGCTAGGGATAACCCTACCGCCGTCATTCTTATTAATTTCATGATGGCAAACACCATTAATTTATTAACGGTGTTGTCAATCATCTGTGTTTTCCAGTTGAAAATGTAAATTTATACACAATGTTTTTGATATCAACAATATTAGAAATGACTACTTTTGAAATCTACAAACCAAAGTTTTAATTAAATTATAGATGAGTTATTTTAATTATAAGAAAATTTTCATAAAAAATTATAATTAGTAAATTGCAGAAAAGGTAGTTATTATATATAAATGTTTGAACTAAATATAAATACCTAATTTGGATCACATCATTTAGATTTTAAAGTACGTATTCAAGTATCTTGTAAATTATTATCTACTACATAGTTGTATCCCGCGACTTCAGCTGTATAAAACAGAATGTAAAGTATCTTTGTGTTAAGATATGATCTACCCATGTACCAAGTTTTATTCAAATCCGTTACTATGACTATCATATTAATACAATTTATAACATTAATAGGATAGCTATAACCTTAAATAACCTATTAAATTCTGTGGTACACTAATATCCCTACTAATATTATAAATTTGAAACTGAGTTTTTTGTTTGTTACCTTTTAGCGTCTTAATGGCTCGACCAGTCGTTACGGAATTTGATATACGAGTACATATAATATTTAGGAATAAGAAGGACATATGCTACTATTTATTCCTGTTACTTGACATATCCCGCTCACGTAGAAGTCGCGGATAAATAGTTGTAATAAATATTCAACAAATTATTATAAAGACTGTGATAAAAAAAGGTAAAAAATCAATACACCTGGTGTCGTTTGCGTAGATTTTTTTCTACCAAAACAAAGAAAGCATTGGTGCACCATGATAGAAATATCTGAAAAGATGGAAGCGAGTAACATCTCTAACCATCCGTAACTTCCAACTGACGAAACTTCAGCACACTGGATATTTTGTTCTGAGGAAAAAACTGTGTATTCTTTTGTTACTGAAATTTTAATATTTTCTGTTCAAAATTTAATACAACTTAAAGTAGTATTAATAATTCGCACTATAAACAACAGCGAAAACGGTACATGCACAAATAACCAAGTTTTTTTGTTTTGTGGTATTAATACAGTAAATCCAAAGTTTATATTTAGATATATTTTTGTAACACAACCCGATAAATTAGTATTATTTATATTTGAATAACTTCATATGGAACATTAATTGATAAATAAATACCAAATAAGAGATGGATTAAATAATGACGAAATCTTTAAAAGAATAATAACTTTTTTCATTACCATTATCATAACAGCAATCTGTCTATTTCTCAACACACGCCTCCTTCATAGACTGCCTAAATGAACAGGACTACTCTTACTTCAGTTTACCATTACGAAAATTTTGCTAATAGTTACCACACTTGGCAGGCGGATTGGTAACCGCAGTTTGGTTTTTAATTATGTTTTAAGAGGGATGCTACTACCAAGTCCTCGACCACCAACGATCAAGACCAAGAGGTAACTAACAGAACTTAATTCTTTTAGTCCTCTTTAAGTCCTCTTACGACATTCCCACAAAAGGAAAGGTTACCCCAGTCTATGTCGTGACCATAATGCAATAACTTTTTCTTTAATAATATTTATGTAATAACAAAATACCCATGATTATTATGAATTATATATAATAATATTGCATATCAAACTGTCCGAATGTGAAAGCTACTTATGATCATTAATTCCATTCCTTTATGTACTACTTTCACTACAAATAAATAACCTTTTTTTCTATTTGTTTTATTTCATTTCATAATCTTCAGAAATGATAATGTCATTGGCATCATAGCGTATTCCGTGATATCCAATATCAATGATGATGATGATTATATCAGCTATTAACTGCCCAAAGCTGACTATGGGCTTTCCCCATAAGTGGGGTTTTGCCAATAGCCGACACGCTTGGCATTTTTTCATATCTATAGGAAACAGTTACTATCAAGTGCGCCGTCAGCTGCTCTTCTCAGTTGCGTAAAATAATAATATTATACAAAAAGATATATAATTACATATGCTAAATCATAATAAAATAAAAATAAGAAAATTTGTCAAAAAAACAAAAAAAAATATTTAGGGGTGGGTCACCCTTATGATTGAGAGGTATGAAAAATAGATGTTGGCCGATTCTCAGACTTACCCGATATGCACACAAAATTTCATAAAAATCGGTTAAGCTGTTTCGGAGAAGTTTGGTAACAAACACCGTGACACGAGAATTTTATATATTAGATATATAATTACATATAAAGATTTTTACATCTTTTTTATCTAAATTACATCTAGTCTATCTATATAGATAGACCATATTCTGAATTAACATTTATAGCAAACTTTATCCAAATGCACAGAATACAGGTAATTAAAAATAAATAAGAGAAGTTTGCAAACTTTACATCATTAAATGTTGACGACACGAAAGGTAACAATTGTTAATTTACGATTGATTTAAACATGCATTATTGACAAAATCACATCAACATGCTTTGTGTTACAGTCGAGTTAGTTTCATTATTGGATTATTCATAGCTGACAACCCTAATTGGACTTTGGAATAAATCAATTGTACCTGTATATACGACTGATTTAATATTAGTGTGTTCGTGAATGAAGAGGGAAATGCAAGGGCTAACACATAAAGGCACTTATCAAATGAAACAACGGGTTTCCACGAAGCCTGCTCTTCTATATTGGAATAGTAAACTAAGTTAACAACTGTTCGAACACACCTAAAATTAGAACATCTATGTTGGTCGCTTTGTTGTGTCTTTAACCGACTACAAAAACTGGAGGAAGTTATCAATTCGGTTTTTTTTTGTTCGTTACCTCGGAACTTCCTCATTCATAAATTCATTGTATTATAGTTTGTAAAACTCTTATTCGGGTTCTGAACGAAAAAATTACAAAGGAACTATTATGGTGTGATTTTGCTAGGGTAGGGGTTCCAAAAAAGGTACTAAATTTCAAAATTGACTTACTAGTCCGAACTGCATATCATATAAAAGGGATTCATTTACATATTTTAAAACTGATTTTTATTTATTTTTATGCTGCATAATTTTTAATTTATAATCAAAACTATAAAAAAATTATAATTCTCACTTCATCTCCGAAATTTGGAAAGCAACAAATCTGAAATAATTACATTTTATAGAGATAGATATGAATATTACAGAAAAAAATACGAAAAATTTTCTAGCTAGCAGCTTTTTGAGAAATTATGAAAAATGTCTCCAAAAACAAACGTAATTATGTGGTTTAATTTTTAACTACAATTATGATCCAAAATAAAAAAATACAAATTACAGTATCAATAATAACAACTAATATAATAGTATGTATCTATCCATCTGTATGTACATATGTATGTATTTAAATATCTATTAGATACCTCTATTTCATATGATGGATACATTAAATGTCATTTTATCTCATATTTATATATTTATGTATGAAACTCTCGGCGTGTGAATTTACCTCACACTTGATAATTTTTATTTATTTGAAAGGTTAGAGTAGTTTGATTTATAAATCAAAATAACTGGTTTTTTTTACGATTGAAGTCTGGATTTTATTCGAAAATCATAATTTACTTCTTGTATCTGCTACTTATAATTTTTGTGAGACAAGCAAGAACAGAATGCCAATGGTAATAAATATATAAAAAATATTTTAATCTATTTGTTGTTGTAACGAAATAAAATTCATATTACTTGTATATTTTATCACACTTTTTTGTGAACAAGGCAAAGGAAATTAAGTGCCAAAAATCTCCCTATATCTCTTATTTTATCCACTTTCATAACTCGTTTCATGCACCGCCGGTTCCGGAGACTTTTGAAATATTTTTCCTAATATATAGGTATAAACTTTCTTAGTGGCGTTCTTTGAGAGAGGTCTATGTCCAATAGTGTACTAATGCAGGCTAATTATGATGATACATACTTTAATCCATTAACGTCCCATCGTTGGACATCGATCTCTCTCACAAGAGAAGTATAAATGTTCTAAAATCCCTATTGACCAAACGATTTTATATAGACTTTATTTCGACTTAACCAACTCTAGCACTTTATCTCCTTTCATTATACTGTCAATCATTCATTCTTTTTCCTTATTAATATAATAGTAAACATGAGTTTGTTTCTTACCAGTTAGCGCTTTAATGGCTTAACCAATTACTATAAATTTGGTATACACGTTATATAATATATTCGACCAGGTCACACAGCCGAAGTCGTGGATTTAAGCTAGTACTTTATATATAGAAATAGAAGAAGAACACAAAATTTGCCTAAATTATATATCATATATGTGAAAACAGGTAAAGTAATTAGATCAAACAAAGCGCTTATATACATATAAAAAAAATACAACCGTTTGGAGCTCAACCAAGCGTATTGCGGGAGGATATATCTAATTTGAATATCTGTATACTTTTGCGTATAAAAAAGGAAATTGCTTGGTAGGTACGACTAGAAGGATTTTTTATTGTATTTCACTTACCAAAGCGAATCTGTTTTATTTCCGGAGTCTGTCGGAAATTATCTCGGATAAGCCTATTCATGTAATGTACTTACTTACTCGTGTAATGTTCAAAAATAATTTAACAAATGAAAATTGTGAATACGTTAGGTATATATTAATTAGTCGAAAATAATTTAACAAACAGAAATTGTATATACGTAAGCATATATTCAAAATAAATAAATATATATTAATTACTCAAAAATAATTTAATAAATGGAAATTGTGAGTACGTAATTATATATTAGTTAGTCAAAAATAATTTGATGAATAGGGCAATGGAAAGTTCTGTCAAGTATTCGAATGTGAAATAATTTCAGAGGAGAGGTCCAATATGGCAATTTCGCATACGTGACGCCACGGGAAATACGTAGTAGTTTAATAAAGTTGAGAATTCACTGTCCGACCATACAGCTGACGTGAAGGCCTTAGAGCTCTTAACAAATCGTGATTCTTGTGGCATCCAACGCAGTTAGATATTTGATCTGGCTTCGTCTCAGATTCTTGTGTGACCATTATAAGGAAATTCGATATGGGGTACAACTCTATCGAATTTAATAGATTTGTCATTTCGGAGAAGGGTGCCCATGAGATAAATTATTCGAGCACGTGAAGCCGAGGGTAATACCTAATAATTTAATAAAGCCCAGAATGGACTATTCGACCACACGGTCGACGTGACGGCTTTCATGCTCATAACGAATCGTGATTCTTTTAACATCTGATGCAAATAAGTAGGTATTTGATCTGACTTTGTCTCGAAGACTTTTGAAGGTATAAAGACGGAAATACATTACCAGGTACGACTCAATCGAGTATCATTTGATTCCGGACAGACATTGGAATTTTATAATTTGAGAGCAGGCCCTTAGGATACAAATTGTTTGCGCACGTGACATTGTGAAATATATCTAATAATATAATAAGGCTGAGAATTCACTATCCGACCACACAGCCGACATGATGGTTTTCAAGCTCTTAAGGTATTCTGATTCTCTTAACATCCGACACAAATAAGTAAATATGTGACTTGATTTTAACTCAGATTTTTTCGAAGAAATTATAAACCAACGTCGAATCGCCTTTATAGAAAAAAAAATTCAGGCCGTGTTTTATCACTTTACAATAATGATATTAGGGGTGTAACGGTCTAACACATTATATCGGGGGGAAATGGATTGTTAGTAATGGAGACTGAGAATCCCATTGCTAGCAATATACCCAACCAGGTCGACCTCCTCGCGGTTCTCTCTGGAAACTGTCATGGTTAATTCCTAATGAATTCATCATGATGGGCTAACTGGCCTATTTTCATTCTCATCTATCACCCTTCACTGGTGCTCTGCCAACGTATCCCGTTAGCGCAGGCGGGGTTACCATACCATTTACACCCATCAAAAAAAAAAACATTATATCACAAACCAATGGTTCCGAGTTCAATCTCTGCACAATATATACATTTATTTAATGTGTATATCTTTGTATTGAATCTATACATAACATGCATTTACAAAGAGAATGTACTTAAGTGTACTTTTTTTATATATCTACTCATATTTTTTTTTAAACCTCCCTTACGAACTTTTAAAATTACTTAACGTCAATACTGGCCAATAACTTATTTTTTATTTCAATTTTCCCTTTTTTACATCGATATATTATAATTTAAGACATTATTCCAAAAAAACGGATACAAAATTTGTAAAGGACCATAACAAGTATATTCCTTATCAAAAGCAAAAAGATTATTAAAATCTCCGTAATGCGTGGTTTATATATGAGATTCATAAATTATTTTCCTATATACCGACCCATATTTCTCGGAAAAAGTTGATCAGTTTCATTAATGTTACGCATTATTGGGATTTAGATTAGCACAAGTATACTCATTTCGTTTAACGTAATAACTTATTTATAACTGCTTATACGCATATATTTTTTAACGAATATGTTTTCCTCCCGGTTTGGTCCTATATTTATTATGTGACGAATCAAACTGCTATATTTCGAAACAATATACTGCTTGTACCGAAGCAGAACATTCTGCGTTCTAAATTCAAATAGTTATAATTGAATGTGTTTACGAAACACCTTGTCGTTCGGTTATTTCATTTGTTATAAAATAAGAATACGTAATAATTTGATTGATTAAGTTTTAAATAAGAATACAGATTAGAAAGTATTTTTTACTGAATATTTGATTATGATGTCAACCATTAAGTGTCCACTGCTAAACATGGCCCTCGTCTATAAGGGGAGTTTTGCCAGTAGTTGTCACGCTTAGCAGGAGAGTTGGCAACTGCATTTAGGATTTTGTGATGTTTTAAAAGGGACACTGCTACCCACGGAATATTTACATGTTATTAATACTGAATCAAGTATTGACAACTTGGCACTGTAAGTAAAACCGTATGCAAAGTTGAAGTGCTGTAAATTGATATAGGCGTCTATATCGCTTACAAAATTTATGTTCGCACGTGACGGATTGTATCACAAAGTTTTGGAGCATACACGAGTAGATATGAGTAACACAATGTAAAGTAATAAAACCAAAGAAGTACTGAAGAGGTTTTCATTCTACCCGATGAAACAAATACTCATAAATAATAATTTGTTTTTATTTATTGGCAGATAAAGATAAGATGTGATATTTACGAAAGTCGTTTATTAAATTAGGATTAGGATGCTATCTATTTATGAGAGTATAATATAACTAAATACTTATTTATTATAATAAATAGATATTATATCTACGTATAAGAATAGAATAGAATAGAATAGAATTTTATTGCTAACTGTGTACATACATATAGCAGTAACTATTGCTTTGAATTTGACATCAGTATCAACAGTTATACCCTATCGGGCATGCAACAATTTAAGAACAGCAATTATATTAACATCGAAACATTCAATACTATTACCATTACTTGATTACAAATATATATGAAATATTATACAATACAATTAACAAGACAAAGAATAATCATAACCAAATTAAAATAAAATGAACATAATTTCGCTTACATGTCAATTATTATTAATAATTAATTTAATGAGTTTTAAGATTAAAGTATTCATTTAAATTATAAAAAACATAACTATAAGTAAATGTAACATATTGAAAAACGGGACAGTTTAGGACAATTTAAATGGCTCTATGTGATATGTATCCATGTGGTCCCATAGGATACTCACTCTTTCCTTTCCCGTGGGTATCGTAAGAGGCGACTAAGAAAACTTAATATTCGAGGAATGGACAGCAACGTTCCTTTTGAAATATCACCAAAGCCTAACTGCAATTTTCAACCCGCTTGCTAAGCGTGGCAACTACTGGCAAATCCCCCCAATAGAGCGAGGCCTACATTATGCAGTAGACAGTTAACGGCTGTATGATGATGATGATGATGTTACATATTATATATAAAAATATTTTTCTATTTATTTATAAAATTACGTATGATAAATTGCATATAGCATTTATTTATTACAATTGTCATAAGTACATCAAAATTGTCATAAGCACTTGTCGATATCCAATGACTACATGAACAGTTTACATGGTAAACTTAAACATAAAAATGCTGACATAACAGATAATTCTATTAATATTTGTGACATAAGGACTATGACTGCAGATTTAAACTGCTCACAAAGACAAAGGGAAAGCAATCAGAATTAATAATTGTTCATCAGAACATACAAAGTTTTCCCGGCAGCGAGTTAATTATACAATTATTTTTAGAAAAGTATAATATTGATATTGTCTGTTTCACAGAACATTGGCTTAAAGAAAGCAATATGATGTTCAATTTAAATAATTATAACGTTGTCAGCTGCTTCAATCGAAAGTCAGTTAACAGAGGCGGGTCTATGATAATTGCAAGAAATAATATTAAAGTAAAGGAACGTGCTGACATTGTTAGACTTTCTATTGAGTGTTGTATAGAATTATCTTGTATAGAACTAGAAAATTATATCCTTATATGTGTGTACAGGCCTCCTAATAGTGATTACAATGTTTTTGAAGGGGTGATGGAGGATATTTTAAAAAAAGTATTTAATAGTATTAAAAAAATTATTGTATGTGGAGATTTTAACGTTGATATTCTTTGTAACACACCCACATGTACAAAATTTATTAGTTTATTTCAGTCGTTTGATTTATGTCATGTCTTTCATGAACCCACTCGTGTAACTGCCACGTCTGCTACTTGTCTTGACAATGTTTATTGTAACTGCGAGTATACAGAAAAATTCATAATAAATAAACTTCCTTCAGATCACTGTGGTCAAGTTGTTAAGTTTAGCAGTCAAATCAATAAAGTCAACAATAATAAAAAATCAAAAAGACAAATAAATGTTTACAATATTAATAAATACAAAAGCGCGATTAAAAATAAATTGGATTTGCTGTTACAATCTAGTAATAATCCTGATTATCTTTACACCAAGCTAATTAATATTTTATCCGGAGAATATGAACAATTTTTCAAGAAAAAAGAAGTTCATGTTAAATCTAAATTCACGGAATGGGCAACAATAGGAATACTTAAAAGTAGAAATATTTTGTTTGATTTATACGATCAAAAAAAATATCGATTTGATGACAAATTCACCACTTATGTAAAAAATTATTCTAAAATTTTTAAAAAAGTTTGTATTATGGCTAAGTCTAATTATTTTAATAAACAAATTAAGCAGTCTTCTGACAAAATTAAAACCATCTGGAGCATTATAAATAAAGAAACTGGAAGATCTAAAATAGCCTGTAATCAATTTACATTAAATTATGATAATAAATTAATATCAACAACAAAAGATGTAGTTAATATTTTTGAAGATTTTTTTGCTAATATTCCGATTGATATTACATCTTCTCTGGACTCATCTCAATCTCGAGCAAAAAAATTACTAGAGACTAATATCGGTTGTTGTTCTTTAAGATTTAAATTTTCACATGTTAGCCCCTTTCATATCATAAAAATATTCAAACAGCTAAATTTAAAAAATACGGAAGACCTTTGGGGCATGTCTGTAAAAGTAGTTAGTTCTTTCATAGATATTGTTGCTCCATATCTAGCCACTATTTTTAATAAATGTATTGATAATGGCGTTTTTCCACATTTAATGAAATTTAGCAAATTAATCCCACTATTTAAATCAGGAGATAAATTTGAGCCAGGGAACTATAGACCTATATCTATTTTGCCAGTTCTAGTAAGGTGTTTGAAAAGATAATGTTAAATCAAATGTTACATCACTTCAGGGTTAACGGACTGCTTCACAGTCAGCAATATGGTTTCACCGCCGGCAAGTCTACCACTGACGCAGGTGTTGCGCTAGTGACACATATTTTCGAATCTTGGGAGAGGTCACAGGATGCACTCGGAGTTTTTTGTGACCTATCAAAGGCATTTGACGCAAGTGTGGATCATAAAACGCTTTTGTACAAGCTCGAACATTATGGTATAAGAGATAATGATCTAAAATTAATGAGAACTTATTTAGAGGATAGGGTTCAAACTGTAGATATTGACGGTGTAAAATCTAAGGGAGCTAATATTAAGATGGGCGTTCCACAAGGGTCAATCTTAGGCCCCTTTCTCTTTTTAATCTACATAAATGACCTTCCCTTTATGGTAGAGAAAATTGCAGATATAGTGCTGTTTGCGGATGATACTTCGTTAGTGTTTAAAATTGGACGTCAAAGTAATCAATTAGACGATGTAAATTGTGCTATGTCTGCAATATTAAATTGGTTTACATGTAATAACCTATTATTAAATTCCAGCAAAACAAAGTGTATAAAATTTACACTTCCTAATGTAAGACTAATAAATACACAGTTATTGCTTAATGATGAAATAGTAAATTTTGTTAATGATACAGTTTTTTTAGGTATAACAGTGGACTCGAAATTACAATGGGGGCCCCATATTTCAAAATTGGCCAGTAGACTCAGTTCTGCTGCATATGCAATTAGAAGAATTAGACAATTAACAGACGTGGCAACGGCTAAACTTGTATATTTTAGTTATTTCCATAGCATAATGTCTTATGGCATACTGCTGTGGGGTAAAGCAGCCGATATAAATACTATATTTGTTTTACAAAAGAGAGCCATACGTTCTATTTATGGTATGGGTTCGAGAGAGTCATTACGTCAGTGCTTTAAAGACTCAAATATCCTCACAGTTACTTCACAATACATTTATGAAAATATTATGTATACACGGAAGAACTTAGAGAGTTTTAAAAAACTCAAAGACTGTACAAGTAGAAACTTACGCAATATAAATAAGCTTATTTTACCTAAATGCCGTCTGCACAAAATCAGTAATTCATTCTATGGTAATTGCATAAGATTTTATAATAAACTGCCGGAATCTGCATTAAATCTGACAGAGAGGCAATTCAAATCTTATATTAAACAATTTTTATGTAAGAAAGCCTATTACAGGATAGACGAATTCATAGATGACAACATATCAAGTAAATAATTAGTTTATTAGCATACAACGTTATAATTTTATTTTCTCATTGCTTTCTTGATTTAATTGATTAATTTTAGAAATATGAAAGCGTAGCGGTTTTTTGTATTAATTGCCGCATGCATTCTTATGTAAAATGTGAATACTATAACTATCAGATGGCAATTGTGAGTAGCTTTGACGTGGTCTAGTGTTTTGAGTAGTCATGCTCACTAAAATGTCCAGACTTGTGGCGGCGTGGTGGGCCGGGTCATTGGGCTCCCTAAAATATGGTCGAGCGCAGTGATGGCTGGCTCATCCGTCATACTCGTGAACGGGTGCTGCTTGTAGGGACTGGTCTGCTCTAATCACTATGACTGATTTCCTCTTATTAATTGTTTAACCAGTTGGTTATGTATTCAATATTTTTTTTCTTTTTGAGTATTTAATTGAATTAGTGCTAATTGGTGGTTTGTATTCACACAATTAAACTTGAAAATGTAAAGTAATAATAAAATTATTTAAAAGAGCAACACGCAAGTTTCTTGCTCGTTCTTCTTGTGATGAGACAGCTTTCCGAACGAGCGGTAGATTAAAAAAAAATGTAATGACTTTTCAAAAGTGCTTCAATGTAAGTTTATTTGAATAAATGATTTCTATTCTATTCTATTCTATTCTATTCTAATGAAAAGGCAAATAAATATTTTTCTATTCTAAATTCCAACATGCTGGGCGATATATCGGAAAATAGCGTGTTACGTTCCCTGTAACGGCAATGCTCAATAAAAGTCTTTTGCCTGACATAGGTAAAAGTTCAAGTACCTCGCAAAGTACTCTTTTTTTTAAATAAAAATAGTCTCTATTTGACTACATTTAAACAAATAACGACTATTGTCATATATATTTACCTATTTTATATAATTAAAAAAAAATTATTTTTTAATAAATTATAATCTGTTAGGTTGAAATAACCTTCTATCTTTTTTATAATAGTTCGACATGTGATGACGCAAGAAATGCCTGCAGAAGCAAGTTTTTTTTTAATGGGTGATAATGGTATGGTAAACCCGTCTGCGCTATCGGTATACACTGGCGGGGCACCCGTGAGGGATGACAGATGAAGATGAAAGTAGGTCAGTTAGCCCATCCTGACGAATTAAACTAGAATTAGTCACGATGGTTTCCAGGGGGAACCACGTGGAGGTCGACCTGACAGGGTATATTGCTAGTAATAGAGCTATTTGACCCCATTACTAACAATCCCTTTCCCCCCTGCAGAAGCAAGTTTCGGTGCACAATTTAGCTAGACTGACCTATATTGGCAGGGCCCAAGCGATTAGTTAGGTCAATCTAGCTTTGAGGGAATTGTTAGCAATGGAGTTTGACAGCCCCATTACTAGCAATATGCCCTATTAGGTCGACCTCTACATGGTCCCTGGAAATCATCGTGAACAATTCTTCAATTCAGTTAAATTCGTCACGATGGGCTAACTGACCTGCTACATCCTCACCTATCATCCTTCACTAGTGACCATGTGTTTCCCCCTGGAAACCATCGTGGTGAATTCTAGTGGAATTCGTCACGATGGACTAACTGAGCTGCTTTCATCCTCATCTATCATCACTCACTGGTGCCCCACCAGCGTATACCGATAGCGCAGGTGGGGTTACCATTCCATTATCACCCATTAAAAAAAACATGAGAGGTTAATCTACATTTTAAAACTACGATATAAGTAGTAGCCTTCATAGAAAACTAAATAAAATTAGGAACTAATATTTACTAACATGAATTAGTTCCGTCTTTTACCACTAAATCGCAAATGGCGCTATTTGTCGCAGAAAAGTACAAAGTAACTGTTGAGTTTCTTGCGGTTTCTCTTCAGCCGATAACATTCCAAATCTATCAGTAGAATCTTAGAAAAACAACGCTATAAAAGAGCTCGTAAAGAAGTTTATTTGACTAAAGATTATTTCTAATCTATTCTATAATTCATTGCGCGATTAGGAAGCAATCGTACTATGTAATACAATATTTATAGAATTAGCAGCTGTTTGCGCAGTGTTTGCGCGGTGTTAGCTTTACGTTTTATCTTACATCTTACTCTATTTCGTGAACTGTATGCGCAGTGTTTGCGCGGTGTTAGCTTTCATTTTATCTTAAATTTTACTCTACTAATAAAAATGTAACCAGACAATGTCTATTAATGGAAGATATTTAATAAAAATTAAATATAAGGTGATTTAATACTTTTTATTCATTTATTAAAAAAACTAAAATAAAGAATAATCATACAAAAAAGCATTAAATTAAATTTAATATTACAACTATTGAATGCCAATAATAAATATATTTTGCAATAAACAATGTCAAATTCATCTGTAATATATATGTCAAATTAATTTTTAATTCTGGTATTTATATTTATATCTAGTATGCTGGTACTAATTGATGCCAAAACAATAAGTTTTAAAAAAATCGTCTATATGTTTGTACCAGCATTTCTCGAAAACTACTACACCAAATTACATATGGTTTTTACAATTTTTTACTAACCAAAAATCTGTATATTTTATCTTGACACTATTATCTACGAATAGAAACAGTCTATTTCTTTGGTTTTCCTACTTTTGAAATCCAAGTGTATGAAATAGCGGGCATAGTAGAGAATAAGAGAAATAAGATAAGGGGCCGAAACCTAGTATGTCACGTATACCTCGTAAAGTGAGCCGACGATAACCAACGGGCGCGAAGGAAACAAGCAACTGAAATAAAAGTGTGAAATGAGTTACGTTTTATTGCCAATCTTCGTGTCAGAAGATACCCAGAATCCAACATTATTGGGCTGGATTTATCATGTCTTGCTCTCAACTAGATTGATGTTGTTATTTGTAGTATACATTATAAATATATAGTGCCACTTGTTTATTTATTTTTAATATCAGGATAGGATTATAGAACTACGTGAAACAGTGGTTTTTTTTAATGGATGATAATGGAATGGTAATGCCACCTTACCTATATGTTATGCTAACAGTATACATTGATGGGGTACCAGTGGGGATGATAAGTGTGAATGAAAAGGCAAGGCAGTTAGCCTATCGTGATGAATTAACCTGGAATTCACCACGATGGTTTCCAGGGAGGACCACGTGGAGGTCGACCTAACAGGATAGCATATCCTAGCTATCCCATTGCTAGCAATGGGACTGGTAGTCATTAACAATAATGGTACATTATTAACAATCGCTTCCCTGGCACAGTGGTTGGCAAATTGCTTTGCGTAAACGAGGTCCCCAGTTTGGGCCAATTTGGGAAACGAAATTTTCTGAACTGACTCGGGTCTTTGTGTTCTAGATTGTACTCCCAGATGTTCATTGTCTGTTTCCTCATAATACAGAGTAATTTATATAGCTTAAAGATCAAGTGATCATCATATCAGCCTTTACTGTCCACGGCTGAATATAAGTCCCTCTTGGGGGGTATTGCCAGTAGTTGCCACGCTAGGCAAGCGGGTTGGCATCCACAGTTAGACTGAATTGTAATTGTATATTTTTATGTTATTGGTGCAATAAAGAGTTAAATAAATGAATGTTTATTAAGGACCAATGATCTTTGTAAAAGTATTTTTTTTATTTTGAATATAATTACCTAATGTTTTTTAATGAGTTCTTATTTCATCACAAAAGTGTATTTCTATTATCTTAACATGCAATAATAAAATTATATTTGGTTATAAATGTTAACAATTTAGTAGTAAAGTTGTTTGATTAATAATACAGTTACCTGGGCACAATACGTCAGTCTTTAGAAGCACGTTCTCATTATCCTGTGACGCTTGTAGTACTGAGAGATGCAAAACATGCAAGTGGTATATTTTAATGAATTGGTCTACTTATTATTAAGATTGTCGTCTTTGAAATTAAAATGCATGATAACAAAGAACACTTTAAAATAAAGTAAATTGTAAAAAAATTTATCAAGGAAAATCCTTACTTTCTTAGTAATTTTAAATAATTTAAGATTTTGTTCTACAAAAAGACCGAGTTTAATTGTGACAAAATCAGTTATTTTAATTTAAAAACTAAACTATTTAAATTGATTTTAATAGTACCTCTATCCCATTTGTATTTTTTATGTTTGCATGGTTGTATTTTGGTTTGAAGGGTGGGATATGGCGTGAATTTACTGGGTACAGAGGAATAACACCTGAGTCCTCAGGAATGGCAACGCATGGGGAGGTATCATGGGCGAAACAGTATACTCTGTTATGTCCATGGTACTGCTCATGTCTATAGGCGATGGTTACCACTTTCCATCAAGTCGCTTGCTGTCTTGGCCGTCAGCTTGTTTGCCAGTCTAAGTTGTATAAAATATATATATATATATATATGTGGTGTGTACTAAATTTCATTAAAATCTTTGGAGTAGTATTTGCTTGTAAGAGTAACAATTAGCAGTTCATACAACTTTACAAACTTCCGCGTTTATAATAAAACTAGGGTTAATAAGGATTGTTATTGTTGTAATAAGGATTATATAATAAATTTTAATGAAAAATTTAATAACAATATATAATATTGTAACCTGTGGATGAAATTTATTAAAAACAAACAACGCCAATCAACTTCGCTTATAAACCGCAGGATCTAATCAGAAAATACAATCAAGCAACAGTACCTAAGCTGCCAATAAAAGGGGTTAATTGATTTCTGATGTTTTACTACAAAAGCCTGGAAGAACCCGCTCCCTGAGCATCGATATAAGAGGACTCGTTCAATAGAATGACGTCAGCAACTAAGAAAATTGCAGTATTGGAGATCGTTGGTCGAAATAATAAGAGTTCTAATTTAAGATAGTTTGGCCAAAAGAAAGCATAAAATACGCGGTTCCCCCTGGAAACCATTGTGACTAATTTATCGTTAAACTCATTAAATTTGGGCTAACTTACCTGCCTTTTCATCCTCATCAATCATTCCCCACTGGTGCCCCGCCAGTGTATACCAATAGCAAAGGCGGGACTACCATTCTATTGTCATTCATTTAAAAAAACTACGGTTGCCAACCCACCTGCTTAATGTAGCAACTACTTGCATAACCTCCCTTATGGGGGAGGCTTATGTTTGCACTGGACAGTTTATGACTGATATTATTATGATAGTACAATTATGTATTAATTTACACACTCGTACATAAACACATTTATGTACCTTACAAACACAAGCACACGCCTTTGAATACATACAGATATTATTCTCTTTACACATTCTTTCCATAAATCCACACATCTTTATTAAACAATAATAATAAAGCGTTATAATACATTGGTTACGTGATATAATTACAGCTGTGAAGGGGACCTGGTGACCCGTAAATACAAATAGATTCACCCATACCTATGACAGGCGTCAGTTCTATCCAGTTCATAAAATTTTATTTATACACTTGTGAGAATAATAAATAATATTTTATTATTAGTTTATATATTTATTCATTAACTACAGTAAAATTAAGGACTTACTCCTAATTGAAACTATTTTAAAGTACAGAATTATGTCAGATATACATATGTAGAAAAAAATCTGTAAGTGTGATAACAAAAGTAATCAAATACAGACCGAAGAAGAATTGGTTATATAAAAGTCCTTTCCACTTATCTGATCAGGACAAATACACCAACAAACTTCTCAATAAAAGAGCATTATCACGCCCCAGTTTGCTGGGGAAAGTACGCGGTCATCGATTTGCTAGCGCCGGAACGATAAAACTAAAAAAGATTCGCTAAGCGATTCCATCTTTGAAATGAAAATAATATCCCTTGGAATCGAAAAAAAAAACTAAGAGGTATGATAGCCATTTCGTTCTTTGAAGGGAACAATGAAGAGCTTTCTTTCAATACTCCGCATTCAATAATGTATAGGATATTAAGGACCGGATATCTTTAATCTAGGAAAAAGTCTAATATACAAACTAATTATTAAATCTTTCATGCAAACACATTATTCCTTCCTTCGATAGTAGGTTAATTTAAAAAGTTATTCAAAATAATCACTAATCTAATAAAATATCAACGCTAAATTATAGAGTTCGGGGAAAAATAAAAAAGAATTCCTCGGGTTTCAGTTGCGAAAAAAAAATTACCAGTTTTATATTACACTAGTGACCCGTCCCGACATTTTAAGGAAAAATAGGTAGACCTCTAATTTTTTTTATAAATAAATTACAAGTATTTTTGAGTTTACTCGTTCCAAATAAATAATCAAATCATTATTCTTCATGCCTCTTATTTAGATTAGATAATAATGAATGTATTTGTTATTCACATTTACTCTCAAGGAAACGAAATTTCATAAAATATCTACTCATAAACTGTGAAATTAAATTTGTACTTCACATTTTAGATTTGAGTAACTTAACTGTATTTACATTTTACCTCTTAACAACCTGCAATTTCGTTTATATTATATAATTTAAAATATCTCCGTGAGTTTTTATAAATATTCATTCTCGGGTCACCTGCGATACTTTGTGAAACTTTTTGTTCTTAAGTACTTACAGTTGTCTAATAACTTTAGATGTTCTTTATATTTTAAGTAAGTCTTTGTCTGCGAACGCATTAATTTTGGTTCAGTCTTTAGGGTTCTGTTCACATTCAAGAAACCCATAATGTGCCAACGATACAGGTGTATAAGTGGCAAGCCTCTACACTCAGGTTATGGAATGACTCAATGGTTGCGTGCTGCGCGGTTTCAGAGATGTTTCCTCCCACGAACACTCAGGTTGTGGAATGAGCTCCCTGCTGAGGTTTTCCCAAAAGACTACAGCATGGGATTCTTCAAAAGGGGGGTAAAGAAGTTTCTTCAGGATCAGCATCACGCGCTTAATACCTCTGGTATTGCAGGCATTCATAGGCTACGGTAACCGCTTACCATCAGATGGGCAGTATGCTTGTTTGCCACCTCAGTAGTATAAAAAAACCCTTATCGATTATCGAAATAAGATATTAGGGTACTAAGTAGATAAGTATAGAAATAAAATCTCTGCGATATGAAGTTGAATTTTTATATTTTTAATAACACGCAATAAACATTTATAATTTAAGAAAAATAGGATATAAAATACAATGACAACTTAATCACTGTGATATGTGAGCTTGGTGATCTCCACATATTTCTTGAAAGGTAAGGTTTGGCATCGCTTTTCTCATTTCTTGCTCCACATTTGTCTTTGACAGACATTTGCCTTCACTTTATTCACGTTTTAACTCGTCTTTTTATATCCAAACGTTGCTAACCGCTGACGAATAAACTCGTCATTGCACTAGCGTGTAAGTACGTTATCCTTCCACGACGAGCAAGACCGTTTGAATTACAAAGCTTTCATGACCAAAAAATTACTTTTCTTTGTATTTAAGTTTTTATCGCAATTTTAGTTTATTTCCAAAGACTTCACCCATGATGGAATTTCCGGTCAGCAAAGTGTTAACGAACACTAGTACCTATCGGCGAGTGAGCCACACATGCATTTGAGCGATTTGAATTGTTTTTTTATAGCCTCGAGTATCTCAATTTCATTTCCAGGCAATGGTAAACAAATATGTCGCGGTACCCCTCTATACTCTCTATAGTGTACACTTTGAGAACCCCCGAACTGTATCAATGGAGAATTATATTTTAATAATAATTTTAGTTCTTTTTTAGTTGTTAATTGTCACAATATTGTACACCGCTCTACCTGCTGACATTGATGCACCTTTCCACATTGGATTTGCTGAAAAAAAACTCTTTTAGAGTTGAACTCGCATTTGTACATGTTCTGTTCTAGTTCTGTCATATTATTGTGTATAATTAAAGTATACAATAAAGTATAAAAATTAAATAAATAAAGAATATATAAGTTTTTATTTTGGAAAAAAACAGTAACTTCACTCATGGTAAAACTAATATGAGATCAACATGGAAGTAAACCTCATCAATGTAAAAGAATAACTTAAATTGGTTTAGAATTAGTTAAGATTTCGCGTAATACATTTAGCGTATATAAACATAAAGGCGAATTGAGAAATGATTTCTTTTTGTAATCATTAACAAATTTGACTTAAAATAAATTTTTGACATCCGTCAAAGTTACTTGTTATTACTATTATATTTTATTACAAGGTATGCGTTAAAAACTATAGTTGCAGAAGTTTTTTTTTTTTAAAAACGAACTACTAAGTATACTATTATTACAAATCAAAATCACTTAAGATATGTTCCCTATATTTGGAACATACATAGGTAAGAAGCTACATTAATAAACTTTCTTTATAAACCCAATTGGGTTTTGGCATTCGATACAAAATGTACTTTGCCATTTGTATTAGTGCTTATTGATGTGTCAGTAACAGAAATATACTCGTATTATTTACTACGAGTACGCTATGTGTACAGTTCTAGAGGCATTGATCAAAGGATTTCACCAAATCTCGGAAATTTCTCGACTACAGCTTTATAGGGTACATTATACATTTTGTAGAAAGCTTTATATGTGTTTTATCTTCTCAAATAATCATATATAATATAATATTTACTATCTAGAGTATATATCTGTTTATTTAAATGTATTTATGATGAAATCGTATTATTGTTTAACGATAAACAAGCTGAAATGGTAGTGAGCTTGTTATAGAGCTCAAAGTAAAGATAACCGATGGGAAAGTTATGTTAACCGATGTTCTTGAGTGGCGACCCCGTAAGGCCAACGCAATGTATAATGATCCCTACTAAATGAAGTGATGACCTCAAACGCAGTGCGAGTTAATAAATGCAGGTGGCTTAGGATGGTTCCATATGGCAGTCTATGGGGGAGGACTATGTTCAACAGTGGATAGATAACGTCTGATATAACGACGATTTATATCAAAACTTTATAGTAGAGGAAGATATTGCAAAAAGTCTTGGGCTTGAGTTACTCTGTCTTATGTATGTTTCTGTCGTAAAACAGCTGTGTTTTCATGGCTGTTTTAGTTTGATTCAGTGGAATATATTTATGAAATTATAGTACAAGGAGGTATAGGATCATGGTCCTCAGGAATGGCAACACATGAGGGGTGAATCTGAGTACATTCTGAGACGTTATTTATGCTGTATGCATATATACATATTAATAGACTATGGATATCACAATTATATAAAATAAATGTTTGTGTCGACATCGGTTGTTGTTACACAATTTTCTTCACAAATTAAACAATTTTCAACATTTTTAATTCACATATTTAAAACTAGCTTTTACCAGCAACTTTGTCCTAGTGATCGAGATATGTTGACGGGAAATATTTATTCTTCACCTATATACTAAATTTCATAGTGATTGGTTAAGTCGTTAATGCGCTAAGAGGTAACAAACAAAGTCACATTTATATTTGTAATATTAGAAAGGATATGCTCTGATAGCAGACATACATACATATATTTATTTATTTCAATAAGATTTTTTATGCAACTTAAAATGGTAATCAAGCTGACGGCCCACCTTATGGAAAGTGGTAACCGTCGCCTATAGACATAAGCAGTACCATGGACATAACAGAGAGCACTGTTTCACCCATGATACCATAGATATGCGTTGCCATTCCTGAGGACTCAGGTGTTATTCCTCTGTACCCTGTAAATTACAAACACCAATAATATGTTCACAATAATAATCGTAATATCTTTTAGTCTTTGCTTTGTCTAATGCTGATGTTCTTTTAGATTTGAGCAGTTTTTCGTCAAATATTATTTTTTTATATAATATATATGTAATGTAGGTAATATGAGTATTAGGTATATATATATATATATATATATATATATATATATATATATATATATATATATATATATATATATATATATATATATATTATTTTTGAATTACGGCTATAATTTAATATTGTTCATAACGTTGCATCATCAATTACATTTTCTGTTATTCTACTAGTAAATAACGCCATATGGTATTCAGTCTGCCAATTACACTTTCTAGAAGTATTAAGGTTTCATAAATAAATATATATACAGAATATGTGCAATAAGTAAGCTTACGGCTAAATGAACATATCAATTAAATCCTATACAGCTCGTAAATATTCCGCATTCAAAGTCGGACAGCTCGAATTGTTGACAATCGGTGTCTTACTGTCCGGCTCGACCCACTGAAACTGCGTAGAAATGTTGCATCTCTGTGCATCTTCTACCGAATTTATCATGGGGAGTTCTCTGAAGAATTGTTCGGATTGATACCTGCTGCTGATTTTCACCATCGTACAACCTTAAAAAAAACTAAAATTTCACACCATCTGGACGTAGGTGGCGGTCCTCCACCGTGCGTTTTTCAAGACACTTTCTCCCACACAACCATCTTTGAATCAACTTCCAGCAGCAGTATTTCTGACCCAATACAACAACATTGTAAAATATATATATATATATATATATATATATATATATATATATATATATATATATATATATATATATATATATATATATATATATATATATATATATATATATAGCTTACGAATTTGTTAAAAGCTTTCATATCATAAATGGATAGCTGTAGGTATGGAACGTCCAGGGGCCAATTGTTTCGTATAAAATCCCCGTGTATCCACATCGTATCGCACAAGTAATGTACCGGGCCAACAATTTGAAATAATATCGGTACCCCTAAAGAGAAAAGGGATACTTTTCTCTTACGGGAATGTGCGAAAATATTCGCTGTATACTTGTTATATATTACAGATATTTATTAATTTTGCCTGCAGCTTCGTACGCCTGGGTTTTGGAAGTAGGTAAGTATGGTTATAATTTAATTATGTTTATAAAACTTTTTATTATTTGTTTACAACGATTTAAAAATATAATACATATTTATTTATTCTTTATTGCACAATAAAACATTGTACAAGTGGCGAGCTTAATGCCATATGGCATTCTCTGCCAGCTTACCATTCACATTACATAAAAAAATTGGAATAAATTTTGTTATAAGTAACTAATTATTATTCGATAAAACCTTAAAAAAGAAATCGTATACCGTCGTAATGGGCAACAATGTGTATTATCATGCGACTTTACTCGCATGTGTTAAAATAAAATGTACGAGTACTCTACATGCCTAATGAAAGATGTTCATGCCCTTATGTGTACAGATTCATCCATTCAAGCAAGTTAAATGAAATCAGTTAAATCATTTAGCTGTTTAAGCATAATTGAGTAAAAAAATGTGAAAATATTCCAATATATCTAGGGTTTTATACTATGTCCGTTATTATAAATATCTATACAAAAAACAAATCGTTAAATATCCAAATACGATAATTTATAAAAATACAAAACATAAATTCGTAATTTCTGAGACTTTATTTAATTGTCATCTTCACTAAACTTATTAATCTGAGAATGGTATAATTAAAAAGTATCCATAAATGAAAGTCATAGAGGATATTAATCTAAAAGTTCTTTTTATTAGATTGACTCGAATCTTAACGAGACCAATAAAAAAAAATCAGCAAATTCAATATTAAGAATTTCAGATTTTAAGAAAAACGGCCCGCGAAAATATCCAAGTTAATTCAATCGTGATAAAATTAACATGGGACCTGCATTGAAGTAAACCCTATCGATTGTTAAAAGAATTATCATAATCGATTCAGAATTGTCGTAATCACCTTTATCGCTATACTTTTATTTGCCTTTATTTGGAACTAATTTGAACCTGGGACTTTACATGCGCGAATTAAGATAAATTTTATCCATATAGTATATGATTCATTTATTTATTAAATATTTTTAAAATTCATTCAGCAATTTAAACGTAAATCTTCTGCTATGCTAGAAGATGTCATTTTAACCAATTTCAAAAATAAATTTTCGATTGTAGAAAAAGAATGTCATACTTCTGTGTAATACCTCATGTCAAGTATCTATGCGCTCAATTTATTTATCAGTGGTATAAAAAAATAATATTTAAATAACTTTATTGACCAAAATAAAATATGGTACAAACGGCAAACTAGTAGCATTCTCTATCAATCATCTTTTTTGGAACAGACTGACGTAGATACACGACTCCGCGTTCCAAATTCAATTTATATTTTAAATCTAATGACTCTATGAAACGTCTCATAATCGTAAATAATTACTTATGTACAGATCACAATGATTATAAATTTAATTAACTAACTTCTATTATACCTAACTGTAACTATCTCGCACGGATTATATTATTAAAGGACGGTTTCAAATGTTCTTCTTATCAGGTTGTCAACTCATGTATTTATACATTATACTTGATGTAATTTAAAATTAAATAAAGCAATTTTAATTCTTTATCTCATTATTCGTAGGTGTATTTTATTCGTGTTAAAATAAAAATAGTGAAGAACCATTTAATATTAATTTTGTCTTAACAGCACTTTTAACTTTATATCTTAAAATTAAAAGTACTCTTAATTTAGGAGATAAAACTAAAAGTACTTATAATATTTAGGTGGATACTTGTATCACAGAAACAGGACACCGTAAGTGAAGTCTATAAGATATGCATAGGGAGAATACGCAGTCACGTACGCCTGCGACAGCTTAAGAACACCATTAAGTCGACCCACTAACGCGAAAAATTACTTAAATGCATCACAGTATATTTTCCGCCATAATATAACTTTGTAGCAAATATGTTATACCACAGATAAAGTAATAGTTTATAGTAACCAAGCATTAAAATGCCGTATTCATACTGATAGTTTTTTCAGCCATAAATACATTGTACGCTACTGTATATAGACTTATTTATACTTCAAAATTTATAATTGACTATAGTACAGTTTAAATAAAGTATAAATATTTTAAATCATGCATATTTCAATTAGCCGTATGTGCCCGGCATAAAAGGTGCCCCTTCCTTTCCGGTGGATGTCGTAAGAAGCAACTAAGGGAAGGTGAGGGATGGACAGCAGCGTCCCTCTTAAATTATCTCTAAAAGCCTAACTGCGGTTGCCAACTCGCCTGCCAAGCGTGACAACTACTGGCAAAACTCCCCTTACAGGAAAAACTTATGTCCAACAGTGGATAGTTATCGGCTGAAATATTAATAATAATATATCAATTGTCGACTCCAGATAAAAAAATTGGAAATAAATAATACTATAATAGATAGGTGCTATTACAGCAATAAACAAATACCAAAAAGTCGAGCCATGAAATGATTTTCATCTCATTAAAATACGAAATGATAACAAACTTTTCAAACAAAATTTACGCATAAAGTTATTTATTTTAGATAATGAACTTCAGAGAGGAATCCTATTCTTAAATTCAGATCATAAACTCTGGAAATTCTCTACGTTGTCGGCTTTAAAGTTGATTAAATTTTGCAGATTTTCAATGAAAATTCCTTTCAGATATAACAATGTAACATAAATTTGTCATGAATGATTTGCATTTTTAAAATACTAATATTTTGTTTATTGACAACAAATTGACATATTTTCATATTTATTATATTTGCAACTAGCAGACCGCCCCGACTTCGCGTGTTTTTATTGGAAATTATATATAACCTACGTAACTCACAGATAATGTAGCTTACTATTAGTGAAAGCTTTTTTAGAATTGGTTAGATACTTTTAGAGTTCATAATTTATAATCAAAAATAACCAGATTATTTCATCAACTTTATTAGATTAGACTAGCATATAAAATTATTAATTTTTAAAAGATGTTTTAACTGTATTTACTACTAACATTATTTATTTATACTCATTCATATCAGCCGTTAACTGTCCACTGCTGTACATAGGCTTCCCTTGCAAGGAGATTTTAGTTGAAGTCACGCTTGGCAGATAGGTTGGCTTTGAGGAAATCTTAAGTGGGACGCTGCTACCCATCTATCAACAATTAGTTTCCTTATTTGCCTCTTACGACACTCATGGGAAAGAAAGAGATGGCCACATGACAGATATTATGTCGTGTCCTCTTATCTATCGTCGTATCCTAACATCCAGTTTGGGAACGTATATACATATGAAACATTTTTAAATATTTATACACATACATAAACCTAGTGTGCATGGTGCTCGTACTTGTTGTCAGAATAATAGGTCAAGTTTGATGAAAACCAGATTTTTTTAAATATAATCCTTATATTATATTTACTAACTCATGTTGGTAAAGATTTACTAGTTTAACCTAAGATTTACTAAGGTACGGACTTTTACAGTAACATATACATATATTTATGATGCTTTCAGTCTTTCATGCACGTTATTATTTATTTTTAACCCTGCCATTCAGTTCAGCAAGCATATGACTGTAAGTATATATGTGCATCTTCCAGAGGGGTAACCAGTAACAATGGAACGCCAATTGCTCTAATTCAAACAGACCTCTTTTGTCTCTTCCACATTTATAAATCTTGCTGATTACGAGTAATTT
Organism: Galleria mellonella; assembly: GCF_026898425.1. Classification (NCBI taxonomy): domain Eukaryota; kingdom Metazoa; phylum Arthropoda; class Insecta; order Lepidoptera; family Pyralidae; genus Galleria; species Galleria mellonella. The sequence goes on from NW_026442143.1 coordinate 1,104,480, forward strand.
TAACTTGGCCCTTATTCAGCGTGTCTTCTATTTGATCACATTATATCAACTCCATCTTTTTCTTTATAATTTAACTTTGTCCACAAACTCTTAATTTGGTTTATTAAATGTATATTTGATCAAATAAAACAAACAAAAAAAAAAAACAAAAACGGCTTTTATTAATTTGAGTTATTGTGTGAAATAAATTTCACAGTGTATAAATATATACAGAAGGGATACTATATAAATATATACGTATATACATAAGGGACACGATAATGTAAGTAAATTTAAAAAAGCATAAAAAGTATCAACGATCATTTTATAGAAATAATGCATTTCTACAAATTACAATACTTTGGCCATCAAGCATTTTACTCCTCGTGGAACAGCTGTGTCGATCATAACAAAATTACTTGTAAAAGTAACACGAAATTAAAAGTAAATCTTGTCAGTTAGAACAAGAATTATCATAATCAGTTCACCAAATAAACAAATAAGAAACCTCCTACTTTTAGATGTCACTTAAAAGTAACTCCTAATATAGAAATTACATATAAATGTAGAAATGAAGGATAAGCATGCTGAAGTGGCAAGGCTCGAAGAACTGACTATCAGTGGGAAAGAAAGGTTCTTGAGTTGTGACCCCGTACGAACAAATGTAGTGTATGACGACCCCTACTAGATGGAGTGACTGCTTCAAATGCATTGTAGGGAGTCACTGGATGCAGGTGGCTCAGAACCGTTCCTTATGACAGTCTATTGGGGAGGCCCATGTTCAACAGTGAACAGATAAAGGCCGAGATGATGATGATGATGATGATGAATATAAAAAATTCCTAAGCTCCATCTATCATTTTACTTCCATCTATCTTTAAAGTACTAAAATTTCCAGTTAATTTCTTCTAGCCCATGAATAACTCACTTGTTTGCCCTCCAACAGTCTATTTTTCAGTCCATAAAAGTTCATTTTCAGTAGTCTTGTCTCGGAATCCTTTAAGTATGTATGTTCACTTGAAAATGAGCACTTTTGTCTTGAGCTCGCGCCATTAAACAAGCTTAAGATGATCTTGAATGCCAACGATCTTTAAGTATTTTCCAGCCATCCATTCAAGGGATTTCAGTTTATCCTTACAAATGAATATTGCTAATGTTTTACTTTGACGAGATCTGCCTGTATTTGTTCGCTTCTTGTTTAAGACCTTCATAACTTTGATAATAAACACACAAATTAGTCTATTCGTCAGATGTGACCTCGTCAACCTATTTGCGAATTTATAATTAAAGTAATCCTTCTTAATAGACGTGAAAGCTTGTTAAAGATGTTTGGATATTTATATATCTTTCAGATAACTAATAATATATCCTAGAATATATATGTTTTTAATCTTAGCTAAGTCAGTTAAATCTGCAGGTTACAATTAATAAATCATAATTTTATGAATAAAGCGATAAAATGGAATGAAAGCGAATAAATATTTCTGGTAATACAACGCCATCTAGTTCCATACTAAGTAGAAGTTGTAATACGGTAACTTCACTACTGATACAGCATACATAAATAAATATTTTAAATAATTAAGTAAATAAACGTGAAAATTATCTATGTATGAATCAATAATAACAAAAAATATTTAAGTGACATATATTTTACCAATACATATTTATATGTTAATTATATTTAATACCAAATAATTGCCGTATGGTCCCGGCATAGAATGGCCTACCAATTACTTTCGCGTGGGTGTCGTACGAGGTGATTAATGGAGCTTGATGCTTAAGGAATGGGCAGCAGCGTCTCTTTTAAAACATCACCAAAGCCTAACTGCGGTTGCCAACCGCCTTCCAAACGTCAACTACTGGTAAAATCCTTTTATAGGGGAAACCTATGTTTAGCAGTGGACAATTAACGGATGATATGGCATGGTATGGAATTAATAAAAATCAATATCTAAACCGGTTTACAAAATTGACGAATCTGTTGAGTAATAATTTAAGATTTTGTTCAACAAAAAACATCGACTTCATTCGTGGCAAATCGATTTGAAGAAAAATTCTATTGCATCATTCTGAAAGTATATTCTTTTAGATAAGAAAAAAATCCAAATAAGTTTATCAATGACAGCGTTATGACGGTGGTAGTACCCCAATATAAAAAAAATACAAGCGGATACACCTTTTTTGAAGTCCGTTGGAAATAAAACACTCCTCAACTTACTCCCAAAACCAAATACATTAGTTTTAGTTCTTAGTCTTACCTTAAAACAATGTCTTTAATTTATAATTCAAAACTGTTATATCTATATTTTTAGTTGATCTGAGTATAACATCTATTAATATTACTTATTTACCATCTACTTTATTTTTGCCTTCATCTACACTTCTTACAAAAAAATACAAATTTTTGTATCTCCAGTTACTTTTTTTTTTTTTTATTTATCAATAAAATGTTAATAAATAAATAATTCTGAAGCTATGTTGTTCTATAATTAATAACTCCTATATTATTATACAGAATATAACCTGACTCTTTACACTGTGATTATAAGATGATACGTACAGAGAACTAATCAAATAATTACATCAGAGTTTGTTTCACCGAGTGGAGTGTATTGTTTTGTTCTTGTTTACTTCTAGTTCCACCGTTGTTTCGCTAAATCCTTGCTTTCCGAAATAATTATTTCGGCAACGAGCAAAACTGATTCATGCGGGCTGAGTCGCTATATACAACTAATAACTTGGAAATTTCATTCATATCCACCATTTAAGCGTTATATAATAAGAAATATCCAAATACAAAAAAAAATATATATACCTGTAATATTAATACATAGAATAAGTCTCTTCAATAAATCCTAGTCCTTGTAAAAATAATATCTTCGAAACTGTAAAGAGTCAGCTAAATTTGTGGCCGGCCATTTATTATAGACCGAACTCTGGATTCGAGGATATAAGAGTCATAAAGTACGCATTTTTCCATTTGCACAAGAAATAGTTACCAAAGGTCCCTTATCGGCTTGCGTCCCTGTATTTTATGGTCTTCCCGGGCGCATATATGAAGGCATATTTCTTATACAATCATATTTAAAACGTATATTTGAACTATGCAATATTTGTACTCCTAACAATTATTAAATAATTGCGGGAGAAGGAATTGTTAGTAATGCAGACTACCAGTCGCATTGCTAGAATTATACTCTGTCAGTCGACCTCCACATGATACCCCTGGAAACCATCGTGCTGAATTCCAGGTTTATTCATCACGATAGACTAACTGATTTGTCTTATAATTCTCGTCTATTATCCTTCACTGATGCCCCGAAAGAATAAACAATTAGCGTAGATGGGGTTACCATTCCATTATCGTCCATTAAAGGAAATTAATTATAATATTGTTTCCAACAAAAAACCGACTTTAATTGTGACAAAACCACTTAATTTGGTCTAAAAACTAAACTAATAAACTGTCTTTGATAAAATTTCTTCGTATAAGACTAATCTGGGTCTTTCAGATAGAAAAAGGATTTTTAAATCAGTTTAGAAATTACAGAATTATGAGGTAACAAACATAAAGAAGTATATAACCGAATTGGGACCTCCTTTTTTTGATGTCGATTGAAAAGTAGTCATTGGTATTGGAGATGTTAACATTGCTAGTATTATATTGTTATATTGTTACTCTGTCAGGTCGACCTCCATACTCCTCTTTTTGGAAATCATCAACATTATGGTTAATATTTGTGATTTCGTCACAGCAGTGGCCCAACTGACCTGATTTCATCCTCATCTATCATCCCTCAATGGTACCTCGCCCGTGTATACCGACACCGCAGGCGGGATTACCGTTCCATTATCATCCCATAATAGCATTTCTACGTATCGTGTGCGATAAGAAAAGAAAAAGAGAATTCCTATATCTTTGTTCTTGTTATTAAAAGTTCAATATATATACATATATATATATATATATATATATATATATATATATATATATATATATATATATATATATATATATATATATATATATATATATATATATATATCACCTGTTTAGTTTATTTGATTTGTTTCTATAAAGTGGTCTATTTCGGTATTTTTTTTTATTTGAATTTAAGTAGTTTATTATATATATATATATATATATATATATATATATATATATATATATATATATATATATATATATATATATATATATGTATATATATAATTAAACTACTTCAATATCTTTTATATCTTTTACAATGGCACAACATGTGGTCACACCGTCTTGAACATAAAATATAGGAGATCTTCAATAAAAATATATTAGTAAAGAAGGTAATAAAAGCAAAAAATATAATATTATTATATGAGCTAGAAGTCAAAATTATATAATTTTTGTCTGTCTTTATACATATATGGATGTAATAAATAAACAAATATATTTATTCCGATATCAAGAAAAAAATATTTCACCAATTTGGATACGGTTTTCACAATCGTGACTTCAAACTTAAAGTCTAGGGATTTTTTTTCTTGAAACGAAGTCTAAATGTAGTTAACTATTTTCATCTATGCATTTAAAGTTGCAGGCAAAAGTTAATAACATAAAATTATTAAAATATAACATTTGGTTTTTTTATTATAATTATTAAAATTTCTTTAAAAAATTAAAAAACAAAATTGTGATTCTGATCATTAAAGATATATTTGCACAGTCTATACCCGTGAGGTTTACTTCAACAATTCCAATTACATTTCGACTAAATGTAATGTAAAAATGTCCTTCACGAGCACGAGTTCAAATCTACAGAGGATTTTACCACGTGCAAGGAGTATATGTATTATTACAAAAGATTTACAATAAATAGAACGATTTATTTATAAAACGAATTTTATTACAATATTTGGAATGACAAATCAGTTGATTAAAAATGATAACCTATGGTCTATAGTTTCTTTTTAGTCAACTTAGAATGGCAAACAAGCTGACGGACCACCTGATGGAAAGTGGTAACCGTCGCCTATTGACATGAGCAGCACCATGGACATAACAGAATATATGTATATCCCCTGTTTCATCCATGACTCAGGTGTTATTCCTCTGTCCTTCAAATCGAAACACAGTTTGCACATTCCTAAGGACAGAGATAATCGACTTTTGTGTTATTCATCACAGAATCTATATGTGAGAATTAATATTTTCTTTTTTAATTAATTATTATTTTACAATATAAAATTTAATTATTTATCCATCAACAAATTTAAAATAAAAATTATGCACTATCTTACCTACTAATTATAACTTTAGATGTAACTAACTATATCCCGCGTCCTCGCTGACGTTAATCACTTTACAAAATATCCTAATTGTTAAGTTAAACTGTAACCTATCCGTATACTAAATATCTTTCAAATCCATTTTTTTTGTTTTTGCGTAAAAGACCAACAAACGTCCATCCATACAACCTCAGATTTTTTTAGATTTATAATAGTAACAGGATATAATACTAAAATATAGAGTCATAACAGAACTAATGCAAAAAATAAAGGCACACAAGATTTGTAGAAGCACGATTTATTCCCGAAACGAATTATTTACAACTATCTTTTACCTGAAACTTATGAGAGTTTAGTTGAGCCCTTAAAGAGCCAAGAGGTAAAAAATAAACAAACTTACTTTCATACCTTATCTTACTAATACCATTTCAATTAAACAATGTCTTGTAACATGAACTATGAGATTTTAAAGAAAAAAATTATATAGATTTTTCGAGATATAAGATTTTTGTGCTTCTGTCTGTATGTTTGTTTAGGTATTACGCAAAATCTGCATTAAATTGAGTGCAATTTATACATATGTACCTATCTTGTCTTGATTTACTATTTAAAATAAGGCATACGAAGTTGCGAATAACAGCCAGTTTATAATATTAAGGATTACTTATTGGACAATTAGGGTTACGAAACAAATTTACTTGCAACTGGACGTTATCAGACTTAAAAGTTATATAATTTAATATAAAACCAATCTGAACTTTCGCTAAAGTCTGTCCTAATTTCCGTGTCCGTGTGAGCACCGAGGGAAGTCTTCACGAACAACCTATAAATAAAAAGCAAAATCTTCACAAAGTGAGCTTAGGGTTGCCTACCAAGTACTTTTAAAGTACGCAATTAGAATCGATTTTTAATTTCCAAAAATGAAAAACCAATATTTTTTATTATACATTAAAACTAGATTTCAACACTTTATTATATATTAACTGTATCCTGTGGTTTTACTCAAGTAAATCAATTTGTAAAATATCCTGTGTATTAAGTTAGAAAATAACACATCCATGTTTTAAAGTTCACTCAAATCCGTTCAGTAATTTTCGCGCGAAAAAATAAAAAACCGATCACTGCAAATATTAATATTTATTATATTAATATAATTATATATATATATATATATATATATATATATATATATATATATATATATATATATATATATATATATATATATATGTGTGTGTTATTTACTAAATAATTTATAATTTATTTCTTATAACGCGCGCGTAATACCCCTGGTATTGCAGGCGTTCATAGACTACAGTAACCGCTTTTTTTTTTATACAACCTAGAATGGCATACAAGTTGACGGCCCACCTGATGGAAAGTGGTAACTGTCGCCTATAGACATGAGCAGTACCATGGACATAACAGAGTATACTGTTTCGCCCATGATACTCCCCATGCGTTGCCATTCCTGAGGACTCAAGATGTTATTCCTCTGTACCCAGTAAATTCTCGCCACATCCCACCCTTCAAACTGAAACACAGCCATGCAAACACAACTGCCTCACGCTTACTATCAGGTGGTCCATATGCTTGTTTACCATCTCAGTGTTATAAAAAAATATATATAATCGATTATTTCGAATTTTCGATACTAAATTAAGAAAATAAATATTAATCCAGCAAATAATAATCTAGATGGCGCTGTGCAATACATTTAGTTGTTGTTATAAATATTATTTGTTGCAATTTATTATCAAAAGCGATACAGTTTTGTTATGTAACAACAATCTGTCATCATTATCCTAAATAAAATAAATAAATAAATTATCCTTATATTTTGTAATCTTTCATCTAAATAGAAATTACTACTAACGCTTAGAAATATTTTATGATAATAAATTGGTCACATTGTGAAGACAAACGCTTGATAGATTATAAGATGAACAAAAACCGCTGTGCAGCGGAAAGTAAATAGAGCGGAGGTATCGCGCCTCGGGGTTTGACTTCGAACACATATATTACATACGAGAAGGGTCGCCCCATGGAATGAAGCCAATAAGCTAGTGACATCGAAATGGTTGCAAGTGGCAAGAAAAAACTGGTATAGAGAGATAGAGAGGAGATATATGTCTGAATACGGACAACACGGATTACAATAGATAAATGGAGATAATATAGACTGATAAGCTGTATCTAGCAGTTTCTTTAAAGTGAATCAGTATATAAAGTATCCTATGTTCTAAATTAGGACATTACTTCTTCGTGTACCAGATTTCATTCAAATTAGTTCAATTCAAAGAAGTTTTTTTTTTTTTTTTTTTATAATACTTAAAATGACAAACAAGCAGAGGTCTCACCTGACAAAGAGTGGTAACCATCACCTATAGACATGAACAATCCCATTGACATCACAAAATATACTGTGATGCCCATGGCACTCCTCATGTATTGCCATTTCTGAGAACTAGGATTATTAATATTCTTCAATGTTTTCGTGAATAAATAACAAACATATATCCATACGAACATCCTCACAAACTTTTACATTTATAATAGTAGTAGGATTAAATTATCCGTTACTAAAAGCGATTAAAAAACTAATAGTGGCAACCCTATTCAAGCTGGACTATTTGGTACAACTTTGGCCATAAACCGCGAGAAGTTGAAATACAACTGTGCTGTAATCTCGGATGTTACTCCCATCGCGTCACTGAGAGTTCCAAACGGCTTAAATCCAGCCTTTCAATGTACACAAGTCACAAACTTTAGCGTACATATAGCACAATATGTACTACTAAATACTAATAAAATTCAATTTTGCACCTGCTAGAAATGCTGCTTATGATTTTCCATCTGAATATAATCTGCACCAATTAGACCATATTATCGCTTTCCATCAGGTGAGATTGTGGTCAATCGCAGAAATCTTTCAATAACAGAAAAAAAATATAAAATTTCTCAAAAAGTGATTTTTTACGACACTGAGGTGGCAAACAAGCATGTGGCCCACCTAATGGTAAACGGTTACCGTATCCTATGAACGCCTGCTCTATCAGGGTACTACGCGCGCGTTGCCGACCCTGAAAAAACCTCTTTACCTCACTTTTGAAGAACCCTATGCTGAAATCCCCAGAGAGCTCATTTCATAACCTGAGCGTTCATAGAAGGAAATATCTCTGAAACCACATTGTACGCGATCATCTAGGCTCTATGAGGACTCCTTATCGATGGCAAGCTATACGATGGTAGAAAGTAAAAAAATGCTTAATCTTCTAGATTATTAACTTACACGTGACACCCTTGCTTTGGAAGGTGATCGGGATCGCTTAACAAAGCAAACTACTGGCTCGGTATATAGTGGAGAGATCTTCGAAGAGTATATTGCTAACAATATAATCCAGTCGGTCTTCCTGGAAACTATCATGCTTTATTCCTGAATTCGTTACGATGAGCCAACTTTAGCTTGACTTTATCCTCACCAATCATTACTCATTTGTACCCTTGTAGCTTATACTGATTACGAAGGCGGGGTGAAAAACTCTGAATATGACCAATAACACTGTTCGAAACATAACACATTATCCTCAGTATGAGTACATACAAATAATTCATGTAAAAAGCTGTATTTGTGTTACTTGTCAGAAACATAGTATAATTTTTAACACACAAGTTTACGAAGTAATAACTCATAACAAGTACTATGGGTGACTTATCATGTTCCCCATGTCTGTTCTTATCTATATGTGAAGGTTTGAGAAACGTAAATTCAAAAAGTTACACGCGAGCTGTGAGGCTGATCTCTTTCAATTTGTTAACACGACAAATTGCGCCGTTTTATTCTTGGCGCTTGTTTCCTGGTCCCCTTTTCTTTGTTTTGCGCGACTTATATCGTGTTTACAATAACAAAATTTAACAAAAAATAACTAAAGGGTTAATCATCGTCAACAAACCAATTGGCTGGTTCATGATCCGCAATGATTGATTAGTAAATTTGTATTGATATTTTCTGTCGTTAAAAATATTTTTTTACCGTGTGGTCCCAGCATAGAACAGGCCACCCCTTCCGTTTGCGTGGATGTCGTAAGAATCGACTAATAGAGAGCAAGGGATGGACAGCAGCGTCCCTCGTAAAACATCTCTAAAGCCTAGTTGCGGTTGTAACCCGCCTACCAAGCGTGGCAACTTCTGGCAAAAACCTCTCAAGATGGAGACTCATGTTCAGCAATAGACAGTTAAAGGCTGATCTGATGAAGACGATTATGATAAGTACTTTTAATACTCTGAAATAGCTTGAAATCACGATTATACATGAGACGTAGTGTTTATTTATTTAGTGTATATCCACACTTATCACTATTTTTACAGGTATATATATATATATATATATATATATATTCAATATTGTATATTATATCGACATGACGAGAGTGGGATAGGTACAAGGGTATATCTGTAAAACATGTAAATAGTTGAAAGTGCTTACCAAAATAAAGAGTGTCGTTCTACAAGTAGCAATTAACTTCATATGGGAATTATCAACAATTCAAAGTCCAGAAGTGGATTCAAGTTCTTAAGTCGGGGGGGAAGTTGCTTTTATTTGCATACTCTACTAGTCCACTACCAGCGTTTTGGAATATTATTTGACTTTATGCCCGAGCCATTATCTGCTCTCTAACAGTTTCCATCGCTAGAGAGTTCACACGTTTTTATTAAGTAATGGTTTTTTTAAAAAAAAAAAAAAAAAAATATATATATATATATATATATATATATATATATATATATATATATATATAACAATAATCCAAATAAATTTTAAAAGCTAATTGGTCGTGGTTCCAAATAAAGACGGTAGATATCCATAACATGTAATGACCTACTCGCCGGAGTTTTCCCTCTATTATACAACTTAAAATTCTTAAAAAGGACTTTAACGTAAAAGTTTTCCTCTGATTCGGCAATAACATAGAACGGCAGACTCTCAAAAGGGGTGCATTAACCGCTTACTATGTATTGTGTATATTGTATTTTTATTTAACACCTTTAGTGATTTTATTGTAAGTAATACTTAATATATAAAAGATTTTAAGTGCAGATTTATAATCAAGCCGTGCCACAATGCCATAATCTAAATATTTTGAGGATTATGCATATAAAGGAATATTCCTTTTAAAGTGATATAATATTCTTACATATGTATAAAGAAAGTTTATGTATGTATTATACCTATACATATATGATAACACATCGCAATCACAAATAAATTGGCAGTAGCTGAAAGCTTAATCCGTCTCCAACTGACACAATGGATTACTGTTGGAAAGTGGCTTGTCCTGAGCCTTTGTATGTTTAGGATAATTCAAAGGTCTAAATCTAGTTTTATATTTTTCTTTGGAATAAATAAGGTTCAATTTTGTTACAACAATATTATTTAGATTGAGTTTAACATTGGCTGGGGTAATTTGGACTATAAAATTAATCACTTTTAGGTTTAATATTAATCTTGAAAATTTTATATGTCAGAAAATATTAATGATTTGTTAGTGTTTAACTTAAAAGTCGTATGAGATTGAATCCAAGCAAGAAAATTTATTTTAAAGTTGCAAATACGGTTGAATTGTTTTCAAACTGACCCTTTTTTCGTATTATCCAGATTATCCGGGCGCAGCGAGACAGATGAGCATTTAATCCTATCCATTGAAAACAATTATTGACTAAAACAGGTATACAAAAAAAAATTGTACTACGAAAAAGTCGGTGTTATAAATATTTCAGGTTTCAATAAAGACATGTTGTAGTGATAAACGTCTGCTTATCTCTCTAGCCCAGACTTTTTAATCATAGTTATCTAAACCAACAAATTAATATGAAATGCAATAAAAAATAAAAGTCATTGAATGCAAAGTTATTCAAAGATAGTTTGCTAAATTAAATCAACATATAGAGTGATTCTAGATTAAAAACATTAAACGAAAATCACTACATTTAATTGGCTTCGCAAAACCTGGACATTCTTCAGTACTAGAAAGACAATAGGTACCTTTACGAATAGGAGCTAATTGAATTTATAGTACCTGGATGACCAAGCTCTGCTAGGTATTTTTTTGGCTTAGAGTTGCTTAATAACACCATCTATTGTTAAATAGCTTTCTTAAAGCTTAAATTCTACACTTATAATTGTGAGTCAATTTTAATTTACACTTTTTTTACTATTTTTTTACACTTTTTGCTCAAAAGAATACTCAGTCACGATATTTTACTCCAAACACTGAGGTATAATTATAAATTTATAATTATCTAATAACAAAAACAGTACTACTGTCCCAAAACGAGCATCGAGGCCTCTAAAAAAAAATAAAAAATGTGTCACAAACGCATTTATCACCGCAACAAGATCGATGGGTAATTAGTTCACGTTAATATAACAGGTTGTGCAGACAGCTCGTTAGTCCCTCATAGAGGATTAGAAACCCCTCCTGGGCTTAATGTTTCCATCAGGAGAAAATACATAGATAGTATAGATATTCTCTTGTATTATTCATACTACCAGGTTTGGCGATCAGATTGCCCTAAATTTACATACAACGGATACAAGGTGTAAAGATCAAAGAGATGTATATATTAACCAGTTTTTTCAATAATAAGGCTGACTGGAAATTTAAAAAAGGCACGCAAGTTTTGCTTCTAGGTAGTTACTGTACTGTCTTTGTATGTGACATCGTGTTTTTGTTTTTTTTTATACAACTTTGAATGGCAAAGAAGCTGACGGCCCACCTGATGGAAAGTAGTAACCGTCGTCCATAGACATGAGCAGTACCGTGGACATAACAGAATATACTGTTTCGCCCATGATACCCCCATGCGCTGCCATTCCTGAGGACTCAGATGTTATTCTTCTGTACCCTGTAAATTGTTCGTATTATCCTTAACGCATTAATTTTCTTTTACAATTTTCTAACCAAATGTATCTATCACATTCGCAAATCTATCGATTGGTGCACATCCCAGTTAAAATTAAGTAAGTTATTAGACCACAAAAGCAAATAATGTTACCTACGAATTCAGCACCAGAATCTCCGCATCGAGTATTCTTGACACCATTATTGATGTGTGGACTTATGCACATAACGAAGTTGCTTTTGCCATATGCTTGCTTATGCATATGCATGCAATAATCAATCCAGATATGAAGACGAATGTTACTATACCTATCATGAAAATGACTGAGGTTTATGGTTTAGAACGGGCTTATCATTTATTATTAATAGCTTAATATTTATTAATAGCTTAATTTTACAGAAATTAATCCCGAAACACCAAGTATGTGACTTGGTGTTTCGGTAATATTGTGAAAATAACATTTCTATTTTAAAACTCATATCTGAAATCTCAAATAAGTAAGACCTCGATATGGCAGTAGCAGTACATGTGTTAAATAAATTAGCAATATTTACGAACAGATACAACATTGAAACCTTCAAAAAAACATCTTGCGTCCTAAAAAACCAATAAAACACCTGCATTTTTTCTGATATTGCCAGTGCTTATGGACAGTGGTAAAGACTCACCAAGTGAGCCGTATAATCGAAGAAAAAAGTACTAACACGACAAAAATCCTGAAAAAACGGCCAGTAAACTACTGACTCCGCATCGTTTTCATTTTAAATGTTAAAATATTCAATCTTTTTTCAGAACGTACGAAAAATCTGAAAGTGTAATATTTATATTGTGAAATATGTATATTTTATTAGGTAACAGACGGTAATTACCAAGTCAAATAATAAAAAAGCTCTACAAGTGTACAACATTTTTGTATTTTATATTTTTATATTTAGAACATTTTGTTACTAACTTAATTTTAAAAATCTTTGATATTGGATATATTTTTTTTAGCACAGCCATCTTCACAGACTTAAATATTCTTTCTGTTCCAGTCAGGAGTCCGGTTGCAAAACGGGTAAAATAGAAATTATTGGAAATATGTTAGGAGGTGAGATAATCTTTCACGTATAGCAAAGTACTCGAATCTCCAACTCAGAGGTTGGACAGAGCACTATAAGTTTCCTGAGATCTTCATGACCTACCATACTTCGGTATTTAAATCTAATATCAAGGTAGCACAGCATTATAATAATCTACTCTACTAGTACAAAAGCAAGTATTTCCAGCCAAGTAAAAATTGGATTCCTTCAAAAACGGCGAAAAAAGATTTTATATAAGCCGGCGTAATGGAGGCCACATGTTAGGTGCAATTGCGTTAGACCTGCAACCTACACAGATAGATATCATAATCACTTAACATCAGGTGGCTATGGTGTCAATATACATATAATGCCAGTATGGAAAAAAAGCAATGTAATAGTCCAGACCCGTTGTCATTATTTGCTAATGTTTGCCGGAACGTGGCCGACCTAATTCTACAATAAGGATAAAGTAAGAGAAGATGTGGTTTCCTTTTCTTAAATTAGTAAAATATCCGATATCCTAAGCAAGAAAAGTCTCACACAATCACATTAACCACCTAGTCCTCAAACCAGGGTACCCTGTGTTATGAAAACGAACATCTGGGGCATCACCCAAAATACCCAGATCCGAGCTAATTCAGAGAAATTCGTTTCCTAAATTAGTCCGACTCATAATCGAATCCGAGATCTCATTACGCAAAGCAATATCCCAGTCATTACACCATGAAAGTCGTCAAAAGTAATACTAACATTATTTTATAATACCTCAATCACCACTTAATTTAATTTTGTATCATAATTCAACAATGATTAATACGAACACATAAGTAGTAACATTGTATTAGCTCGTGTATCAGATTAATCACGAGGTGGGGGAAAAAAAAACAAAACAAAACACCGTTGTTTTCTGAAAAATCTACAGTGTACTGTAAGCCTAGGGCGCTGTGAAATTAATGACGTCATAATTTCCGGGTCGTCAGTCACCCCACCGGCGGGGCGTGAATGATCAGCCGGCCATTACGTGACGCTGGAACCATTTTAAAAACTTGGCGCATTGTTCGTAATTGCTTTTAATAAGATAATGAAGTGAAAACTACAGCGAGAGAATGTTAATTATAGCTAGTTGTAGTTATATTTTTAATGAATAAAAATGTTCTTGTATTCTGCGTGTGCTATTAGTGGGAATAGAGGTGAAGATCATGTCAGGAATTAAGCGTGCAGGAGAGCTTTCAGTTTAAAAGCAATCCACATGAAGCAACACCATTGATAGCAATAACATTATATTACTGCTACTCGTATTTCCAATTACAAGTAATTTCCCTTTCATTTCCCCAAAATTACAGTCCTTGAAATTTCAATTCTCATTCATCTGTATTTTTTTTTAACTTATTTCAATGATTAATTGTTCCGTCGATATGATTGCTGACCTCATGTTGATTTTATAATTATTGAAATTGGCATTTTTCTTTGCGGAGAAAGATTAACTTGTTACGAAACAAAATTCACAATTGACAAAAAAATATAATTCGATAATTCTGAAAAAAAAAGATTGTTTCTTAATCGAGATGTATTTTATTTTACTTTTTAGTCTCATAATAATTTTATAAACCTCGTGTAATATGAATAAAATAATCGGGGCTTTAAATAATTAAAGTAAGGAGACGAATATGATGATGTCAAATAATTGTGTCAAGGCAAAAAATCTCCTCACGCGTCCTGCTGTCTGCACAAAATAAGCCTTAATTAATTAACGATATTCGTCTGTTAGGATAGTTCATCTATTAACATTATAAGTGGCATATCGAATTTCGGTAGCCTAATACTATACTTATCATATGAACCGTTAACTGTCCACTGCGAACATAGGCCTGTAATGTTACTTAATTATCCACTATCGAAAATATTTTCCATAAATTTCAATAAGGAAAGACCCTAAATAACTTGCATTATCTAATTACTTTTAATACATTTAAAGTTGTTGCTCCATCTAAACTATATATATATACATATACTGCATTTGCTTGTACTGTGTCGGTTTCCATCAGTTGTTGGTTCTTCGAGTTCATTTACAGATATCCTCACTTCCGAATACTTTCAACCAAATTTCAATCATAGCATTTATTTATCTTTTATTGACCACATTACAAAAAAAATTCAGGTACAAATGGCGGACTTAATACTATATAGCATTATCTCCCAATCAACCTTTGGAAAAACAGAAATTTTATTATGCGGTAAAAAAATTATAAATTGTTGCAAATAAATATTTACACGTACGTATCAATATATTGTACTTACAAATCACAACATTTCTCTCCATTGTATAATGGAGAATAACTACACATTATGATTATATAAATATACATACATGAATACATTAAACAAATATTACATAAATATACAAATATATAAAATAAAAACATACATACAAATATAAATACAATAATACATACATACTTATAGATTATATACAATAACACAAATAAACAGCAATAGAGATCAAAAGTGATGATGATGAAGATGATGAACTGCTTTCACAGCATTCTTATCGTCCAATACTATTTTAATGTAAAATAAAAAGAAAAAATATTGTATTTTATTATTTATATTGTATACTATGTAAGTACTGTACTTTATTTTTATTACGCTTTTGAGTAGCCATTAGACGCGCGTTCGTACACGAAAGGACAACTAGCGTAGCGACCAAAGGGCAAAAACCCAAGCCTTCAGTGGCGTCGACTATCCCACACCCCTCTCCCGCACCGACGCTACTTACTATTATATGAGTATCAGTAAACCTCTATTTATATCTCATTTAAACTTCGCAATTGTTATATAAACTCTATTTCAATATTTCTTACTTTCATCCTCGGCGTGTGAAACTGGCTGCTTTTTATTCGGTTGCAAAAGAAAGGAATATAATACTTTTGCAGATTTATATATGTGTATTTCGCAAAATGTATTAGTAATATTATGAGTATATATTTCATTTTTCATTTCAGTCATTATCCGTCCACAGCTGGACATAAGCCTCCCCCATGGACTGCCATAAAGAATGTTCCTGAGCTGCCTGCGTCCATAGACTTCCTACAATGCATTTCAGGTCGTCACTCCATCTAATGGGGGGTCGTCCTACACTGCGTTTATCCATACGCGGTCGCCACTCAAGAACCTTTCTTCCCCATTGGTTGTCGATGATTCGCATGGAGCATATATTTAATAGCAATAATAAATAGCAAACAAACAAATAAAAATGTACCTGAGTAACGATTCGTGAAGTATAAGTTGTGACATAGCTCTTTAATTTGCACGGCTTTGGATGTAGCAAATAAGTTGAGACATCCAAACATAAAAGCGTATGCGGAGCAAGACAAAAATAATCCTTATTTTGCTCCAACTTCTGTGTTTTATTATAATGGTGTCTCATTCTAACTACCGTCATTGCGTGTCATATGTTTTAAATCCGCAATTACTATCCTAAATCTTTGTATTTGCTGAGTCCGAAAATTACCAGAGACTTTACAAATCGCTTACGTGACCAACTGTGTTTTGACGGTTTTATTTCAATTCGGAAGGTGAGATAGCTTCTTAACCTTCAATAATTGCAACACATGAGAACTATCATGGGGACTAAAGTATATTTTGTTATGCCCATCATGCAGT
Organism: Galleria mellonella; assembly: GCF_026898425.1. Taxonomy (NCBI): domain Eukaryota; kingdom Metazoa; phylum Arthropoda; class Insecta; order Lepidoptera; family Pyralidae; genus Galleria; species Galleria mellonella. The sequence goes on from NW_026442143.1 coordinate 1,121,357, forward strand.
TTATGTCTATAGGTGACGGTTTTATAAATCAAGTGAGTCTAAATAATATAAGATACGAAGGGATTTGCATGTTAAGCTTATGCCTTGACTCATATTTTTTTTTGTATAAAAGAATACATTCAATGAATGAATTCTTTTTCTTTTTTCCTAACCCGCTTGCCAAGCGTGGCAATTACTGGCAAAATCTCTCAATGGAGGAGACCTATGTTCAGCAGTGGACAGTCAATGGCTGATATGATGATGATGATGATGATGAAAAGAATATATCATGTCTGTCCGTCTCCCTAAATCGAGCATTCCGTTGAATAAAATAAAACTGTATGTCTTTGTGAAAGTTCTTGAAACCAGACAGATCGATAAGTTCGCTTCGGGTGACTTTAAACGATTCTCTAACGAACGAGAATATAACTAGAGCTACGAATATATCAGGGTATCCTTACTAATAAAAAATATTTCTTGTTAAATAAAATATATACATATAAACTTAAAAATAAGTCAGTCGATTTTAAAAATTCTTTCACTTATAGAATGCTACATTATAATCGAGTAACGTAAACTATATATGAATTTAAAAAATTTATCCACTCGTGCGAATCCAGACCGAATTGCTAGTCACAAAATAAATTTTCTTCATAGTATGAACTTTTGAGATTATTTACTTCATATATTGTAAATAATGCCTAATTATTGTGCATAATGATATTCATACTACTATTATAAAGAAGAAAGATTTGTTTTTTTTTTTTTGTTTAAACCCAAAAAATACTTATAAATTAAAAAAAAACACTTTTTAAAAACTACATTATCATTAGCATGGACTACATTTTATTAAAAAAGAAGGCCATATAAAGCCGGTGCTGATCGTCAGCCAATAGATAAACCATAAGAGGGAGTTTTTTCAAAATAAAATTCTATAAGCATGCTGTGATAAAAAAAAAAAAAAGATAAAGGATATGGCCTGGGATAGAGCTGGCTGGAGGAAGATGCATGAATTAGTTGCACCGACAAGAGGAAACTCTTAAATTAAAATGAAATGAAGCATGCTGTGATATAAGTGTTATTTAAGGGTGAAAATTATCACTTATTCACTTCTAATTACTCCATCATTATATTAAAAGGGTCCGCATAATTTGATGCCGATTAGCTGCTTGATATCTTTATTATAATAACTAACGTGACAATATAGTGATAAAATATGATAAGTTACATATCGTATTTTCGTATGGGAGAAGATTTATTGCGTCGTGCCCATCTCTACTCAGTTCAGCTATATATCTGACTCTGTATTTCACGTGATCATCTTGGGAATTGATGTTTTACCATTATTTTACATTATCACTGAGTTTTTGTTATAGAATTTATTGAATATTATTTTCCATATATTTCCTTTTATTACAGACTCTTTCATTTTAATGCATTTTTTATTTTACATATTTTTATACTTTTTGTTTTATATTTGTCATACTTTTTCGCTGTCTCGATCTGTTTATACTTCTGTAGTTTCTTCATAATAGTTATTTCCCCTTTTAACGTATTGTTTCATTACACTAAAAACGTATGTACAGTTCATAATATCGACAACATCCTATTTTTCTTTACATAGTAAGAGGCATAACGACTTAGCACTCAGATATGGCAACGCATAATGGGCAAAACAGCATACCTATTCTGTTATGTCTATGGTACTGTTCATATTCATAAACGATGATTACTACTTTCCATCAGGTAAGTCGTTAACTTGTTTGTTATTCTAAGTTGCATAAAAAAACACTAAACTCTTAACATACAGATAGAGGTAGACTTTGTACAAAAGTTATCTACATAGGTAACTTTATTTATTTATTTACATTCACTTATAATATAGATATTAAGTTGTAATAAAAATGTATACAGACGGACATCAGGAATTCCTTAAAGGGATTTCTTCGAACCTTGAGAACCCAAAAGGAGAAAGTATCTGTAGGGTTTGTATATAAAGTATAATATAAATGGTGCTAAAATAATACATAAATAATAATTTATTAGTAGCTACATAGTTAGTAACATTTTTTTTATACAACTTAAAATGGCAAACATGCTGACGGCCCACCTAATGGAAAGTGGTAACCGTCGCCTATAGACATGAGCAGTACCATGGACATAACAGAGTATACTGTTTCGCCCATGATACCTCCCATGCGTTGCCATTCCTGAGGACTCAGATGTTATTCCTCTGTACCCAGTAAATTCACGCCATATCCCACCCTTCAAACTGAAACACAGCCATGCAAACACAACTGCTTCACGGTTGAAACACGAATGGAACAGAGGTACCCAACACTTTTGTACAGTCTCTCTCTGGTAAAAGAACATAATATAGGTAAATTATATATATATATATATATATATATATATATATATATATATATATATATATATATATATATATATATATATATATATATATAATTGTATTTATCTATATGTAAACTTACAATAACTATTATATATATAATTAACTCATATAAGTAACTCAACTGTCAATTGTATTGTAAAATCTCTATCATACTTGTGTTTCTTCTCCCAAGAAAGTTGTGCTTGAAGATAAGCTGCTAAATTAATAAACCGCATGACCGCTTCCAGACGCGGAGAGCGCGCCTTGCGGTTTACAAAATAATTGTATTAGGCTGTATGAAATCCACGAAATCTTTGAACATGGCTTAGCGGCACGTGTATCGTACCAATTTATGTGTATTAAATCTAATGTATTGGTTTGAAAACTGGGATATGTCACTGAAATTAGTATGTCATCTACAAGTATCTATCAGTTGTTGTCAGAACAAACATTAGCGGATCATTCCTTGGGTACCATGGACCATATCAATCATTTACGTACATAGTAGTATAGTATAGTACATAGCTGAATATAGGCCTCTTCCTATTGGGGAGTTTTGCTTATTGTTGCCACGCTTCGAAGGCGAGTTGGCAACCGCAATTAAGCTTTAATGACGGTTTAAAATGGACGCTGTTACCTATTCCTCAACCACTAAGTTCCCTTAGTCGCCTCTTACAATACCCACGGGAAAGAAAGGAGTGATCCATTCAATGCTGGGACCACACATAAATATGACAGGTACGATGAACATTATTATGCAGCATATGCTGTGATGTCCACGATGCGTCTTGTGTTATATATATAAGTGACAGTAAGCACTTTATGTACGTAATATTGTTCTAGGAAGTATGTTTTTATCGTTTTTCTGGCTACAGATAATATAATCTTTACTTAAACATAAACCTTATTTAATTACAATTACGCAATAATTTATTATTATACCGACTTCAAAAAAAGGAGGTTCTCAATTTAGTTGTATTTTTTCTAAATTAATTTAATAATAAATTTCCAAATCAGTTGTGAACTCATTTGGAAATTTATTTTTTATCTGAAAGGATACACTTACAGATTGGTCTCGTACAAAATTTATCAAAATCGATTCCTTATTATAGTTTTTAAACCAAAATAACTAGTTTTGCCACAACTGAACTAAATTTTTTTTGTAGAGCACAATCTTCAATTATATTCATACTTCTTGAAAAACGATATTATATAAATTATTTATTTTAAAATTAACTTGGTATTTATTTATTTTATTTTTCCATATGCTAATGTCTTTAATAATAATACATTACGTTCTTCTATAATTTTGCTACGAAATAGTACAATATTTTTAGACTTACACTTATATGTAGGACTAAATAAGTACCTGTAACAAAAAACAATATATACAATTAATCAGTAACATATAAAATTTCTTTCCTGTTCATAAGGGGTAACTAAAGGAACTTAATATTCGAGGAATGGACAGCACGATGATTATAAATTTACAGATGGAATTTGTATTTATGGGAATATAATGGTTTTCTATGTATAAAAAAAGGACTTTAAAAATAAATATATTACGTTTATTTAGACCTTTCCTATATTTTTTTCTTAATTATCTCTTATGTACAGACATCATCTAATATATCATCATTCATCATCATTTATACACGGATATAGGACTTGTATACGAATTTCGGAGGTACCGTAGCTAAAGTGTCATTATTAGTTGATGTGACTACATTATGGCCTGCAGCTTAAGAGCTTTGCAACTATAATCTTGCCTTTGGGACTGACTGTGTAGGATGTGATGACTTAAGCATTGGATTATGACCCTTAATCCTCTTCAAGGTGATAAGATGATATTTCCTGTTAGTGTAATACTGAAAAGTCTTTTTATATCCTTTTAAAAATATTATAAAATAAATACTAAACTTTCAAAGTCACTGGTATATACGTGATAGTATTAACTATGTTCAAACAACGCATTATTGTTTCACTGCTGGACACTGGTCTCTTGTCAGACTTATCAAACCATGATATCGTTAGCTATCGAAACTATATTTGTATCTAAAGTTATCAAAATGACAATTTTTTTTTGTTAATCGCATTCCCCTGCATTCTCCCTTCTCGGCTGCTGTCATAAACGATATAGGTGGGCTAAAAATGTGTCTATTATCGATGGAGCCAAAAATTTTAATACACCTTTAGTTTTGGTGGCAATACAATATTCAATCCTTAACATTACAATATTTCTAAAATGGCTACCGTCACAAGATGGCAGATCGTGTACTTTTTTCAACCCAGTTAATATAATTATCAAATAAAAGGGCTAAAATTAGTGACATCACTCTAAATTCAATTTGATCACCAGTCTGGCATTATGACGAAAACGTAACAAAAGTTTATTTGTATACAGACTGGCTGCGATTTCATTGCCTGTTTGTTTTGTTAAGTGGATGTGTCCTGAAGAAAAAAAGGATTAATATCATAATAACTCCTATACTACAAAAAAAACTGATTGACAAATTAGTATGAAACTAACACAAGAATAAACAATATAAAAGAATCAGTAAAAGTGGTTCGTAACTGATAACTCTTTCGCCGATTTTTACTTGCCTACAAAACATCTCTACTATAAAGCCTAGCATCAAGAAAGCTTCAAAACTTGCGCCCATTAAACCAAAGCTTTGCCCATTGTAACTTCTGTTTTCTTTCCATCGTGAACGTGGATTTATTCCCAAACCAAATTGTAACAATAGGCGAGTGATCCGAAAGGATGATAGGCTATAGCGAGCCCGGTTTCAACCCTTTTTCGTATTCTTTACGGTTTGGTATGACCTCATAGTGTAAGAGATAACATCCACTTAATTACACTATTTATATTTTAAAATGCACAACCCTACTCTACCTTATATTCGCAAATCTTTTATACAAGAAATACGTTGAAAATTTTACCTCCCGACTGTTCGATCCGACGAAATTCGAACCCAGATCTTATGGCCAATTGTGCTGAGTGTATTTTCAGTTATACTTTTATTATCATATATATAAAATAAAACTTACCACACAAATAATACAATTCATTTTCATCCTTTCGATCATGTATCAATCCTCTATTTCGAGCTTAGGGCTTAAGTAGTTTGATATTATTTAATATCATGTTTTGCAACATATAAAATAGCAGTTAAAATAATTTTTCATGGCCAATTATAAGTTAATGCAAACAAACAAAACTTATTCGATACTTTTTCAAATTATTCTTTAATCTTCATAATATTATTATGTTCATATTTATCTTTAAAAAGATTTTCTTGTCAGTCTACACCAGTTTCATATTTTTTTAATTAATATAGATTATTTAAAAATAATATATATATAAATAATATAAAAATAATATTCATTCCATATTGTTTTGTTCTAATTGAAAATGTAACATTTCTTAAGTCTACATTTTACTTCAAGATTTAATAATATATTTGTTACGTCTAATTTATCATTTTATATCTTACTACCTAAATAAGGGGGAACTGTTTATGTTCTGTGTGTTATCAAGATATTTGTTTTATTTACAAAATCACATACATTAAAACTAACTACCTACATATATTAATTTTTAGTATCCTGTCCCTAGGACTATTTTTATTATTGGGTAGTTGTTAGAACACTGACAGGAATAAATGTTTCTTATAAATTGCTTCCATCATTTATTGACTAGTATAGACTAATATAAAGGTATTGTGAACTCTTTAAATTTTATATAAATTAAATTCTCTTCGTTTATACCTGAACGCGTTACTTAAAAACTGCTTGACCAATATGCATATTTTTTATTTATTTTTTTAAATACACTTTTTTACCCACGCTAATTAGAGTAAAAATGTATAATCTAGGATGTTATCTACACTTGTATCAAATTTCATTTAAATCAGTTGTTTAAACGTGATTAAGTAAAAAAATAGTAGTACCGCAAAAAGCATTTAAATATATGTTATTTTTTTTAATACAATATAAGCACATGTTAATGCTAATGTAGTTTTTAAAAGATCACTTCTTTGATCGTTTAAATATTTTTAGGGTCAAGAAATCAAATCTTTTAAAATAAAATAGATAATAATTACAATAATAAAGGTAAATAATCTTAATAGTAGTTAATGAAAAAAATTCATAACATTTTTTTTTATAAAACTTAGAATGGCAAGCAAACTGACGGCCCACCTGATGAAAAGTGGTAACCGTCGCCTATAGACATGAGCAGTATTATGGACATAACAGAGTATACTGTTTCGCCCATGATACCCCCCATGCGTTGCCATTTCTGAGGACTAAGGCGTTATGCCTCTGTACCCTGTTAATTCACTGCCATATCCCACCCTTAAAACTAAAACACAGCCATGCAAACACAACTGCTTCACGGTAGAAACACGAATCGGACAGAGATACCCAGGTAAACGACTTTTGTACCGACAAAGTCTACGATTGATAAAATTATTAAAGCGTTACTGGTACTGTTTGACACATACTATTATATTTTTACATGTAAATAGTGCCTACATAGCTAATGACTAATTTACCCTAAATGTGTCGCATTAAATTCCAATTTTTAATTTATGATATACATAAACAATGCCAAAATTTATAAGTAAAACAAGTAGTCTCTAAAATGGTAAAAAATAGTAATCGTCTTACGTAACATTTGTCCTTTATTGTATTCCACAGAACAAAGCGTGATACATTATTAGGTGGGTCCAGACAAATGGGACAGAGGTACCCAAGCAATCGACTTTTGTACAAAGTCTCCCTCTGGTGAATAACTTATTTTTTAATTAATGTTTTCCTAATATAAATATAAAAAAAAATTCTTATTATTATTTTCATTATCTTGTGATGATCAATATCATAGCGTTATAATTTATCCGAAATAAGACGCATGTGAAAGGGGATATGAATATTTGCGATGTTACAAACGACATGCTCGAGTCAAGAGACAATATTACAGTGGAAGAAAAACATGTGATATAGGTGTCTATACTTATAATAAATCTGTAGAGAGGTCAATTTTGTACATGAAATATATTTCCAAAATAACTATCAGGGGGTGACTAGGCAATTTAGGTTATAATTAGTTTTATGAAACACCTAAAAATAATCTTTTTTTATAAAATCTCAACTTTTACCAATTCGTATCAGTAAATCCCAAGATTTACTAGTTAAACTTAATATTTACCAATATACGAGCTTTTGCAGTAACATGTATACCTTCAGAACAGTATATAATATGCTTAATTGTTTATAAATCTTTTTTTTTTTATACCCACCTGATGGTAAGTGGTTACCGTAACCTAAACATAACAATTTATAATATTAATACGAAAGATGTTGCCAAAATAAGAATTCTAACATAATATTTCTGAAAAGGCACACATCCCACGCGGCTTAGTCAAAATGGACCTGTAAGCCCGAATCGAGTAGGCGTTTGTTTGATTTTATCGCGCCTACGTGATTTTAAATAAAATTTTGATGTAATGTAATTATAAAAAACATAGAAAGGTCGTGCCTCCGTACCGAATGCTCTTTAGAAAGTAGCATTTAACGTTTAATTGTTTAATCAAACATATACAATTTAAACACCGCTTATTTCTAAGCGAACTTACGAAATGTAATTTTTGGAATAATTTTTTTGTAATGTACGTAAAGTGCTGACGGAATACAATGACGGGATTTCTAATGAAGGATGAAACGGTAAGGATGAATTCAAGTCAGTTGGCACATCGTGATGAATTCAAGGCCAATTAGCTAAACTACTTTAAAATTTGACATACATGTAATATTCGGAGTGTAGAAGAACATTATATGTATATTCATACATATTTTATTTTAATGAGTGATAATAGAATTGTAACCCCACCTGCGCTATCGGTATATGCCGGCGGGGTACCAGTAAGGGATTATAAATGAGGATGAAAGCAAGTCAGTTAGCCCATGATAAATTCTCTTGGAATTAAGCACGATAGTGTTTAGAGAAAACCGCGTGAAGGTCGACCTGACAGGGTATATTTATGGCAATGGAACTACTAGTCCCTATTATTAACAATCCCTTCTCCCCCACATACATATAATAAGTGATCGAACTTCACCGGTAACCGTGATGAGACATCTCGTCGTAGATCAGTATGTTCGAGATTGATTGTTTTCGCATTATTCAAATATTTGTATTTTAAATAAAATATAAAACATGGCCGTGCAGGTCCCAATTTAGAATAGGCCACCCTTCTTTTTCCATAGGTATCGTAAAAGGCGACTAAGGGAGCTTATAGTGGAAGGACTGGCAGCAGCGTTCCTCTTAAGACATCACCTGAAGCCAAACTGTGGTTGCCAATCCATCTACTAAGCGTGGCAACTACTGGTTAAGAGGGAGACTTTGTACAAAAGTCGATTGCTTGGGTACCCCTGTTCCATTCATGTTTCAACCGTGAAGCAGTGGTGTTTGCATGGCTACGTTTCGGTTTTAAAGGTGGGATATGGCGTGAATTTACTGGGTACAGAGGAATAACATCTGAGTCCTCAGGAATGGCAACGCATGGGGGTATCATGGGCGAGACGGTATACTCTGTTTGTCCATGGTACTGCTCATGTCTATAGGCGATGGTTAACACTTTCCATCAGGTGGACCGTCAGCTTGTTTGCCATTCTAAGTTTTATAAAAAATAAATAAACCCCTCTTATAGAGAGGCTATCAACAACAACATAATAGATATAAAAAGATAGATGGATTGAATAAAATGGAATTTTTAATATTAAAAAACACGGTAAGGTAAAAGCAAAAATATAATGAGAACAGTAAAAGAAGCAGCAGGGTGGGTTATGAATGAAACTCTGCAGTCTTTTGCGAGCAGTAGGCACGTACCTAGTGATAATAAATGACATTTTCCCTCACAGTGGCTTGTTTGTACTGATATTGATTTATGGCAGTTGGATATGACATTGACAGAAAAAGCAAGAAAGTGGAACAAATGTTGTTAAAATGAGTTCTTTTCGTTGTACTCATAAGAGCTTCCTGAAGTTTGTGAATCTTTTATACAATACTAGATTTAACCCACGGTTTTGCCCTTGTGGCTGGGCTGTTTTGATTTCCATAGCATACATTTTATCCCAGGTAATTAATATTATCCTGGTCGTGCGAACTAAGTCGTATTTAAATACTAGAGATATAAAAGCCTATCTTCGAATAAAATTATTCATTTTTCTGTCCATCAAAACAAATTGTTAAGTTTACATCCCATGTCAATCATAATGTAGCTTTCTATAGGTAAAAGTATTTTTAAAACCAATTAAATATTATTTGAGTTTATCATCTATTATAAACAAACAAAACCAAATCTTTCCTCTTTATAATATTAGTATAAATAGAAATTCCAGGAATTTGATTAAAAAGCATAAATTTTTCTATGTTTCAGTTATTATAGTCCAGTTGTCAAATAATACTTAGTAATGTATAACATGCTTACATTATACAGATGAAACATCGAGCCTTAAAAACGGGTTAATTTTTCGTCAGCTAATTGTCAAATTAGCCGACTCGTTTTTTTATCAGTATTTTATAAACTTACGCATAAAATGTATCTTGACCTATTATTTAATAAATAAAATGATTGTTTATGCATTAAAAAGATACGGAATTTATAAAACAAAATAAATATAAAAATTATAAAGGAATCACTCATAATAATTTATCACGCAAAATTGTATGAAAAAGTTGACCCGTTTTTCTCGAAGCATTTCTATGGAAACTATTTAACTATAATGTTAGTATGGGGTGCTAAAATTTTTGTATCGTTTATCAATCAAAGTTTATTTACGATAATTTTTTTACGAAATTTAGAATGGCAAATAAGTAGACGTCCCAACTGATGGTAAATGGTAACCGTCGCCTATAGACATAAAGAGTACTATGAACATTTTATGAGCATAGAGTATATTATATCGCTCATGATTCTCTTCATGCGTTACCACGTCTGAGGACTGCGGTGTTATGCCTCTATACCTTGTAATTTCATTGCCATAACCCGGCCTTCTGAGTGAAATACAGCCATGCAAACATAACTGCTTTATGGTAGAAATACGAATAGGATAGTGGTACCCAAACAAACGACTTTTGTACGAAATCTCCCTCTGGTTAGTTTAGTTTACTGGTAGAAAACTCCCTTAAAATCGTTTTAATGATTTCAATTCACACTCTGTACTCGTAGATGTATAGTATCACTTATCTTCCATTAAGGACAGAAATAATACTTCGCTAATGCTAAATTTGAACAAACCACTTTCGCTTCTTTTACATACAATCTATTCATAAAACACTCATCAGTTCCGAGTACTTTTTACATAAGTCTTTTTTCGATATATCAATTATAGATAGCGTGCGACCTTTCAGAGCGACCCATACATTAGATGGTTCGTTTATATTGCAAACAAATTTCGATATTAAAGTTAGTAAGGATTATTTGTAACCTAATTATCTTAATGTTTCTACATTGTACCAATAGAAAAAATAAAAGTGACAGCCGACTCAAATTTAACTACCATCCACAGATACTAAAGTGAATATAAAAATTAAATTTAAAATCTTTTAAATTCATGTTTAAATCATTGTGACTTGCATTATATTTCAGAGGCTATGTAAAGTTGTAATTTTTTCTATAAGCTAACGTCAGAGATCTTTGTACATAATGAAAGAAACCTAGCATTTAGGAGGCAACATTTAAGAGTAGCACTAGTAAAAAAAATAATATAAAAATCTCACTTACTGTGCCCAGTATATTATCATTACGAATATTGCCCTATATATTTCTGGATATTATTACTTACTAGAAACCGCCGCCGAATATACGTGACCTAAACTTGTATCATACAAAGTACATAGGAAAGGCGTGGGTTGAATGAGGATTCAAAACCACATCTGTTCTCTGCCTAAAACAAAATCCCACGCTTTATTAATAATAATAAATGCGATTGTACCTAATTTAATCGTGACAACTAATTCCAAAATTAAAACTTGTACTATTAATTGTCAAGTTAAAAACACATTTTTTTAAATATATAGAAATCACTCAAACTGATGTTTGCACACACACATCGAGAATTTAAACCATGACCATTTGACGAAGGGTTACTATATCGCTAAAAATTAAGGTTAATAATCGAAATACATTCAAATTTGTACAATACATTCATATAAACATAGCATATAGCCAGAAAATATTTAATTCTCATAGCTATTTAGATCGATGCTTAAAAATAATTTTAATTCAGTTTTGAAATAACTTCTGTCACCAGGTACTTTGCTAAGTTATTTGTTATGCCAAATAGGTAGCTTATGGAATAACCTATGTCAAAATAATAATACCATCATTTTCGTACCCTTATCTCAATCATTTGGGGTCGGTGTAATATGTTTTCCTCATTCATTTATCTCTATTTGCAGTCATTTTAGCATTCGCTCCATTTCTAGCGTCCATATCATCTTTTAGATATATCTCCCTTTTTAGGTCTACCTCTACCGTTATAACCATCCACATTTATACTTAATACATGTTTTGGTACAATATTTTTATCCCTTACTTTATGTTAAGTGAACACATAACCTACATTATGTGGATAAGACCAGAATCTGTAATTGTTTCGTAATGTAATTATGTTGTCCAAAACCACACTAAATTATCTGATGGTAAAACAGAATGTTCTCTGGTTAGTTGATTATAAACTAACCAAGGGTATGGACTTCCGCAAAATAATACCTAGTTCAATAAAATACTAGATGTCCTCTATTAGAACAAAATACCTAAGAATACAAGTCATGACTGTAAATTGTAGGTAAGTAAAGTATACCTAACTGTCATGCTAGTAAAAAAATAGCCGTTAACTAAAGCTCTCGAAAAAAATAAAAATAAAATACTTCAAGGTTTAATACATAAATCGTGTAATAAATAAACTTAGTTATGTATTTCTATACTTTATTTTTTGCCTGAAATTTACTTTTATATCTTCTAAATTTCTTATTAAGTACATATAAGAGACGATTATAAATCGATCCAGATAAATATCACTTTAAGAAAATTTTGTTTATTGTTAGTTCATTTGCATGATTAAACAAGATATTTACTATTTTACGCTTTTTACATATAAAGCTGTTTAATGAACCCAGTTTAAATGGAGCTGTGCTTATTCCCACATTGCTACCTTGAGAAACCGTAGTCTTATTATTCTTATTTATTAGTACATTTAAACTGTTTGATGGAGAGTATTTCAGTAAAAACATGTAAATAGAATGGTGTTTTATTTTGGAATCATAGAAAAAACATGAACCGTCGAAGAACAAAAGAACTTGACATGTGGAATAATTGATTTTTAAATTTTATATTCTAAAGAAATTAGTCAGTGAATGATTGTAAATATATATTTCAGAGCATAGCTATTTGGTGGTAATACAATCAAAATATTAGCGAAGTGTTAAACGATAGGTATGGGGCTCTTGACTGATTTTCTTAGTATTTTTTTCCTTATAAGTATAAGAGGAAAATGACTGGCGAATTTATCTATTTGCACGATCAACTATCACTCATCCTTTCGACATGGTTTATCCACTGCAACATTTTTTCTTTATTCAAAAAATAACAAACTCAAATAACGTAGCGAGCAAAACAAATCGAACAAAATATTATTAGCGGATTTATTTCATTTTGTGTTCTATTATTTTTGAATTTTTTACAATGAGAATTTATCGAACTAGAAATTTGCGTTTCAAACTTTTTTTATTATTATATCAACCGTTAAATGTCCACTGCTGAACAAAGACCTTTCCCATAGCGGAAGTTTTGACAGCAATTATCATGCTTGACAGGTGGGTTAGCAACCACAGTTAGACTTTAGTGATGTCTTAAGAGGGACGCCACTGCCCATCTCTCGATTATTAAGTTCCCTTAGTCATTTCTTACGACACTAACGGAAAAGGAAGGGATGGCTCATTCTATGTAAGATTCCAAGTTTAATAACTTTGCTAAAAAATGCGAAAAAAAAAGTCTTTAAAGCATTAAATTAAGATTACGAGATTTATAAAAAGTAAAGCATATACGAGTATTAAAAGAAACAAAAATATACCTTGAGTGAGCAATAATAATAAAATTCAAGGAACATGTACTGAAGTACATTAAAGTCACTGGTACCAAACTAGGACACTTTAGTTTGGGAAACACAAACTAAAATGTTAAGGTAATTTCTAAAGTGCTAACTTACTTCAAAGTTACGCTGTTGTAACTTGGCACCAGCTCTTGAGCGGGTCCTCTCGAATAATCAAATTATACAGCCCACGTCATTTCGGTGTAAACCAGAGACTTAGATCGGGGTAGATGAAGTACGTCTATAGATGAAGCAAGTACCTTAATCTAAAATATATTAAATCCTAAATTAAATGTAAGAGAGGCAAACTTGTATTTTTTAGTTACTAGATACATACTTATTACATTACTTACCATCACAACAAGTAACTGTGTTGTAAAAAAAACTTACAACACCTATTTATTAATGAGAAACCCTTTCCACACAAAAGTCTTTCAAAAACATATTTGTAAGGCTGTATTTGCAATAAACCCTTTTAACCGTATTTTTTAATATTTTTAACAAACTTTTTTTAAATTTCTAATAATTTTTATATTCCTATAAAATTAATATTCCTAATAAGACTAATAAATGTCAAAACAATAATTTTAAGAGGTTTTGTCGGTCTGTTTGTATATTTATTTTAAAATAACGCATAAACTACTATACCAAATTAGATACGGTTTACAATGTTATATTTCGGAGATTCTAATTTAAAATCTAGTATATCGTTTATCTTAATATTCCATCTAAAAGTGCTCTATTTTATGATTTTCTTACTTTAAAATTTACGCGTGAGAAGTATTTTTTTTATACAACTTAGAATGGCAAACAAGTTGACGGTCTGCCTGATAGAAAATGGTAACCGTCGCCTATAGACATGAGCAGTACCATGGACGTAACAGTCAAACACAGCCATGTAAACAACTGCTTCACGGTTGAAATACGAATGGGACAGAGGTACCCAAGCAAACGACTTTTGTACAAAATCTCCCTTTGGTAAAAAAGTAGCGGGCAAAAAGCTAGTTTTTAATCAATTTTGATATTTATAATCTATAGTTATTGTTATAATGATAGTATAATATTATAGATATTAAGATTAAGGCTGTAAAAAATACAAATACTAGGTGAAACAATACCTCGTACTAAATTTGCAATTACATTAAATTTTTCTATGAAACTTCTCGTCATCAACTTCTCGTCGTCAACTTCTCGTCAAATTTATCAAAATCAATTTTTCACTATTGAAGTCATTGTTTCCGCATAGGAAATACAAATCGAAATGTAGCCAAAATCTAAGTAAGATGGCAGTCGCGTCATCTATGTAAAACATGTCCGGGTGCCAACGCAAGCGACAAATTAGTCCCCAGCATAATGTTTGCAAACTTGCCCCTGCGACTAATTAGTGGCGTTAGTTAATTGTGTTAAAATCGACTGAAGGTAGGCGTACCGCAATCTCCTTGAAGCTACTGAGTTGATTTCGAAATGAATGAGGTATGAAGTTTGTTATTTAAACACCAATGTAAATAATACAGAGATACACAAGATTTTGTAGATACTATAAAGTACTAGCTGTTTCCCGCAGCTTCACTCGCGGACCAGGAATTCTATCATGGTTAAAATCTTTGAAATTAAACTAAAATTGTGATAAAAACCTAAAAACAAAAAAAAGTATTTTTTTGGTCATAAACGCTTTATAATTCAAACGGTCTTGCCCGTCGTGTTAAGTGGACGAACCTACACGCTAGTGCAATGACGAGTTTACTCGTCATCAGTCAGGAACTCGTCAGCAAAAATGTTTCATATTTTATGTGTGGTATTTGATATGTGGTAATGTATAATCTATCTATGTAGCAAAGTTTCAAATACATTAAATCATTTAAATTTTCACAAACTTTCTTGTTTATTATAATAGTAAGAATTATTTAAAAATACAGGATAAAAATATGGAGTATAGGAATAGAATAGAATAGAAGAATAGAATAGAAATCATTTATTCAAATAAACTTACATTGAAGCACTTTTGAAAAGTCATTACATTTTTTTTAATTTACCGCTCGTTCGGAAAGCTGTCTCATCACAAGAAGAACGAGCAAGAAACTTGCGTGATGCTCTTTTAAATAATTTTATTATTATTTTACATTTTTAAGTTTAATTGTGTGAATACAAACCACCAATTAGCACTAATTCAATTAAATACTCAAAAAGAAAAAAAAAATTGAATACATAACCAACTGGTTAAACAATTAATAAGAGGAAATCAGTCATAGTGATTAGAGCAGACCAGTCCCTACAAGCAGCACCCGTTCACGAGTATGACGGATGAGCCAGCCATCACTGCGCTCGACCATATTTTAGGGAGCCCAATGACCCGGCCCACCACGCCGCCACAAGTCTGGACATTTTAGTGAGCATGACTACTCAAAACACTAGACCACGTCAAAGCTACTCACAATTGCCATCTGATAGTTATAGTATTCACATTTTACATAAGAATGCATGCGGCAATTAATACAAAAAACCGCTACGCTTTCATATTTCTAAAATTAATCAATTAAATCAAGAAAGCAATGAGAAAAAAAAATTATAACGTTGTATGCTAATAAACTAATTATTTACTTGATATGTTGTCATCTATGAATTCGTCTATCCTGTAATAGGCTTTCTTACATAAAAATTGTTTAATATAAGATTTGAATTGCCTCTCTGTCAGATTTAATGCAGATTCCGGCAGTTTATTATAAAATCTTATGCAATTACCATAGAATGAATTACTGATTTTGTGCAGACGGCATTTAGGTAAAATAAGCTTATTTATATTGCGTAAGTTTCTACTTGTACAGTCTTTGAGTTTTTTAAAACTCGCTAAGTTCTTCCGTGTATACATAATATTTTCATAAATGTATTGTGAAGTAACTGTGAGGATATTTGAGTCTTTAAAGCACTGACGTAATGACTCTCTTGAACCCATACCATAAATAGAACGTATGGCTCTCTTTTGTAAAACAAATATAGTATTTATATCGGCTGCTTTACCCCACAGCAGTATGCCATAAGACATTATGCTATGGAAATAACTAAAATATACAAGTTTAGCCGTCGCCACGTCTGTTAATTGCCTAATTCTTCTAATTGCATATGCAGCAGAACTGAGTCTACTGGCCAATTTTGAAATATGGGGCCCCCATTGTAATTTCGAGTCCACTGTTATACCTAAAAAAACTGTATCATTAACAAAATTTACTATTTCGTCATTAAGCAATAACTGTGTATTTATTAGTCTTACATTAGGAAGTGTAAATTTTATACACTTTGTTTTGCTGGAATTTAATAATAGGTTATTACATGTAAACCAATTTAATATTGCAGACATAGCACAATTTACATCGTCTAATTGATTACTTTGACGTCCAATTTTAAACACTAACGAAGTATCATCCGCAAACAGCACTATATCTGCAATTTTCTCTACCATAAAGGGAAGGTCATTTATGTAGATTAAAAAGAGAAAGGGGCCTAAGATTGACCCTTGTGGAACGCCCATCTTAATATTAGCTCCCTTAGATTTTACACCGTCAATATCTACAGTTTGAACCCTATCCTCTAAATAAGTTCTCATTAATTTTAGATCATTATCTCTTATACCATAATGTTCGAGCTTGTACAAAAGCGTTTTATGATCCACACAATCAAATGCCTTTGATAGGTCACAAAAAACTCCGAGTGCATCCTGTGACCTCTCCCAAGATTCGAAAATATGTGTCATTAGCGCAACACCTGCGTCAGTGGTAGACTTGCCGGCGGTGAAACCATATTGCTGACTGTGAAGCAGTCCGTTAACCCTGAAGTGATGTAACATTTGATTTAACATTATCTTTTCAAACACCTTACTTAGAACTGGCAAAATAGATATAGGTCTATAGTTCCCTGGCTCAAATTTATCTCCTGATTTAAATAGTGGGATTAATTTGCTAAATTTCATTAAATGTGGAAAAACGCCATTATCAATACATTTATTAAAAATAGTGGCTAGATATGGAGCAACAATATCTATGAAAGAACTAACTACTTTTACAGACATGCCCCAAAGGTCTTCCTACTAGTACTATACTCCTCTATACATATATGTCTCTATATAATCATATTACCAATGCGGTAAAAGATTTTCGGACCTGAATTGTAATCAATAATATCTCATTGCAGACTTCATAAATTTATATTCCGAAATTTAAATTTATAATTAAACTGATATATCAATAAAATATCCCGAAGCTGTAAATTTCACCTTGTTTATTATTGTCTACTATAATGGATTAAAATTTAATCAGAAGAAGCCAAATAGGGTTACTGTTACACACAGAATCTCCGCGCCATCACAAAAGCGAGTTTGAGTCGCATTATGTGAACAAAGAGCGAACTCGCCATGGAAAGTTTAGACATGGTACAAATTTGCTAATGACAAAGTTAGTGCGTAACGAAGACGTAGTTACAGACGTACAAAGAGACTGAAATGAGCATTAGATTTTTGTTTTCATTTTAAATCTATATGAATAAAAATAAATGATATTTAAAAATGTTAATAAACATTTTTTTACACCACTGAGGTGGTATACAAGCATACGATCCACCCGATTGTAAGCGGTTACCGTAGCCTATGAAGGCCTACAATACCAGGGGTATTACGCGCGTGTCAAAAAGTGATATTATTATTCATAATATTTTATATATATATATATATATATATATATATATATATATATATATATATATATATATATATATATATATATATATATGATATGTGAGGTACTACGTAATACTAACTTTACATGTATATGATATATTCTTTAGAAATATAAAGGTTGTAAGCCTCTTAGTGATAAATAGAAATGAAGCACGAGTTCTCACAGTTCATTTATTTTAGATATCATACTATTAAATCATATATTTACTTATTTTACTTTGCATATAATATATAACAAATAATATATAACGTAAATACTACACATACACTTATTTAACTATAGCGTCTTTAGGACTTCCATCAACAATAATTGTGATACATTTTATATAATGACCATGTGGTTTACTAATCATGTTCACTCTTGATACGCCAAGGAGCTCCGCTCCATTCGACGGTTGGACAAGAAGTGCCTCCCCACCTACATAGGAATCTTTTATATCTAAACGGCCGAATTCAAGTAAACAAATCAGCGAAACCACGTATTCTTACAATTTTATTACTTTTTATTCAAGTATCATGATAATAAGTAATTATGACATGAATTAAAATATAAATTAATGTTTTATACACACTAGAAGAAAAAATTATTGCAAAATTTGGTATAATAGCAATTCTAACATTTTATTATTTTTTAAAATAGTCAGTCTGATTTTTATTAATAAATATAGGTACACATTTTGACACAAGATGTTTAAGAAAATTAATATAATTTAAAATAAATATTTAACACGCGCGTTGCCGACCCTGAAGAAAAACACAATTTAAAAATAATTCTTCACCCGGCATGCGATTGACAGAGAGAGAATTTCTCTGGGGGCCGTGATCTAAAACGAGAAAATTTAACAAAAAACTAAGTGGTTGACATAGCTCTAATTATTTGTCAGTAACAGTAGGCTGACCATTTTTCGAGTCAGTGATGGTAGTTGGGTAAAGATCTTGGAGAAAAGATCACATCCTGGACAACAATGCGTGAAGTGTACTTTGAGATGGATCAACAACATTGAGAAGACAATTCAAAGCAGTTTAATATGAAAAACAAAGAATTATAATCGTTGGAAGTTAATAAAATATCAGTGACAGATTAATAAAAATTATAAATTAATTGTAAATGAATCTCAGAAAAATAACATGCACTTTTCCCATATTCCACCGAGAAGATTAGAGCTACCAAAAGAGTCTTTTCTTCCACTGGCATTGACTCTACTCAATGGTGATTTAGTATCCGGAATTCGATATATATACTTGTAAACTGTCAAGTTTCACATAATAGCAATAATTTGTTTAGAAAATATACAGTTATTAAATTTTATTTTGTTGTGTATATTGTGATTCCTGTGTGAGTGAACGAATTGGGAAACTGTCAAGCTCCCTTAGTTGGTAATTATAATAAATAAATAATTTTTTATCAAGAAAACAATAGAATGCTTGAAAAATTGGATATAGGTTGACTTCATATGATGTTTATGTGAATTTCTTTTTTTCTTGTGCACAATTTGATGTCATCAGTACAAATATAAACCCAATATTGTATTTATATAACACACTACTGGTAGTCAAATTGTGCAAACTTTATAAAAATCAACAACAAATTTCCGACACTCATCTTTCCATCCTCACTTTATATTATTTCATATCCGTCCGACAAAAGGATCTATGAAAAGCAATTGAAAGCAAAATAACAAAGCAAAACCTCTCTTATATTTTGCTCGTAACGGGCAAAGTTTAACTCCATGCATAATTTCTATGAGAATTTCTATATTTTCTCATGCATTTAATACCTTTTTTATCTGTCTATGTGCTGAGTCCTTTAAGAGGTTTTCTTCGAAGAAAATACAATAGTAACACAGCCTGTACTGCTTATTTACGCTTGTGAGGTACTAGTAAGATATGATAGATAACGATGAATTCGTTTCAATGGATACATTTTGTAAATAATTCACTAAGAATTAACTACAATGGTTTCCAGTTTAACCTAACAGGATTTATTGCCAGCAACTACTTTTTAATTCCTATTTCCTAACAATTTCCTTTCTCCTCTTTGGCCTTTTTATATACATATTTTGTTTTATTCACTTTCGTGACCTTTCAAGTAAACATGCTTTTATTACTAACTTCATGATTATTTTACAGTGCCTCTCCAACTAATAAAGGTTGGTTATCATCTTACAAAATCTGTTACTTACTTTCATGATAATTCAATTTAATGTAATTGAATCTTAGATTAAAATTCCTAAAAAATATTTACGTACTAAGTAGAGACTGTACTATTATGTACAGTGACAGTGAGATGAAGCAAGGTTAACTGTAACGTCACGTATTTACAACATTTATTGTATCTATTGACAGCTCGAGACATCCCAGACATTGTATGAAGGTCAAGAAGATTCAACGCAATAACTGCGCCGCTTTTAGACCTCTGCATAATAAAGCAATGAAATTACGAAAAATAAATCTCTAAAATTATCAAACAGACAACAAAATTAGTAAATAAATAAAAATAAATAACAAATTTATGAATAGATGAAATTCAAGTTTATTCCAAAGAGTGTTTATTCTAGTAGTGGCATGGAGAAAAGTTATTGTTATATGTCCCAATCACGTAAACAAAATAGTAAACATATTTAGTATAGTTATATCCTATTAATACTATAAAAGAGAGTTTGTAAGAATGAATAGATAGATGTTTGTTACTCTTTCACAAAAAAAATTATGAACAAATTTGAATTAAAATTTGGTATAATCTAACATATAGGATATTTTACTTCACACGAGCAAAGCCGCAGAATACAGTTAATATTTCATAAAATACTTTATGTGCTTTTAAATTATAATTTCTATAATTCTTATTTCCAGAACCAATTTAAGCATATAATAATCAATAACTACATAATACATAATACTAAATTACTCCCTACGACTGCTCCTTCGTCTTGCAATGAACAGTCAATCATGGTCGTTTCAGTAATTGGCAATCTACCGAGCCAACCGTTTCCGTAATCTGATATATCGATAATTGGCTTTGAAGATTTATATTTCTATATTATTAATGTAATACACTACAATCACGTAACATGAAAGCGGAAAAATAGTTTGTTACTATTATTAAACAAAAGAGGACTTTGTTATTTGATATTAACATATATTTTACATACAACGCAACATGAACAAGTTCTACATGCTCTCGTTATTGCATTGCCGAGCTGCCTGTATCGTGGGAGATGTTGAGGTAAGCAAAACTTTACAATCTCTACGATTACCTAGTAGCCTCAATCAGTTCTTCTGCCGTTTATTCAATGGGGAATGCTCAAAAGGACTGAATTATTTTATTCCAACTTCCCCTTTCCGATATCGCACCACAAGAGGATGGGTAAGCAACTGCATCCCTTCACGGTAAACTGCCCGAGCTCGCGTTCAAATAAGTTTGGGAACTTTTACGTGAACCGTACCGTAAAATTGTGGAATGGGCTTTCCTGTGACGTGTTTCCTTCATTCTATAACCTCGGCGGATCTTTCAAACGTAGCGTGAAAAAACACTTAGCGAGCCGGCATAATGCGACCAATCGTTAAGAGTAGAACATTCTACTTTCGAATAATCGTATTTATAGGCCATATTATACTTAAAATCGCTTAGGATTATATGGTCACATGTCCAGCAGGACATGTGACCACTAACTATTAGAGCACTAACAAAAAAAGGAACGATTTTCAATTGTTATAAAATACACCAATGAATACCACTACATATTTCGTAAACACATTCGATTAAAAATATTTGTATTTAGAACGGCAAATAATGTAGGACAAGTATTTTTTTTTCGTAGTAAAAAACAGTTTCAATCGTCACGAAATTAATCTAAAGCCAACACGAGAATATATCTTAGCAACTACAAAAACAAGTTACAGACGAATCAAAAACACTCGCTTTTCGAAATCGCAAAAAATGCAGTTATTTAAGTTTATAATGATGACAAAACAGATTCGTCGCAAAATGTAGTCAAATCTATGTAATAATGTATGCGTTGCCTAGTAAAAAAATGTGCAAGCACTTGATAACAACTGTGTATCGCACGATTGTATTCCAGTTTGAAAACCGGGATATAACTATAAAATTATAAGGTACAGAAGCATAAAATTCACAGGCATAGTAACGCAGGAAAGGACACAGTATACTCTGTCCACTCACGCGGACGAAGTCGTGGATAAAATCTAGTAATTAATAATAATACCTCGTTCATATATAAATTCGTAAATATCCATAATTTTAAGTCTACTTGAATATAGTCAAACGACAAAAAGTTCATGTTGACATATTCGCTAAATTGACATACATTTAAGTCTACCGTTCCGGGACTCTTACAAACAAAATCCAATATAAAGTTTATATAAATATAAAGTTTATTAATTTATAGATACGTGCATATATATTTTTACCCATATCATATTTCTATGTTAATGAGTTAATATAATTAAATTATAAATTCTGAAATAACTAATGCATACCATGTGAACCAATAATTAAATCAACGCTATATACATGAACTACTTGTATGAGATATAAAATTGTAATCTTAGTGAATGTCTTGTTGGTTGCTGTACCAAATAAACAAATGACTTTATGTTTAAATAAATAAATTGTCTAATTAAATCATAATTAGCCAAATAATTCAAAATAACTTTGATCTGAAAAAAAGGAACAGCTCTGTTTCTTTCTTGCCCGTTCTTTTAAGCTAAAATTAAATTCCAAACTAGGCGGTAGATTTATAAAGAAAAAATACTATTAAAAAATGCATATTATTAAGTTTACTTGAATAAAATTTATTTATTATATAAGCTATTTTCCAGAGAAGTTTTGAACTTATTTTGACTAACGTTTAGTACAATATAAGTTATTACTTTGAGAGGTATACACAGGGATAACTCATGATGGATTATTGGATGGTGTGACAAGATCAGCTAGGTAATAATTCACAGTTCGTACCACCAACATCAGCTAATAACGCGAAGGTAGCTGGAAGACAATGTAATTCCAACAGAGAATAGTATATTCAGGCTACGGAATAAATTATTTCGATGTAACTGTTCAACAAAACCCTTGTATTACTTAGTAAAGTACAATATAGTATGCATCGAAAGTATTTAAATAATCCTTACAACGAGTAATATTGTAAATGTAAAAGTGAGTTTACCTGTATATTTGTTTGTTATTAGCGCCTTAACGGCTTAACTGATAACTGTGAAATTTGTTATATACGTACTGTATAAAGTGAAGCGAAATAGGCTATTTTTTGTTCAGGCGTTCAGAGATTACTTGTATTTAAATTTTGAGTTTTATTAATTTATCGACAATATTGTATATGTAAATTGTGTATGTAACACAATAAATAATAAAAAAGGTAAATAATGAAACGAAATAAATATAAATTCTGAATACTAAATCGTGTCAAAAAACTTTGTCTTGCAATAAAGAACATTTTGATCCGCGAAAAAGGCGGCATCCTGTTTCGTAAAATAATTTGTTGTGAGACCAAATCAACAGAAATAATTACATATACAGGGTGTAAAGGGCAGGTTGTCAAATATTGAAACAGTGAATTCAGATCATTATTCTGAACTGAAAACCAGTGACAATTCTTTCCCGAGAATTTCAAATTCTTTTGAAAGTTTCCTATTTTTTGTTTAAAATCATTAAATTCTGTGTATAATGATAGCACAGGCGGGATTACCATCCAATTTATCTACCACCAGCGAAGATCGATTTACCATTTCCATTAAAAATAAAATTATACAAACTACAAAATAAATATTCGACGCATAAGAATTAAGAACCTTCTGTAATTCGCTTAAATATTTAAATTTAGAACACGGAACCGTCGATTTTCAGAATTGCTAACGTAATCACGTTATGTAGCCACAAAAAATTTAAATGACTCGAGAACCTTCTATTGGGAAGCTATTTTAAAAACTCAATATTTTTATGGTACACCCATTTCGGCAATGAGTAGACATAAAGTCCTCGGTGTGTGCAATATAGCGATCCAATATTGCCTCAGTTTATTACTTTCATATGTAATAAACGTTAATAAAATACGTCGCCTTAGTTAATATTATTAGAAGAGTAAATGAGAATAGAATAATTCTCACTAGAATATGACGTTATTAAATGTGCGTAAGAGGTTCTTTAGATTTATTTATTGGATTTTAATAATATAATTGTTATAAATAGGTTTTGCTGGAAGAAATCTCTTATTAGAGATAAGCTCGCCTTTGTACGTTATGTTTCAAATAAATTGTGATAAACATTATATTTTGTGTACAATAAAGAATAAAGAAAAAAAGAATAAATATATTAATTCTACTATTAGTATAGATAATATTATTAGCGACTAGCGTAGCCCGCTACTTCGTACCAGGTGAACGAAGTAGCGAGCAAAAGCGGTAAATCAGAAGACGGAAAATAAATAGACCTATGTTAAATGGCATATACATTTATACACAAAATCAGATTTTAAATTAGACCTGTACAAAAACCACATTCAATTTAATGCAGTAGTTTTTACGTGATGCTTGAATAAACATACAGATAGATAGGCAGACAAATATTACTTTTTAGAAATTTCTATAAAATATGATTTTTACTCCTATTATCTACTCTTATTAAGACCGCTCATATCAATTTTATTATATTAGTAAGATTCTAGCTAGAATGATTTATATATAAATATAATTACCCGGGATGGTATCCTGATAATGTATCCCAGCGAAGGCAAAAGGAAAAGAGGTAGACCCTGCATAAGGTGGGATGATGACATTAGAAAAGTGGCTGGAATAAACATGAGACAGAGTGGCTCAGGAAAGATGAGAGTGGAAACGAGTGGCAGATTTCATTTCGTTTAATTAAGGGAACAGTGTTATATATATATATATATATATATATAACACTGTTCCCTCAAAAATGGCGAAGTATATAGGGTATCATATTCACCTTTTGTAAAGTGGTAACTGTCACCTATAAACGTGAGCAGCGTCTTTATAAATATGCTGTGCCTCAGTGGTACACTTCGTACACTACCATTGCTGGAGACTGAGGTGTTATTACCACGTAAATATACCTATTGATGTACAAAATTAATACTTTAACTGCTTACAATACGGGTGCTGGGAAGAAAAGCATTGTTATTAATGGGGTCCAACTGTCCCATGGCCAGCAATACACCCTATTAAATCGACCTACACACAATACCCCCTGGAAACTATGCTGACTAATTATTGTTGAATTAACCACATGATTTGATTCGTCCTCATCTATCATCCGTCGCTGGTACCCCGCAGCGTATACCAATACCGCATTATTTCATTTTCATCCGTCAAAAATCACCATGGGTGCTCAAAAATTGCGTGCAGAAAAAAATAATACTTCACAATTTGTAACAAATTGGTACCAATATTTTTAATATTATTTTGGTCAAATTTAATTGTTCTATCTATCTCTCTCTCCTCCTCCTCTAACTCACAAACAACACGACTCGTGTTGCAAATATTTATGAGTGACGATAGTCGCTTTTTATCAGGTGGACTGTCTACTCATTCGCCTCCCTAATAGTAAATAAAATCTCGTTTCATAAAAACATTTACACATATTGACGTCTATTACTTTTACATAGCCGCTTTAATGAAAAGCTGAAGCTTTCATGTGTA
Organism: Galleria mellonella; assembly: GCF_026898425.1. NCBI lineage: Eukaryota > Metazoa > Arthropoda > Insecta > Lepidoptera > Pyralidae > Galleria > Galleria mellonella. The sequence continues at coordinate 1,147,306 of NW_026442143.1, forward strand.
TAAAAGCCCTATATGTTCTTTCACCTGTGCTCCTATGGAGGTCGAGCCTCATTTATCTGTATATATCTAAAAATATTACACACAAAGACTAACGCCCATGCAGATAGCTAAAAATACATGCATCATTATATTGGGTACATCGTTTTTCGATCAATAAGCTTAAGAGCATTTATACTAAAATTTGACAATGACTATATTTATTTTTTCTTTTCCAAAAACAAACATATTTATTGATTTTTAACCAGCTTCTATTTCAACTGACTGGGATATGTTGATTGATCGGGATATCCTATATTCTTCATATAGAACGTACATATATACCAAATTTCATAACGCGCCATTAAGACGCTGAAAAGTAACAAACAAAGAAAAAACAATTAAAGACTGCCTGAAAGATATCGCTATTTAACGATAAGTCCATCAGTTATTGCCTCTTTATCTTGCTTTTATGTGATTAAGGTTATGTAATTATTAAAAAAAAATTGTGTACATATTGTTAATCTTTATATCCTTTATCATTCTTTAAAGGAAACAATAAAGAATTTTAATCATTCATTCAAACGCTCTTTCCCTTTTACTATATTAATAATAAAAGCACTCAAAACAACAATTTTAAAAATTTTATTGATATTTTTGTATATTTTTATCCCCTAAATTAATCTACCTTATTGTTTTGATTTCCAGCCGTCCTTCAATTGATTTTGCATGGGAAAAATATAATGTAAATAACCTTTGAAAATACCTTAAACGATGAAACCAGTCAAGTATTTATAATATTATAACACCTTTTTTGACAGACATCAAAAAAGGGGAAATTCTCAATTCGTTGGTATGTTAAATTTTTTTATGTATGTCCCCCGATTACTCGAAGATGCCTGGATTGATTCGGAAAATTCTTTTTTATCTGAAAGTATATTCTTTCAGATTAGATAGTACTATAGAAATTTTATCAAAACTGGTTTAATTTATTAATCAAAATAACTATTTTTTAATAAAAATATTTTATTTTATTCATTATTTTTATATTACACTTTATTGCACTATTTATAAAATAACCAATACAATTAATATTTGATTTTGCCACAATTGAAATAGGGTTTCTTTTTTGTGAAACACAAATTATTGTAGAAGAGTACAAGTCTTTAATAATATCAAAGGTACTGAGAGATTTTTATTGAAACGAAACCAAAGATAAAAACATACATATAACATTATTTTTAATAGATTACTAAAAGGTTCCTCAATTCATCTGTATTTAAAAACGAACTGAGGAACTTATCCTTTATCAAGCATATATTTTACGATTAATAATAATAATATAATTTAAATAAAAGCAAAATTGTATGACACATAGATAATTTGTTTACATTAAGCACACAACAACAAACATAGATTGGCGTACACAAAAAAAGAGATAAAAAGTGCCATAGTAACACAATATGATCCCAACTCAGTTTATTGCTTTGCCCTCAAACGAGCAGAACACTGATATTTTGTTTTTAATATAAAAGTAAACTTTTTTACACATTTACAAATAAGTTTAGCGCTTACGTAGAGTACAAGGTACTAAATTATTATTTTTATTTTATACTTTATAATATTAAGCTTCTAAATGTTTATACAAACTTAATACATAGTTAATTTATTTTATACAAAAAATATATGTGAAATATTTTGAAATAGTAAATATTAGTGCTACTAAATAGTATTCCAGTAGTTTCTTTATAAGTATGAATTGTCTTAATATTATTCGTAATAATATAACTTCTGTCACTATATCATCTTTTTATTATCATTTCTTTTCAATTAAATTCAGACGCTTGAATTGTCTTTAAAAAAAGTTACTGTAGGAAATTAAATGCTGCGGAAGAGTATAACGCAAGGGAAAATATTTTAAATATTTCATCCACTTTACCTTGTTAACGTATTTGGGGCGAAAAATAACAAGGTCATTCTCGTCGCGTAATTACTTTTTGTACATGTAATTCAATGTAGCTCAAAAAGATTACGTTTAAAGTGACTTGTACAATTTTTTTTACCTAAGATAATGTTTTTTAAACTTTTTCATAGTGCATTCCCCATAGTTTGTAAAAATATTTTGCGACCTCCTACCCTCCGCGGTCCGTATGTAACTGTATGTATTTTGTTATATAACAAATATCAAATTTGTATATTTTTATTTATTTCCATAGTTAGGTTTATATTAAATAAAATAAATAATATGTAATGAAGTACCTAATACAGACATAGATTCATCATTATGTGTTTATTTTAGGACAGATGGTTACTCCTTAAGTTATACAATACTGGCTTTACTTTCATACTTCTTCTAATATATTCATTCTTAAAACTACGCTGTAAGAAATATAAAAAAAAAATAGAAAAACCGCCAAAATTTTGAAAACGATTTAAATATTATTGTAGCAAAAATGGATCCGCGATGAGAGAAATAATTTAATCCAAATCAGGTCCTAAAGAAAACTTTGTACAAAAGTCATCTGCTTGGGTACTTCGGTTTCAATGGTCTTTCAGCCACGTGGCAGTTACGCGCGCTTAAGTGTGTTTCAGTTTGAGGCTTGGGAAATGGCAATGCTTCGCTATTTTATACAAATTTTAATATTTTTTCTAAAAACATAATTGCTGTTTTTACAACAAAATTTAAGTTATCTCTAATAAAATCTAGATCATTTAGTTTCGTTTTTTTTTAACCTGAAAGCCTTTTGATGTAGCAAAATTTTATTTCAATTTTCTTATTGCATTAACTTCATTGATTGCTTGCTAAATGTTACTGAACTCGCTATTTGAAGAGAAAATCGACTATTAGTAATTGCATTATTTAGGTAATTTAGTTTTTTTTTTTTGCCTCTAAACATTTTGATATCACAAATTTTCAGTTCATTTATCCGCTTGAAAGAACTTCACTGATTGTTCTATATGAGTTAGAAGCGTTAACCCAGAATAGTTTACATTGATTGCTAACATTTAGCCAACGTTTTCGGAATTGTTAAGAGGTCCATTTATACCAAAAAGTGTCGGGGTCACGGCTGTCCTTCAGCTATGCTCTCTTAATGGGCAGAGGGCGAGCATCTAATGGCACTGAAGCGTCGACACACAATCATCCATAAACAAGTAGATTGGATTTCGGATAGCCGCAATGATTTTATCTCGGTTTAATTCGATTTATTTTATACCTTACACCTTTGAGATATAAATAAAGGTCAAACGAGCGACCTTTTCAAGAATTAGGATATGTTACGATATGTGCATCTGATATTTTTAGCTTGGGACGATATGAATACAAATCTTAACCTATGTTTATAGCATAGATATAGTATAAGGTATATAATCTAAGACTTTTAGAAATACTAACTTTTATAACTTTTGTATATGGAATAAGTGATCACACGGTATATTGTGACGGCAATAGTTACCTCGTGTGTTGCCATTCATCATGATCACATTAGCCTTTAACTGTCCACTGCTAATTATAACCCTACCCTTTGGGTTTTACCAGTAGTTGCTAGTTATGGCAACTCCCCTACCTTTCCCGTGGATGTCGTAAGAGGCGACTATTACATGGCAAAGAATGGGCAGCAGGATCCCTCTTACAACATTTTTAAAGCCTAATTGCGGTTGGCAACCGTGTTACCATTACTTAGTATTAAATAGTCATGTCGCCGTTTCTTGTAATTTCACAAATTTGTAACTAAAAAACAACCATGTAAGCACAGCTACTTCGCAGTAGAAAATTAAACGGAAACTCTCTGTATCAAGTAAATCGGGAAGGTACTAATATTCAGCAGTAAACAAAAAATGTATTAAATATTGATAACTAGTGACCCGCTCCGGCTTCACATGGGATATAAGAATGGTAATAGAAATGAAGAATGGGAAATAGAAAGATAAATTAGTATTTTATATTAGCTTTAATGAGCAATTTTTATTCTAATTCTCTAATGTCTGTTCTAATTATATATAGCCTTCATTATTTACTGGTAACAACTTTCTGTAAGTGAAACAATTTTTAAAATCAGTAGAGTGGTTTTTTAATTTATCCACTACACACAAATAATCTAATCTTTCCTATTCATTGTATTAGTATAGATTATTATAAATAAAAATTCCGATTTATTACATTAACTAATCTACATGTACAGTTTCCATTACGGTTATTTCGAATAAAGATAACAAACAAAGAAACAACAGCCTAGATATTATCATACGAAAAGAAAAGAAAGGGAAGGAAAGAACAATAATACCGATGTAGTCTATTCCAAACCATTTAGTTCACATATATATGTGTGTGTAGGTCACTTGCTTTGCTACGATTTATTTCTCGCTCATTTCGAGATTATGTAGGTCATGTGAAAAGTTATCCCTAGTTTGTCTACATTAGGTATGTTTTAGAAATCCGTATCAAAATATTAAGGAACTCCTAGTGCATTAATATGGTCCGAAAATGCTCATTCACTGATTTATATGAATATTTTACTTATACGAATCACAACGGCAACTATTAAAATAGATAAAAAAAAAAAGAAATTAAATGCATAATACAAATGACCACTTTTAAATTTGGAATAATTTTTAAATCTCATATGAAAGAAATTTATATGGACATTCCATAGCAACTTCTTGTTCTGTTTTAATAAAAAATAAATAAAGTTTCCTTTTTTAAAATGTTAATAATGCTACCTTCCTCCTGTTTACGATGTTTGTGAAATAAAAAATCTAAAAAAATAGTCAAAAATATTTTTTATATGATATTTTAAAGCAACTTAAAAAAATGTATTGTGGAATGTTTTTATGTATATTCGCCAATTCTTAATTGATTTTAATGTTTACTTATGTACTGATGTCGTAGCAAGTTTGTTTTTTAGCAGCAAAGTTAAAATAAAACAGTTTCAATTACATTGATCACTTACAGTGTAGATTATTATTATTAGAGTACGGAACCAGTACGCTAGTTTAACTTGCTCTTAACCGGTTTTTTCCTTGACATTAACACCGTGCAGTTTTGCCGACGCTACGTCGAGATATTTTAAGGATAATGTTTACACAGGATGTTAAAATGTTTATCTTGTTAGAAGGGCTCTTTTCCGGGATCAAAAATGACTGAAGCTTACTCTTATGTGCACATACATAATAAAATTATTTTATCATTTTTTAGTAGAGTAAAATCTTCAGGTATTTCATGTGTTTAAATATATGAAGCCACATCTAAATTTTCTTAATACTTGGAATTACAACCAAGCTGACAGTCTAACAGAAAGTGGTAATCATCACCTACATACAATCACGAAGAGCACCACAGACATCTTAAAATATACTTTGAAGTACACATTTCTGCATTATGACTCTTAAAGATAAAGTTATTAGTCTCAGTTCCCTGTAATTTCTGCTATAACCCTCTTTCTTTTAAGCTAAAGCAGATGCTTTGTAGCAGATATACGAGTGTAACAGCCCACTATTACTGCAGAGGTACTCAAGCAAATTACTTATATATAAAGTCTCCTTCTGGTATAGTGTTAATATTAGAAATTTTTACCAGGCTCCAATAATGAGACTATTTACAAATCCACACGAAGTAAATATTGAGAAATTTAAGTTACCTAAGTAAGCATTACTTATTCAAAGTGTGCCACTTACACATTAAAAACAATAGCAATTAGACAAAATACAAAAAAAGTAGATAGTAATTTAAAACATTAAATAAAAAAATAAATTACAGGAAATTAATTAATTCCATATTATCACAGATAATAACTATATTACAAATATACATATTATGTAGATGACAATACAAATGGAAAGTTCCACACCGTCCACTTTGACCTAATAGTGAAGGTATTTACTGAAATTGGCAGCATTTCCGAAAATGGGCCGCAAGATTATGACACGACCCACTGAGGGCTGCAACCTCGGAAACCCTAAGCCCGGTATTTTATTAACTTACTGATCTCACTAGTTAGTCCACGTGAATTTAGGTAAAGCTATATAACATATAGCATATAGACGGAAAACATTTTGTATTAAAATAGAAAGGAATTGCTTGGTAGATTACAATTATTTTGTTTAATTCCGCTACCATTATATCTTGCGACTGCCAATATTTGAGGATTGACTGCTATTATTATTATTAGTAGAAGTTCTGTAAACTCAATCTCTTACCATTATTCAGTTTATGCACATGTTGCGACATGTGTTTCACCTCTAAACGAGGCATCTTCAGACATAATTGTCTAAAAATGTCTATTAATATAAATCATTCCTCGGAGCCTAGCATTTACATATAGTGAAGATGCATTGAATTTGTATTGTATTGAATGAGTTACTGTATTTCCATTGTATTGAAATTAAATTAAAACTAAAAATGTAAAATTCTAAACTAAAATATAATGGCACTAAATTTTATAATCTAATGAAATAATTAATTAAACATAATAAGTACACTATAACCTATTTCAACAGATCTTAATGAATATATAAACATATACATAATGGACGGACATGACAATAAATCATCTGTTTATGTATAAAATGTAAATGTTAATAATATAAATAAAAATGTATTAAATTGAAATATAACAGAAACATTTAATTTTATTATATTATTCATTTTATAGAGTGTTTTTGTGATAATTTTAACAAACTTTCGTTACATTTTCATTAAATTCAGTTTAAGCTTATTATAGTATTAATTTATTTATACTTTATTATATACAGAAAATTACAAACGTATAATTTATTTATTAAATAAAGATGTACAACAGGCGAGCTTATCTCTGTAAGAGTTCTCTTCCAGCAAACCCTGAGTGGAAAGGAGCATTAATTAACAACGGTAATACAATAGTACATAATGGTCAAGGCATGGGCAACATTGCCTCTCTTAAATCATCGACAAAGATTAACTGTGATTGTTAACCCGCCTGCTAAACGTGGCAACTACTGGCAACCCCCTCCCCCCTTATAGAGGAGGATTATGCTCAGCAGTGGACAGTTAACGGCCGATATGATAAGGATGATATTACAATACATTTTAACTATAAACTTAACATATACTGCATATTTAAATACTATATTTATATCTGTTAGTTTTACCTCTTTTCCACACCCTTTTGCACCATTCACCTTCACTCAATACGCCGTGTTGCAAACTCTGTGTAAAAAAACCACTGAAAAAGCATTCCTTGTGTACGACGAGTCTTTTGAAAAATATTTGTGAATGTGGCTTTCATATTCCGTGAGTCATTTCATGTGAATTCCGTTTGAACAACGCTTAAACTTTCAACTTTATAATGAACCCCAAAAGTTATAAATTTAGGTTTCATATTTATTGTAGATTCATTTAGTGCCATTGAAGAGATATTTGAAATATAAATACATAGAAAAGTAATAAATGAAGTGAAATAGACTGAAACGAATTGTTTTATTCTATTTAATAAGTGAAATTATTTTATAATACTTTTAAATATGTTTATTTTTTACTAGCTACGAAAAAAGAAACATGGCACGGCTCCGTGTTGATAAAACTATATTATGTTATGTCCATCTTTTCCACTATGATATATTCAATAAATAATTAAATTACTGTATTATTAGATTAATAATTGTATTATTAGAATATATATATATATATATATATATATATATATATATATATATATATATTATTTACTTGTTTACAACTGCCTTAAACAATATCAATGAAATTGATCAGGTGTTTATTATAACAACTATTTACACCCCGTGACTTACTTCATAATAACGACTTTTTTATATGTAACAATGAAATTTTTTTGTAGTAGTTTATTATATAGAAGGGCCTGACTGACCAGTTCATCGACACTGAGACAAAAGTACTAAAATTATTAATTCTCATAAAATATTGTTTTCTCATTGCGATTATTTCTTGTAATTGTTTCTATATATAATAAGTTTACAATTGTAATCTTTTGGAGGAAACTATAAAGAGTATCTATCTATCTATAGAAAGAAAGCATTTTCAAAGATTTATATTTTAAAACGTCAGAATAAATAATAAATGATGAAAGTATGTAAGTCCATCAATTTTTAACTCGTGGACTTGGAAATTTGTACTGAACACGTGTAACGAAATACTCTCCTTAATACATACTAAGAAATTGAGCTCGTATACAAATTAGTACCTCTCGTTCTGACGTGTTATTGCAGGGAGATGCTATTACCCAGCCTCCTTCGTGAACCCAAGTTTACTAGGTCACGTACTAACTCGATAGTTGTACTTGTATATTTTTATTCAATTCTGAACTCTGAGTCTAATTCAATAAGAGTTGAAAACGTAGGTGCACATTATCACAAGTACTACTATGATGTTACATTTGAACATTTACCCCAAGGAAAATGTACACGTTTTGTAATCAGTCCGTCTACCTAAATACTAGTTTCGTTTAGCTTCATTTCTGCTTTCATTGCCTTACAAAAGAATTGATTATTTTTATTTCAATTTGATATTTATTTGTCAAAGGGGTTGTAAGCTTGTTCATCATTTCACATTACTATCACATCATTAAAAAAAATACATACACGAATTGAAAATATCTTCCTTCTGATAATCAAATAAAATTAAAAACTAGGAAAAATATTTAAATTAAACTTACATATTTATAATTTATTTGTATTTTATTTTATAGATATCCCTTTATGAGATATCTAATTTCGCCATGTTTATTGAATCTTTTTAAAGTATCCTATGTAAGGTATACATATATATATACAATAAAATTTTTACAATGCAATAAATTTAGTTATTGTTATTTTTGTTAAGACTACTTATCACGTATAAATGATATGTAAATATTGCAATGCATCCAACCAAAACCACACTATTTACAAATTTAGATAATTACCATTCCTGATATTATTATATTCAGCGAGTCGGATACAAGCGTACATACGTCGAGGATTTACTAATTAAACTTTGTACAAACGACGATTGTCATCAGGGACTAATGTATAGTAAAACAAAGAGTGAAACACTAATTTGTGTCAACTCGTATTCTGTTTGTGTTCCCTCACATTCTCTTGCTTTTTCCTTCTTTTAATTGAGCTTACGTTTTTATTACGATTCAGCAACATTTTTCTTAGGACATAGAAATTTCCTTCAAGTTGTTTAAAAATATTTTTAATGGAAAATATATTTTTTATCAGAAATATTTTTATAAATCAATTTCATTAAATTACATATTAGAATTTATTTCCTAAATTTATTTATTTATTTAACATCGTGTACAGAACAAAGGTACACATTGCGGACGTACTCGTAACACCTAAAGACTTTCGTTATCAGTACCAATTATGGGGCTGTTTGGACAGATATGTTTGGACGCGATACTTTAAAGTAAAAGGAAAATTAAGTCAATTTTGTTAATTATTCTTGTATTTCATCTCTTCAATACAAAACACAAGCATGTAAGAATGGCTGTTTGACTACAGACTCGAAACTTCCAAAATGCAAACGACTTTAACAAAGTCTCCCTCTAGTAAATTAATTACATTCAGCCAGTTACAACACTGTGCAGATGACAGTTGATATTTTGACAGTTTTTACTGTAAAATTACTATATCGATTGAAATTTTTAGAATCGGTCATTTTAAAACATATTTGAGATTTTCTCATGAAATATTTTGATGAATTCGTAGGTTTTTTTGTAATAAATGGTTATGGAGTGGTAACTCCGCCTGCGCTAATGATATATGCTGGCGGGTGAGAAATGATGGATGGGAATGAAAAGGTAGGTCAGTTAGCCCATCGTGATGAATTAATAACTTACTATCATTCACACTATATAACAAAGCGTGGATTATAGATAAGTGAAAATACAATATTTTTTCTGAAAAGATTATTCTGTCTACATAAACAGTTCAGAGAAAAATCTACCCTTTTGTTTAAACACTGTGTCATCAGAATTTCCAATAACTAAAAGAAAACAAAATATATTGCTTTCACGCTCGAAACAACCTAATACTTTCAGTTAAATTGCACATAAACAAATGTGTTTTCGTAAAACTTTCTAGTCTTTTCGAAGTGGCAAAAAGATTTCTAATTAAAATTCACACGACGTGACTCGAATCCCATACCTACTTATTAGAATTGTATTTTCCACAAATTCTTTTGGTAATTACCTGATTTTTATTAAAGAAATACTTTTAATTAGAAAATAATAGAATAATATAAAAAAATATTACGCGTACAAACTAGCTTTTGGCCCACTATTTCATTCGCATAGATTTTAAGAACTAGGAAAATAAATTAAATCAACCATTTCTAGATAATGTGGCAAGATAAAATATGAATCAGTTTTTAAATTAGGTCTTCAGAAATGCAATTGTGGGAACCGTATTCAATTTGGTGCAGTAGTTTTTGTGTGATGTCGCAAACTGTCTGTATGATAGAAAAAAAAGTCTAAAAATTTATATTTTGGCTTGTATTGCTCCTATTAAGAGTGTTCATATCAATATTTCTTAAATATTTTCTATATACAAACATCATTAAGTTAGAATTTTATTATAACAGTAAAATAAGATTATTTTAGTTCGGATGCAATATCATTATACATGATATTTCTAGATAACTAGCTAAAATATTATTTCGTTCTCTAACCATCCTATCTCTTTCAACTTGGAGTAATAACATAGACAAACATACAAAATAGATTAAAATCGGTTGACTGATTTTGAAATTTAATGTAAAGAAACATAGTGTCACGGAATTTTTAAATATTATACTACAGCAAAAATCGTTTTGGCTTTTATTGCCTCCAACTATTGTTTGATATTCTAAGATGCATAAAAAACTGTCACTAACCGGATTCATTTCACCTTTTTAATATTAAAAATATCTCTTTAAAATTGTAGTAAACAGTACAAGTTTATAAAATTTTATCAAAATCGATTGAGCGGTTTATAAAAATAAAAGTCTTGATTATGACTTTATAGATGGTATATATTTTTATCGTAAATTACTGTTACTGTTTTTAAATGATTTGGTAAATCATAAGAAATCTTCAATGACGTTAAAAAGGAGCAGTTTCTCAACTTAACAAAAGTACAGGAGGTATTTTTGTTATGTTACGCGATATCTTTGCCAATTGTGAACCAACGATTGAAGAATGTGGAAGAAGTGAAAGGAGTCTGTTTGAATTTGACGTTCCATTGTATCTCCCTACCCCAATGGGAGATAAGTGTGACAGAGATATATAACATATATATTTTATATATACAAATTTTAATGTGCAGTAAAGAATAATTAAATATGTATATATGTATGTGAACCAAATTTAATGTTAACTTTCACAAAATAAGTTATTATACTTCACTGTTAAATCAATATTACATTTGTGACTGTTTTTTTTTTCTTTGCGGAGCAAGAAACTGCTTTTTTATTAAATAAATTTAAATTATAGTAATACTAGTTGTATCTCGCGCTTTAGCTTGCATCGAGTAGATTATAATATACTTTACGTACATGTTATATACGGTCTGTCTAAACACCATATTTCAATCCGTTCAGCTTTTAAAAATTACTGTGCAAGAAACGTCCAAACATCTTGTTTCTTTTGTTTTCAAATTTAAAATATTAGCTCTACACGTATTTCAGTTTTGTCTACACGATTTATGATAATAAGGTATCTGCTGTCTAAGTCCACAGAATGAAATATTCCTCTACTAATTTTTATTCAAATCCATTTAGATAAAATTAAGTAATGAACATACAAACACCTTCACAAACATTTACCTTTAAAATGTTAGTAGAATTTGTATTATAACTTAACCAAAACGCCCCACCATTAATAAGGAGAATATTTAATATCTTGTACTTATTAATCAGTCAGCGCTTCGCAATTAAAAATGTGGTCGATCTTAGCATTTAGATACCTTTATCCTTTTTAATATTATAAATGTGAAAGTGAGTTTGTTTATTAGACTGTTACCTTATAACACCTTTACATCTTAACAATCACTTTTTTATACCACGAAGGTGGCAAACAAGCAAACAGCCCGTCTGATGGTAAACGATACATCCAATCGTTTATCGGTGCTTTCACTAATGAAATCGCATTTTTTTACATAACAATATATTATACTTATCTGCTTTCTTATCCTTTATCTTTCTATTTTACCATACTTCTCTCATAAATGGCGACTAACCCGCACCGCATTCACGAGAAATAAGGGTAACTTCGTTAGGGAAGCACGGAACATCCCATTTTTATGCATCATTTCGCTAACCAGATTGTACCTTCCTCTCGTATTAAGCTAGGTAAATATTGCCGAAATAAATAAGCAGATATATAATTATTATTATATCCAATATGTATTTTAATCTGTACTAATATAATAAGCGACAATGTATTTTTATTTTTACCTCTTTGCGTCTTAACTACTAATGAAAAAGGATATAGACTACATTATATCCCAGTCCATCAATATTGTCCTAGTTAGGTGGATGAAATCACGTGTATAAAATAGTAGATTATTAATAGTTACTAATTTCATTACTAACTCTACTGATATTACATATGTGTGAAAGTTCATAAATCGGTATCTCACCGAACATTCGATTTCAGTCTAGCCGAAACTACGGTCAAAACCGAAATAATTCAAATGATTTCGCGCTGCGACGTCTTCGGTGCACTGAGTTGCGAGCGACGAAGTTTTGCCTTTACCTGTGCCTATAATTTTATGTTATTCGTATATAATATTAAAAAAATGGTAGTAAGTTCAAATTAAGTCCTAACTAGGGAATGTTTAAGTGTTACGTAACGCAATTTTTGAAGATTTTTTACCCTCCTTCCGCTCCATGTAACGCGCACTCACATTTTCTGTACCCACTCCTTCTTCCTCGCTAAACATTACGTAACACAAATGATCATTTCTTCACCTAAAAGTCGCAACACTAATGAACACTGACAGCAGAAACGAAACAAAATTTACGTACAATACAGTCGAGGGATTCCCATAAAACATAAACGAAAACAGTTGTCAACTTTGAAGATTTTAATTCCCTAATTATTTATTTAAATAAAAAAGGAACAATGTTACGTAACACGTCGTTTGATACCTCCTCTCGCCCCTATAATGCATCATAACGTTTAACAAGATCCCTTCCCCCCACCCTCTACCCCAAATTGAGTTACGTAATACTTGAACACCCCCTTATTTCAAAAAGTACAAATAATTACACATACATAATCACTAAAACTTAATGTTCTGTTATAAAAAAAATAAAAATTAAAATATTTTTATTGAAGTAAACTTTTGTATGAATCTACTGCCCAGAAGAATGAGCTGAACGAAACACAGCTATTATTTTTTCTTTTCTTTCCTTTTACTTTATGTTTTTGTTGTTTATTTCTTGTTACAGTCCATATAGACAAGGATTAATGGTTAATCTGAACGCCGTGTCCGTATTTTTTACAATAAATCTTAAACGATATAAGTAAGGAAATATTAACTGAAATCAACCCACTCGAGAATCAAACTTGAAATCTAATTTACGCAAATCAATATACCGTAAAGGCCGATACAAATAGAATGTTATATTTTTTGTAAACAAGTATTTATTCAGAGTATCCACGGCACGTGTAATTTTATAAAATTTTATTATATAAATGTTATTACTACAGGTATTCACATAATTTAACATTCCACAAAAAAATAACTGTCTTCAATTGTGGAAAACAAGTTATTTTGATTTAGAAACCACTGAATCGTTTGTGATAAAAAAATTTTGTGACTAACCTGTAAGTCCAAGTCGGTTTATAAGTAAAGGCGGTATGAATTGACAATAACAGAAAACCCCCCGAATCTAGAAACGAAAGTATAACAGATCAACATAAAATTATTTTTAATTATGAGAAAATAAAATATCTTTAAAAGTAATACATCTTTTATTACTTATTAAATACTAGTATTTACGCGAACCCTGATATGCATAAGTAAAATATGTCAAGTAATAGAGATAAAAAGACAATATTGTTTCCAATAATATTTACGTGTATACCAAATTTTAGATATTGGAAGATGTATCGAAAAAATATTTGCAAGCCAGAATAAATATATTTACACACAAGAACTTTGTATCAAGTCGGAAAAAATAGCTGTTGCTAGAAGAAAAAGTGAGATAACAGGGATTTTTCCCTGAATACCGTATAAGCAACATCAATTACTGTATCAAACTTTGGTATAACTTTATTATTAGATATCGCACGGATCGATGTACAATTTTCCTATCCAATAATCATCGTAAATAAATCCTATATTAATAAAATTAAATATAATAAATGTGAAAGCGGGTTTGTTTGTTTGTTACCTTAACGGCTTGACCAATCACTATGAAATTTGGTAAAGACATACTATATACAATATATGCAGATCGTATGACTGCCTATTTTTATTTATAAAATAACACATTAACATGGAAAGGTTTTGCTGGAAGAAATCTCTTATTAGAGATAAGCTCGCCTTTATACATTATGTTTATAATGAATTGTAATTACCAGTATGTTTTATGTACAATAAAGAATAAAGAAGAATATATGAGATGGAGATAGAATACGGCTATAGGCTACTTTTTTATCTTAGTCAACAAACATATTCCAATCACATGGACAAAATCGTTAGTATAAGGTAATATTATGATAAGGTAACAAATAAAAATATTATTAATTCATTTATTCTATTAGAGAACTCTTTTTCTTTAAAATCTTTTATTAAATAGACTGAAAAAATTAAAAATTATTAAAAAAATAAAAGATGGCAGCTGTATAGAAAAAGCTAGTTAATTTTGCTATATATTTTTATCTATCTATCCTATTTAAGAGCTGCGCTCTTGTCGGTGGAGCTCTTGCCACTCACTACGATTTTCAGCGAGTCTCTTCACCTCTTGATTCGACACGACACCAACTCCTTCCTTGATTTGCCTGATGTAACTATGTCACGGTCTCCCTCTCCTCCTTCTTCCTTCTATTTTACCTTCTATTATAATGTTCATAAGTTCGTCGTGTCGTATAAATTGTCCCAACATTTTTCCCCTTCTGTCCTCAATAGTTCTAATAATTTGTCTTTTTATATTTTGTGTAAATCAAATAAACCATCTGTTAACGTATTTTTCTTTTATTTGTTATTCATAATGTTTTTCATAAAAATAAATATGTATAATAAATTAAACAAAAAGAAGGTTCGTTTTGAACAGCAGCATCAAAGAGAAGAAAATTAATGCAGAACCAACAAGAGATTGAACGCGTAAATACTTACAGATTGTAAAAAGAATTAACAAATTTTCATTTATTCATTCGTTCAAAATTTATCAGAATTTTAAGAAAAACCTTTTTTTAAGTCAAAAATATATATGTGTAAAGAGTTATATGCTTATGATCATTCATATATACTTACATACACATACATACATTATACATACATACATCATGCATTGGCCGTGCGGTCCTAGCATAGAATAGGCCACCCCTTCATGGCCCTCGTGGGTGACGTAAAAGCCTAAGGTAGGGCGAGAGATGAGCAGCAGCGTCCCCCTTAACATATGTCTAAAGCCTGACTGCGGTTGCCAATCCGCCTGGGAAGTGTAGCAACTACTAGCAAAACCCCCCAAGAAAGACTTATGTTCAGCAGTGGACAATTAAAGGCTAATATGATGATGATGATGATGATGATGGCATCATATATACATACATTACATAAAAAACTTATTAAGGACTGAGAGATGCACAGGTAATGTAAATAAGCAAGAGAACAGAAATAACATTATCCGGAGTTATCCGGAGTACTCATCCCGGATAACCCCGATGACCCGGGTACTTAAACAAAAAGGCAAAGAAAATACATGCAAAATACTGAACTACAAACAAAGATGAATCTTATTTATTTATATTATCAACTGAGTAAGCTTTACAGTTTCCGTTACAATACGTTCACTCAGGAAAGCATCAGTACAGTAATACATATGTATAATTAAATGTAATAATATTAATTACATTTAAATCACTTAACAATTATATCTTAAATCTCAGAACAAAAACACTTTATGATCATCCGACGATACTCCAGCAAGTTGGAGGCAAACATGTCCCAATGATGCTCAACTGCTCAATGAATCTTGAATATTTTTGTAGCTTATCCATACCAGAAGTTCTAATATTGAAATAACTAATATTTAAAAAAAGTCAGAAACCATAAGCAATTATTAATTACTAGCAGAATTAAACAATTAGAAAACCTCAATAAAAGGTTATTCACATGATTTCTCAAATAATAAATATCGTGTCAAAAAAATACAACTTCAATTGTGACAAAACCAATTATTTTGATCTAAAAACTAAACTTCTAAACAGATTTTAATAACAATTCCATGAAAACAATCTGTAAATAGATATATGTACATACACATATGATTAACTACTGCATACTCGACTACTTGTTTTTATTTAGAGACTTCAATAGATGTGACTGAACACTTTTCTTAAAAGTAAATTTATTCACAAGACCTACCCTGTAATATTGTCATATCCACTCTTCAAATAGAAACACAATCATACTTGCACAATATTTCACGGTAGAAATACGACAGAGACAGAGATAGACAAGATTGTTCAAGTATTAATCAAGAGTATTCAAGTAGACGAATTTTATTCAAAGCCTCTCTCTGTTAAATAAAATACATATTTGTGTATTTTGCCGTATTCATCCTATGACGTTTCATCA
The DNA here is from genome assembly GCF_026898425.1 of Galleria mellonella. Classification (NCBI taxonomy): domain Eukaryota; kingdom Metazoa; phylum Arthropoda; class Insecta; order Lepidoptera; family Pyralidae; genus Galleria; species Galleria mellonella. The sequence goes on from NW_026442143.1 coordinate 1,164,064, forward strand.
TATTGATAACATTCCATTAATTACCTGAGCTTGAACGGGAGAGGGGTTTGGCAAAATCTCATCTACAGAAGGAGAGTCTATAAAAGGAAAAGAATAGGAAAATCTTGCATCGATTTTTTATTTTCCTTTCATTTCACTGCAATACATATTATAAATAATGAAGCAAAATATAACATAGGGTCTAAAATTGTTGCTGGCCATTCATGTTTACCACGCAAACAACGGTGACCACTTTCAATGGGCTGGGCCGTCGACTTATTCGATTTAATTAAATGATTAAAAAAACTTAAATTAAAAAACTTAATTAAAAATCAATCTTTAATTATAAATATTTATATTTTTTACACATATAATACATCGAAACGTCGGTAATCATAAAAATCAGTTATGTATTTATGTTAGATACACATACATTTACTGTAATTGTGTGGCATTAAGTCTCGGTAATTAATTTAAATAAATGATTACATAAAATCTCATATGTACATCTCATAAAATGGAATAAAGGTTCCACCAAAACACACGATATATACATTACAAAAGAAACATACACCTAATCAAAGGTTCTCAACCTTAAAGTGCATATTCATTAACAGCATAATATGTAAAATAACGTGTAAAGTAATTAAAAAACAAACGATATGTATATAACTACGTATAAAATATGACAGTTAATACGTGTCTACCTCTATGTGAAATATTTAACAAGATCTGGTACCACGAAAGGTGTCTCTATCTGTAAGCAAAGTTACGATAGGATTGACACATTTATGTTTAATTACATATAACTATAATAATAAATTGCCCATCCTAGTTTTAACCATTAAGTATTTACAAGTATAAAGTATGTATATAACTTTACACTTCTTTCTAAAAATCACACATAATAATTGAAGTTAGACGGATTTTAGATTCATATCTATATACATGTTACTGCAAAAATCAGAACATTGATAAATTTTACAAGTAAATCTAACATAAGTTAGTAAATGCAAGGATTTTATAAAAAGAAAATCATTTTTGAGGTCTTCGCCAAACCAACCCTAATCTACCTTTCTGACCATGAATACGAGCACCACAAACTAATCAATTCGTAAGGTTATGCCTATTTTTTAACATTTACCACGTTTCTGATGTAATTATAAAACATTTTAGATTTACCATAATTCTGATTTTTACAGTAACTGATATAATAATTGGATTAGAAATGTCTAGTACGTGGTGTTCCTACTCATAGTCAGAAAGATAGGTTAGATTATAGTTTGGAGAAAACCCGAAAAGGTTTTTTTTTTATAAAATCCCTACATTTACCAACTCATCTTGGTGAATTCCAAGATTCACTGGTAAAACCTGACATTTACCAATATGCAATAACATATACATACGTTGAATGTCTTTGTATATTTCTTAAATAACACAATAATGAATATAAATACTCCGTTCCTTCTCCCAGTTCCTTACTGATTTATATTATAATAAGATTCAGCGTATTTGAATATCCACGAAAATACACCGCCTGTAAATCTTTGAATATATCAAAGAATGCCACGCAAATAGTTGTTAGTTTTCTCTGCTAAAGTAACCGTATAATCCTTTGCTCGAATCTTTTATATTACGTAATATAATTTTCCGACCACAGAATATAGATCTACCGATTGCTACAGCATCTTTCTGCCATACGTAGTCAGAACCCAAAGCGTAATTCTTTATTCTAAAAATATAAAAATAAAAAACTTAAATGCCCTTAAATACTAAAAACAGCGATGACAGAGTTGATAAACATTTTTAATCTGTGAGCTGTAGAGGGTATTAATAAAAAACTAAGTATTTTGTTCAAAAACTTTACAGCTTGCGTATACATACATAATATATTAATTATGCTTTCTTAAATTATTAATACACCGTTTTTTTTTTCGTCAAAAATAAAACTTATATAAAATAAAATATAAAACCGCATGGTCGTCTAGAAGTTTCGCAACATTCAAAAGAGTTTGTCAACGCTGTAATCGCTGATAAACTTACCTGATCTCAAATCGAAAGGCATGTTCAAGCGTGAAAATCGCCCCTCCCGTACAGCTTCCTCCCGATCACAAATGTGTCCCACCACCCCGCGACATTGCACGACACCTAATGCATGCACTCACACACACAACACAAACACTAGACTAACAACACTTGCTTCGTTGTATGGAATAACACAGTACTGTCAAATGTTGTATATCATCATGACGTAAGATCTCGTGAAAAACGGTTGAGGACGGCTGAAAGCGACGTAGCGACCGCGGCGCGGCGAGGTCACTTCTGCCGTTGGATGCGGCGCGCGCCGACAGCGCCCCCCGTTGCCATGACAACATTCCCGGGCTATATCAGCCCTCCTCTTTGGTGAACAAAAACAAAAATAGCAAATTAATTGCGTAATCGTGAGCCGTGAAAATTTTGCTAAGGTTAATTAGTACATCAAAGGGGTGGTGGGTAAGCTAAAAATGGCCAACGATCGCCAGCGATAAGGTATGTTTTATTACCAATTTATTAGACATCGTCACCTCTATATGCCACGACTCGGTCCTTTCTATCCATTGTTTCAGCACTATTATAAGACTTAGATGTGTACTACCAATGCAGGCTTTGTGAGTTCGTTCTGTATCATAATTTCACATAGCTCTCTGTATATAAATTATAAAGAAAATTATGAGGTAAAAAAATTTCAAAATTTTTAATATAAAATTATGGTTGCCTTAAAAAGTACGATATTAATAATTTATAACCGAGATAATTAAAATATTTATGTACTTAGCCCGTAGTGAATGGTAGGATTGATGGTGGGATTGGGTGAAGGATGGGATATAGCAATGAAATTACAGAATATAAAGGCATATCATCTTAGTTCACTTGAGTGACAACGCATGAATACGGTACCATGTATAATCTCTTATTTTCATGATACTGTTCATGTATATAGGTGATCGTTACTACTTTCCAATAGTCTGGGTCGTCAGCTTGTTTTCACTCTAAGTTGCATAAAAAATATCTACTTATTATGTATTTCATATTAAGTTACTATTTATTAATAAATTGAACTATCTGTTATAAAATTTACATATTTCCAATTTTAATGGAAACTTTAATGAAATCTTTTCAATTCATTAAACAAAGTTTGTTAATGTTAGTAAGTATGCAATATCATATAAACACTTCGTGATATATTAGTTGTGCACTAACAAAACTTTTCATGCATAATTTTCCAAGTTTTAATGAAAATTGTGGTCGCCTTGAAAATTGAGCGCTACATTATAATACCCCTAACTGAGATAGTGCCTTTTACCCTTGACAACGGTTAACACGTTTTCGTAAGTAATTATACGATTATATACTGTGTATTCGCTCATACATTTTCTGTATTAATTTTGTATTACACATTTAATTAAACAAATCGTTTCGTTTATCTATTAACTTAGTATATACCTATTTTCTTAATAGAAATATAAAAAGTGTTAGGAATTTCAAGTTTACTTTTTCTATACATCTTTGTAAATCTACAGCGTCCGTAAATTGCAGACCGATTTCAATGATTTTAATGATTTTTTGCACAAATCACATATTGGGTGGTAAACAGAGTAGAAAGGCTATATATGCTCTTTAAACTAAATTCTAAGTAAAGTCCTTAAAATATATACATCATATCAACCCCAGTTAGGTAAGTCAGTATACTCTACCCATGCACTAAATTTCCTTCGAATCTATTCAGCTGTTTGAGCGTAGTTCAGTAACAAACATCCAAACATATTTACAAACATTCACATTTATAATATCGGGACTCCCACCAGTCAATAATCTTTTCAGTTCAATTTATTGTGAATTCATGACTGGAAGAATCCATTTATCCTACATTTCATTGTTTGTCACTGACGACATTTTTCCTTATTCATCCGATAGAATTGTTTTTCGATCTTTCTTCATCCCCTCACAATAACGATTGAAAAATACAAAGATACGTGTACAGTCTGACAAGAGAGTTTCTTCATATCTCCTTAATAAATAAATAAATGGCTAATTTCTCCTAATAATATATTAGTATCTTTATTTTAGGAATGTTTTTATGTATATAATTTAGCATATTATACTAAAATATAAATAATTTTATTTTTTAAACTGCCTGTAACTGTATCTTTACATAACCTTAAGGTTGACTGGTAGATAACAATAAGTTCGCCTTTTGTACCACATTTTATTGGAGAGAATATATTAATATTTTTGGTTAATATAATACTAGTTATAATATTAGTTAATATATATATATATATATATATATATATATATATATATATATATATATATATATATATATATATATATATATATATAGTGTATATCATTAATTTATTTATTTAAATTTATTGACTAATAAACTGTGGTACAAAAGACGAACTTAATGTTATAGGTATTCTCTGCCAGTCAACCTTAAGGTTATGCAGAAATACACGAAGAAAGTTTCAAAAATAAAATTATATACATTTATAAGTATAATATGATATATGTTTGAAACTTATCGTAGTTAAGAGATATAACATTTGATTTAATAAAAAAAAATATAATTTTATATTATATAGAAATGTAGCTTCCCTTTGTGTTTTCTACCTCTTATTCCATGTGGAATACTCAGAAGTTCATTCCCCTATTCCAACTTCTCCATGGCCAACGAATGCATCCATACACAATATGTACAAATAAGTTTGCCAACTCTTACATTAACTGTACCGTAACAATATGGAATTGCCTTTCCCATGACGCATTTTCTTTGTTCTATAACATCGGATCCCGAAAATGTAGCGTTAAAATTACTTATTAAGTCGGCATAGTGCGACCAATCGTTGAGAGTAGAACGCTCTCTTTTCGGTTGGTCCTATTCATGGACTATGCCGTCTCTGTGTTCACTCAGGATAGTAAAGTTTTTTTTATATTAGTTAGAATGACAAACAAGCTGACGGCTCACCTGATGAAAAGTGCTTACTGTTTCGCCCATGATACCTCCCATGCGTTGCCATTCCTGAGAATTCAGGTGTTATTCCTCTGTACCATGTAAATTCACTGTCATATCCCACTCTTCAAACTGAAATACAGTCATGCAAACATAACTACTTCACGGTAAAAACACGAATGGGACAGAGGTGCTGCTTGGGCACGCAACGACTTTATAAAGTATCTCTCTGGTTTGGAAGTTACATGTATTGCTATACCTAATAAAAAGAAAACCAACATAATATCTATTCAGTTTGTAATAAATAAGAAATAATAAGCTTAAAAGGATGACATATCTTGGGACGGATACGGAACCTCACAGAATACCTAATAGTTATGCCAAGGGCAATGAATGAGAGTCCCTTACATGTCCGCCATGAATATTCAAGCATACCTATACATTGTAGATATATAGAGAGAAGAGGCTTTGTTTGCATTATACTTTAATATATGATATGTATACTTATACCGCTGGGCATAGGCATAGTTTATTGCCATGGGGTAGATAAAGAACTATCATTTTCGGTTCAGTATCACATAGATAAGCCAAATTTCAAAAATTCTTTAAACAGTTTTTATTTCGTCACAATTTTAATTTATAACAGATGTTCCTGCGACTTTGCCTGCGTGTGTGTCAATGTATAAATTATCCTATGTATTATGTTAGAATATAAAGTGCCCGTGTGCACAATTTCATTCAAACTGTTCAGCCGATTAAGCATGATTGAGTAATCCATCAAAACATACATCCTTAGAAACTTTCGCATTTTTTTAACATTAAACTTCCTTATTTATAAAACCTTAAAAATCAAATATATAAGTGTTATTTTTTTAATTTTTTTTTGATAGACTGAAATTAAAATCGTTAGCATCCTATGAAGTGTTCTACCTATTTTCACCGAAGAAATGGGGGTCAAAAATTACTTTATTCTTAATTTAACTCAATTAGTAGATAAATTTTAAGAAGTACTGAATTTTATATAATTATATATATATATATATATATATATATATATATATAACAGTTATATGATTATCTTCAAGTAAATCGATTAAAATATACTTTACCAAAACTTCCACGCTTATTTTTACACCCTTAGGGGCCGTGTTTCGATAATTTTTCTTAGTGCTTATGTAGATATAAAAAAGAAATCTACTGTTTAAATTTGGTAATTCTAGCTTTTATACTTAGGGCTGTGTGTTGATGAGCCTCTATATTTTTCTCTTTATATTAATTAACTTAATAACATTAAATTTATAATTAGTTAATATAATTTTTAATCTTTTTTGTAGTCTTTGTTTATCCTATTAATTTCCATAACTATAGTAATTACTTCCTTAAAAAGCAATTCCAACCATAGTCTATCTGAATTAACCTAGACAGTTGGCTATTTAAAACTCGGTGGGGAGAAAATATGAGACTTTTCCGTCGTCCTAGATAATTAACTAGGTGTAAAATTGGGTTGGCTGGCTTATATAGCGGCTGGCTTTAATATATTATGAAAATATAAATTTGCTAAGTAAACAAGGTCGTACTAAAATTACACGGGCTTTTTCCCTGAGTCACTTTACAAGTAAACTTCAAAATTACTTAGAAACTTTTGAATTTTATTAATTAGGGTCCGCTTGCGGCAACACCGTAAATACTTACTAATACCAGTTCTGTCGAGAGCTTAGAGAAAACGTGAGAATAATAATAATATTAGAAAACTTGAAAACACGGACGGCAGAGGTTTTCAAAGTGGGAGGCAGCACCTCTCATGTAAACGGTCGCAAATGAGATTTTGCGCAGAGGTGGACGCAAGCCATCTGTGCAATAAGGCGCATTGGTCAAATATTAAAACTTCAAATTAAATTCATAAGTGTACGGAGCCACACGTTTGAATGTTTTTGAGAAAAGCAATCTGCATTAGTTTGGGAACTCGTTGGCCACAGGAAACTTTCATCTGCCTAACAATACCTGAAATCGTAATAGTAATTAGTAAGTACTTAAAATGTTTTGTTAATTTGGTTTGCCTCGTTCTTTTTGACTAGTTAGAATTAAAGTTTTAAAAGCTAGCAAGCCATAATCTTTTCACACTTTCAATAAAATAATACGGAAGATTATTCGAGAAATGGTCATTAAAGTTAAAGTCACAGTCAAAAAATTAATTTAGTATTAAATAATAATAAATGTTACCTATATTTTCTGTATATCTTATAATATCCACATGCGACATTTTTTCACCAACACATAAGTAATTGGGTAGATTAAAATGTATTAAATTGAATTTCGTATGCACCCAATTATTATTAGCTTTAGGCTTCTGTTACGCTTCTGATACTCGTGTGTGGCTCTTATCAAGCCATATTGAACATAATCCTGAGCTGTCTATTTGTGTGTTTGACGTATTTACAATTTAATATTTGAATTGAAGACCACAGGGTTAAATGTCAATCATAGATATTTCATTCTAAAATCACTACTATATTACTAATATCTCTAATAGCTATAGGGTATTGTAACTATATGTACTAGGGATGGGTAATATATATATATATATATATATATATATATATATATATATATATATATATATATATATATATATATATATACGTATATCATCATATCAGACTTTAACTGTCCACTACTGAATATAAGCCTCTCCCTTAAGGGGTTTTGCCAGACTATGCAGATGTTTTAAAAGACATGGGAGATACTTAAGAAAAATTAATATAAGGGGTTTTAATCAGACCAGTGGACGCCAAAACTTTAGAAAGTTTGTCTGCCTATCTATAAGTTTGTTCTGGCATTACACAAAAATCATTTTACTAAAATGGATAATATTTTCTTAGTTTTGTTCCTGAATGCCAAACTTAAAATGTGATGTACTCGTATATTTCATCTTGATACGTCATTTAAAAAGGAATTTCATAAGTAGAAAAATCAATGAAATAGTCATTGATTTTTCTACTTATGAAATTCACAAGTACAAAATAGCAGGAAAATAGCTACTTTTAAAATAAATATACTGATAAAAAAAATTATAGGTGAAAATGGAATGGTAACTCCGCCTGCGCTAACGGGATACGCTGGCGGAGCACCAGTGAAGGGTGATAGATGAGAATGAAAACAGGCCAGTTAGCCCATCATGATGAATTCATCAGGAATTAACCGTGATAGTTTCCAGGGATAACCGCGAGGAGGTCGCCCTGTTTGGGTATATTGCTAGCAATGGAATTCTCAGTCTCCATTACTAACAATCCCTTTCCCTCCACTAATAACATTTGAACTTGGAATAACAAACAAGTTAATGGCCCAGCTGATAAGATTATTATCATTTCCTTTCTTATTATCTTTTCTTATTATCCTAATAATTATTATCCTAAAAAAATAGTTTTCATTCATTCACATATTTGTTACTCAATCGCGCTTATAAAGCTGAACAAATTGAAATGTTTGATATTTGGGTAGATTATAACTTAATATACATATAGGATACTCTGTATAATGATATAGGCGAGCAAATCAGCAGAAAACAGCTTGTCTTGAACAAATATTTGGCTTCAGCCTAGAAATTTTAATAAATATATTCTGGAAGGAGACAAAATTTCTTGCAAATACCTACCTTTACTACGCGAAAACAGAGAGAACAATCGGATAGCTTTCGTTGTGGTAACATATTGATTTCTTCCACTTACACTTGTTGGAATGCAGAACGCGTTTGAGATCAGAAATCCAGGACTTTTGGCTAAAGTAAAAAAGCATAGCATTGAATCACTTTGATCTTTATTTAGATGAATGAACCAATGAATGGCCTAGATTTCAACGATGTTATATGCGTTACAGTAATATAAATAATCATATTATCTTTCTACTGTCGCTTGATTAAAATTGTCATCATGTTTTCAATAATTTAATATGAAAATTTAATATTCATTTATTTACTAATATATTTACATATTAGTATCATATATTACATATATAGATATAATAATATGTAAATTTTATAAATACTTTCTATTTTTGTTTAGAATTTTGTATTGGGCTACTGCTGTCTACTCACTACTTCCTTTGGAGGATTGTTACTAATAGGTCATACGTTTTCATTGCAATACATCCGTTCAAGTCGATTTCCGCACCTCCCTCATAAAAACCATAGCAGTTAAGTCCAATGAGTTCGTCACGATGCATTATTTGACCTACCCTTATCTTCACCTGTAATTTTTCATTGATTCATTACCAGCGTAAACTGATAGCGCAGGTAGGATAATGACAATAATAAAAGTATTAAAAAACTACGTAATGCGTTAGGCCTATCTCACATTAGGGTAAACATCAGAAGCAAAAGAATATCAAATGTTACGCTACAGGCAGAATTTCTCGCTTCACTCATCATTCTATTCATATAAACTTCCCATTTAGTAATATTACATAATAATTAATTACTTACTTCCTAGTAGCACTATTACATGCATCCTTTCCAAATGTTCAAACCAATTTAGAAACCAAACCGTGGAGATATAGGCATAATAAATTAATACATGCATTATGTAAGGTAACTACGACTTAGATCGAAATCATTATGGATTTTATACTCCAAAATAAAGTTAATCAATATATGTAATATATCAATACATATAATAAAATCGTAACTGGTCGCTGTCTGTACATGGAAGATATTTTTTTTTATACCACTGAGGTAACAAACAAGCATACGGCCCACCTAATGGCAAGTGGTTACCGTAGCCTATGAACGCCTGCAATACCAGAGTTATTACGCGTGCGTTGCCGACCCTGAAGAAACCTCTTTACCCTCCCTTTTGAAGAATCCCATGCTGTAGGCTATTGGGAAAACCTCGGCAGGGAGCTCATTCTATAACCCATATATAAGAAAAACTATTATAGGAAGGCTTTATGAACGCAGCAGAACACAAAACAATGATTTTTAGAATTTTTGTCTATTTATCCGTACATTTGTGCCAATAATGCGTTGCGGTTTTCTCCACTTAACATTTATTGTTTGTTTTATTTCATTCGGTTTATAAACAAAAAAGTTATATCAATTTAATGAATTACATATAAAATGCTATAAAATAACCGATCAATTGAATGGGCTGTAACTTTATAAAGGTATTAGGTACGTAATTATCATTTAAGTATATAATACAATATACTCGTAAGACCGGACTCGTGAAAAGTTCCAATGGGAATGACATATGGCTAGTCATACATACGTATCTTAATCTAAATATCTATGAAATTTTCATTTTACAATATGAAGAATCTAATAATAAACAAAATTTTATCATTCGTAATACAGTCGTTTGCTTGGGTACCTCTGTCCCATTCGTGTTTCTACCGTAAAGCAGTTGTGTTTGCATGGCTGTGTTTCGGTTTGAAGGCATATGGCGTGAATTCACAGGGTATAGAAGAATAACACCTGAGTCCTCAGGAATGGCAACGCATGGGGTATCATGGGCGAAACAGTATACTCTATTATGTCTATGGTACTACTCATGTCTATAGGCGACGGTTATCACTTTTCATCAGGTGGGCCATCAGCCTAAAGGCCGGCAGCACACCTGCAATGCCGCTGGTGTTGTGGGTGACCATGGGCGGCGGTAGTCACTTACCATCAAGTGAGCCGCATGCTCGTTTGCCCCCTGTGTTGTAAAAAAAAAAAGCTAGTTTGCCATTCTAAGTTGTATAAAAAAAACACATATTATGACAGTGGTTTTCCTCATAAGTAAAGCTAACCTTTTGTCAGTATTTCATTTACTAATTAATCACTCATTTCTTTGTTTATTCAGGTTCTTTTTTTATTTAACAGTTCTAATGTGCAGTCTAATATACAGATTAACAGTGTTGCCCGACTCAACTTCTAAATAACACAAAGACCTATGTATTCTTAGTACAAACACTGGACCGTTATATAAATAACTAACAAGTCTCTGCCGAACTGATAGGTATTTTTCTTTAAAATATTTAACCTGCCAATACCCGGAAAGGCCAGGCCTACTTTAATTATAAATTTCAGAGAAGTCGAAATCTTATCAGATCTATTTTTGTGAAAAGTGAAAACAGGATAGCGTAATTTACCGTTAGATAGCTACCCCCCAGGGCCATTTACGTCCCTAAAAGCCAACTGACAGGACTCGTCTTTAACGTAAACGGTGGGTGTATTATTTGTATTGGAGGGTGGCATCCTTGAACTAAAAAAGCCAATTAAAGAAAGAACTTTCCGAGTCAGTAATAGATTATTGAAATGACTTCCGAAAGGGGCGAGTTTCTCAATTCGTCTGCATTTTTTCTGAACTGATTTCGATTATTCTTTTTGCAATCGATATGCAATTTATTTCAAGTCAGTCCTATCCTATCGTATTTTAACTTTCTGACGATTAAACCTTTTGTCTTACTTTATAGAGGAAAGTGTATAGACATTTTTGTTTTAAGAAGCTGATATGTACCTATATTTGAAGTATCAGCTATATTATATATGTTGCAGTCAAAACTCTTAACCAGTCAAAAGTACTATTGACTAGCAAAATCAATCAAAAGTACTTTTGACCGCATGCTTTAGTCAATAATACTTTTGACTATGAAATAACAGTTAAAAGCACTTTTACCCGATGAAGCTGGTTCAAAGTATATTTGACTAAGTGATTCCGTCAAAGGTGGTATTGACTGGTTGTATCAGTCAAAACTCTTAAAAAGTCCTAACTTAACCTAATATACTTACATTAGATTAAGTTAGGTTAGTATTTTTTTTTTTGCAATGATTGTAATGTAAAATTTTTCGTAATAATCGATTTCACGTTTAATAAATATCTTATTTATTCACATCTAACGAGTTAATAGTGCTTTTGACTGATGCTGTATTGCAATTAAAACTACTTTTGACGAAGAGCGTCAGTCAAAAGTACTTTTAACTGCAAATTTGCAGTCAAAACCACTTTTGGCCAACCTGTTCAGTCAATAGTACTTTTGACTGGTTAAGAGTTTTGACTGCAACATATATACATTGTCAATATCATAATTATAAACTGGATTACACTTACCTTTTTTTTTATAGATATAAATGAAAAATTACATTATTCTACAACAATTATAAAAAAGGAAGCTACATTATTCGTTTCCTTTCCAGCTCGTATCGCGCCTGTTTTGTACCGTATGTAAAATACACTTAATAATGATTGCTATAAATAATTTGACAGGCTTTTTAATTTTACAAAACCATATATTTAGAATAGTATTGTATCTGCAAAAGAACAGTATTAGTTACTTATAAGGTGAAATAATAAATTAAGATTAATTATTTTAGTAAATTTATTTTTTACTTATTCAAATAGAATTTGTTATTTACAAACTTTTACAGAGATAAGCAGTTATATTTTATAGACAAGACCTTAAATAACTTTGTATAGAATGTCTTTGTTCAGAATGAATAGCTGAATCATGAATCCTAATATATAATAGATGTAAGATAAATATCTTATATTTATTACATATATCTTTAGTTATTGTGGGTTGGTTATGGTGGGTCAAATTCAAATGGTAAATTATTACCATTTGAATCTAAGTGATTCGTTTTTTTTTTTTTTTTTGATGGGTTATAATATATAACAGTAAGAAGAAAAGACATATATAAGCATATAATTATTTCAGTATGTTATGTCACATATTTTTCATCACATCTGCCCTTCATACGCTTTCTATTTTTACCTAATGGTTAGCTGGTAGAGAATGCTATATGGCATTAAGCTTGCGACTTGTTCAAAGTTTTACTGTGCAATAAACAAATAATAATAATAATACTGCGCCGACTCCACATAAATGGGAAAAGATAAACGAATGATAATGAATGTATAACAGATTTTTTTTATACAACATAGAATTGCAAGCAAGCTGACGGCCCACCTAATGGAAAGTGGTAACCGTCGCCTATAGACAGGAGCAGTACCATGGACATAACAGAGTATACTGTTTCGCCCATTCCTGAGGACTCAGGTGTTATTCCTCCGTACCCAGTAAATTCACGCCATATCTCACCCTTTTTTTTACAGGTCATTTAATGGTAAACGGTTATTGTTACCTATGAACGTCTGTAATACCAAGAGCATTACACGCGCATTGCCAACTCTGAAGAAACCTTTTTAGCTCTTTTTTGAAAAACCGCATGGTGTAGTCTCAGGGGAAAACCTTAATAGGGAGCTCATTCCATAATCTGTGATTGTGATTGTGATTGTGGAAGGAAGCATCTCTGAAACCACGCTATACGCGACCATATGCAGTATTTTCGCCAATTCTAAACAAATCTTATATATATATACTTGATCTATATGATCTCCCGTATTGATTTTATACCAATTTTTCAAACGACTTCAAAAAAAAAGTGTCCATTTCGATTGTAGTTTTTTTTTTTTTTGTTATCTAATAACTCCGTCATTTATAAACCCATTTTTTTTATCCAAAAGGATATACTTTCAGATTGGTCTCATAAAAATTTTATACAAATCGGTTCAGTTCAGCTCTTAAATCAAAATAACTGGTAATAAAAATAATGTAAATTCGGTATGGGATAAATAGATATAAATGTATTTTGAGCAATATTTTACGCGGTAAAATCTTTTATGAAAATTCATATACCCTGATAATATCACAACAATTTTCTGGCCTAATCTTGTCATTAGCTTATCTGTCACCGCGACGTCACGGAGACTAATAAGTTGTTCGGAATTATGCTCAGCAGGACTCCGGAAATACCTCGGGCATATTGTTCACGTGACTTATTGTAATATCTTTTGTGATAAAAGATACGTAACTAATTGCGAATTTTTGGTATAAAAGTTACGAAATTTACAAAAAATGTCAAGTATAGTTATTGTTGCAGTCTTATTCTTTTGATTACAAATAGTGAATGACAAACTGATTAGATGACAAAGCTTTTGGTTTGATGACAGTATAGGCAGAGGGCTTGATAATTGAAATTCGTTTAAAAAAAAACAAACGCAAAACAACAATAATGTTATAAAACAATGTGTTGAGTGCGTTAGTAACGAATAATGCCACCTTCACAATCGTCTGTCAATTTTTAAAAACAGTTGAACATTTTTTAATGTTTCTGATTAAATTTGTAAAACGTGTTCTATTAGAGAACTAAAACGTTAATCATACAATAATATTCTTACTAAGTTAATACTGAAAATTATAGTTTATACATTTGTAATAATCCAAATCAAAATACGAAGTAGATGCACAATTTTTAATGGTAATTTTTGTTAAATAAACGTTGTTAACAGTTTAAAGAATTAGTCAGAAATATCGAAAAATGTTAAATTAATTTTTTTAGAAATTGACAGATAAATGCGACATTGTTTATATTTTGGTTAGCAAAAATAGAATAGCATCGCAAAATAACGCAGTCTCGAGCCTGCCTCCTAAACAATAAAAAAAAAACAATAGTATTATATTATCTGTATTAGCGTCATCGAAAAAACATGCATTTCGAGAGTACCATAAATAAGATGAGGCTTATTCGTACGTACTTCATGGATAACAAAAGACCAGGGTGAATAGCGCGTGACTTTGAACAAAAGTATTTGAGAACTATTTTGACTGTGTTTGAGTGATACTTCTGATAATTGTTTTACTTGGTTGGGTGAAGAGGGCAATTATGAAACAGATTTAGTTTTTTTTTTTTTAAGTAGTTATTGTCTGTCTGTGCATACTTCACGAGGAATTATTGAAGTAATTGTTTTGTGACTTATTGTCATTCTTTGTTATATAGCGGTTAACTCTCTCTCTCTCTCTCTCTCTCTCTTCGTCCTCTTCATTACTGAAGGTCGTATCCTTGAAAGGTGTCCGTTGCCTCTCTTTTGATGTTATTCCATTGTGCACGGTCTTCAGCTTCTCGCAGTTAACATAAACCCTAGCGGTTAACATATAATCTCTTTTTTCAAATAATTATAGGGTTTGACCCCGCATGATATAAAAATTTGTATTTGTGTATATATCTGCTTATTTTTTATATATAATATTGTACGTATTTACTAAAAATGTATAAATAAAATACAAGCCGTATGGTCCCGGCATAGGATGGGCCATCTCTTCCGTTCCCGTGGGTGTTGTAAGAGTCAACTAAGAGAACTTAATGGTACAAATATTTTTGGCCAAATACGCAATTGGCAACGCAAATAAATATATAATATTTACGCAATTGGTACCCATCATAGGTACCCAACTTACTAAAATTTTAAAAGAAATATTAAAATTACATATATATATATATATATATATATATATATATATATATATATATATATATTATACATACATTAGTATAAAATTTAAAGATATACTAAAAGATTATTAATGGTCTAACCCTTGACATCAAAATCCCGTTTAATCAAGGATAAAATGGTTCTCTCGACCTGTCACTGGATATCAGTTTATGTATAAATCTATCCGCGTTTATCCTCTGACATTTAATTACTCTATAACACCAGTGTACACTTTGAATAAGGAATGTGTATTTCAAATTCTATTACAAATTTCTGCTTCTGGTAAATTCGTCAGCCTGATCTTATTTCATGAGACCATTCCATTTTGATCCATAAAAAATACAATATATTAAAAAGTTTATCGCATACATCCTTCATTTCAAATTTAGCTTAAGCCCATCAAAAACATAAAGTGTAAAAAAATGCTAAGTCTCCCAGCGTATTTCTTTTGCTACAAATAGTTGTAAGATTTCAAATCTATAATAACTTGGCTATTTAAGATAGATACTTATTTTCGTAGATAAGTATTTAGGCCATAATAATGGAGGTCGTTTGAATTACATTTATACCAGTTTATATAATAATCATCATCATATCAACCTTTAACTGTTCATTGGTGAACATCAGCCTCCCCCTTGGGGGGCTTTGCCAATAGTTATATAGTAATATAAAAAATAATTAATATCACTGACATCGAACGTAAATAATAACCCATTCTTAAGGCGATTAAAACTCAGTTAGTTAGTCACTGTTTTGATTTAATTCATTATAAACCTTCTGCGGTAAATTAATTAAAGATAAAACCATAAACAATGCAGACTTTATCAATAGGAAAACTTAGTAGTATACCACTTTATTATTAATCCGATTATACTTTTATCCGACTTCAAAAAGGAGGAGAATTTGAATTCAACAGTAAGTATCATCTGTCTGTAGGTAGGTAGGTACATATTGCGATAGAATATTAGGTAGGTAAGAAAGAGCTCATTTCAATTAAACTTATTTTAATCAAATTCATTTGATTAAAATAAGTGTAAATTTATTTATTTTATTAATAAGTACGAAAAAAACCAACAGTTAAAAAGGTTCATTATAAAAAAAGACGGTAAAGACAAAAACCAATTACAGGTTTCCACAAATAGAAACAAGATTCAAGTAAATGCAACTGACATCGCCACTTACAATCAACAGAATTAAACTTAAAATAATAACATTATTGTAGTACAAACATTATAGATAGACAGTTATTCAAAATAAAAAGTAGAAATTACACGTTCAAAAATAATTATCAAAGAAGCATAATTAACAATTTACTCCTAGGTTAATTATATAGTTACCAATTTTATCGAGTTTATAGTAAGTTAAATACCAAAGTTGATTTGTTTGTCTGTTTTTCCCTTTAAGAAAAGATTAACATAATTTTTTTAACTTTAATATTTAAAGAATGATCACCCTTAAAAGCTAATAAATAGAAGAGTCTTCTGTATACTTATTAATTTTATAAACGTGACAGTAAATTTGTTTGTTTCCTTTTGTTACCTCTTGATATCTCTTGGTTTAATCAGATATCATAAAATTTTATACACACCTAGTATTTGGAATGAAGAAAGATATAGGTTACTTTTATTCTGACCACGTGTACAGTATCGCGAATTAAATGTAGTGTACATATAATTCAATATTTCGAGGATACCCACTATTATCCATATATGTGTATCTACTATACGTATTTTGGAGGATAAATCGATCATTCTATAAAGAGGTTCGCACATTCAACCAGAAATAGATACAGATATTGATTCAGTGTCACCCATACACGTGGCGGGCGCAAAACGATATAGGGGTTTCAATATATGGTACGTAGACAATTTAGATGATATTTCTAAGGAATTCGCTACCTTTTCATCAACAATGGAATTTAGTGAATGAAGGCCAAGACCCCAGTTCAGGTAAAAATTCATTCAATTGAACGACAACCCGTAATATAAAGTGTCTTTTTTTAATATAGCAAGCTGTAATACATACGGCTACGCACGCTATTGTATTATTTCATACGCGACTAGTGACCCGTCCCGACTGCGCACGGGTAAAATAAATTTACTAGAGTCCATGTTACTCGCGTATAATTTATTCTTCTATATTTATTATTCTATAGTTGAAAGTATCTTTAAAATCGTAACGTAGTTTAATTATTGTTTTTTTTTTTTAAAGTACGAGTTAAAAATTACAATAACGTAATCCAAGTAAAAAAAAATCCTATTAAATATAAATTTAAAATTAAAATAATTTTAAAATAATATAAAATTTGTCTATTAAAGCTAATATAATAAAACAATAATTATACAGAATCTGTCGATCTACCTATGCGAAGTAGAGGCGAGTCGCTCGTTTGATGTATCGATATATTATATTGTACACTAGCGACCCGCCCCGGCTTCGCACGGGTGCAATGCTGATACTAAATAGCGCCGCCGCTCCCCCATTACTTTACAGCACTACATTAGAAACCTCAAAAATTATCAGTGTTCCTCTACTATATTATGCATGTTTCATACATATAAACCTTCCTCTTGAAACACTCTATGTATTAAAAAAAAATTCAAAAAAAGAACATTCTAAATCCGTAGTGTAGTTTTAAAGATTTAAGCATACATAGGGACGAACAGACTTCATCTTCACTAATTTATCAGTTATTAATATCCCATATCTCATCATTATCATTATCATATCACTCTCTTCCAAAAGGCGGAGTTAGGAGGAAAGGAATTGTTAGCAATGGAGTTTGCCCCATTACTAGCAATATGCCCTATTAAGTCGACCTCCACGTTGTCCCCCCTGAAAACTATCGTGAACAATTCTTATTGAATTCGTCACGATGGGCTAACTGACCTGTTTTCATTCTCATCGATCACCCTTCACTGGTGCCCCGCCGGCGTATACCAATATCGCGGGTGGGGTTACTATCCCATTATCACCCATTACAAAAAAAAAGGTGGAGTTTGCCAGTAGTTGCTACGCTCGGCAGCCGGATTGGCAATCACAGCTAAACTTTGGTGATTATTCTAAGAGGGACGATTTGTATCCGACTTTTAAATTCCCTAAGTCACCTCTTACGACATACACGGAAAACGAAGAGGTGGCCTATTCTACGTTGGGACCACATGGCAACCTTAGTTTAGTAGTTAGTTTTAGCTTAGCTTAGTTAGTTAGTTTAGTGGCAAAATTAGTATATTACTAATAGTTCGTTATTGGGGGGAAAGGGATTGTTAGTAATGGAGACTAAAAATCCCGTTGCTAGCAATATACTCAACCAGGTCGACCTCCTCGTGGTTCTCCCTGGAAACTATCATGGTTAATTCCTGATGAATTCATCATGATGGGCTAACTGACCTGTTTTCATTCTCATCCATCACCTTTCACTAAGGTGCTCCGCTAGCGTATCCCATTAGCGCAGGCGGAGTTACCATTCCATTTTCATCCACCAAAAAAAAAATTGTCCGTTATTGGCGGGGTTACCATTCCACTTTCTTCCTATGAAAAAACCTATTGTAATTGAAAAAAGCGAAGTAGAGATTTTATATAAATCTACGATAGTATACTATGAATAGGTAGGTAAGTAGATAAACAACGTTACAAGTTTTAAGAGATTGGTTCTGTTTTCTGGGAAATTTTCAAAGCAAGCAAGAATAAACATCTAATATTTACTTTTACATTATTAATGTGATGTATTAAGTTTCTTCTACATCAAACAACGGACGTGACACAAAATTTACTTCAGGATAGAAAAAAATATAATTTTACTACGACGTAAGTACTCCTTGTAACGGACGGCACTTTCTAATGTAAAAAAAATATAAATTCGCACATAGAACCGGGTCCTTTTTTGAAGTCGTTTAGACATCCTTAGTTTTAAACGAAAGCCTCTTCTATGTCTTACCGGGCGACGAATTTGAGTAGGTACCCTTCGTGGCATGAAGTAAATGGCAATCACTTTTAGGATCCAATCATGAATTAAAAGGGAGAAGGGTTAGTTAGCAATGGGGATTAGCAATCCTATTGCTAGCAATATGCCCAAATTCGTAAAGTTCTCGCGTAGTATACCTGTATACAAGGAAATACAGGGAAATTAATTATGAACGATGTTTCTTAGTCACTTAAAAATAAAGTTCTTACCTACTTTTATTGCAATAAGAAGAATTAAACATGATAGAACTTTCTTTTAACGGTATTTTATCATATTTTGGTACCATATATACTATATTCCTACTCGTACGTATAATAATACTATTACCGTAAATATATATTAATTAAAATACTATTTATTCAAAACAACATTTAACAAAAATGTATCTAAGTAATGTGTCCCACAGGGATCTATACGAGTACTAGGGCCTATCCTTTTTATTTTGTATACGACTGATATTACTTACACTATTCAAAATTGTAATTATCATTTATATGCTGACGACCTTCAATTATACATATCTGTAAAACCGGATACAACTGAGTCGGTAGTAAATAGAATAAATGAAGATCTGAATCGCTTAGCCTCTTGGTGTGAACAAAATTGTTTAGTTGTTAATCCCAGTAAGTCGAAGTTCATATTATTGGGCTCCGAACGTCAAGTAACTGATATTAATGCACGTAAACCACAAATCGTTTTGTCTGGAAATCATATAGAACAAGTGACATATGCACGAAATTTAGGTCTTGTTATGGACGAGAGATTACAATTCGAAAAACATATTTTGGATATCATGCGTAATTGTTTTTACAGACTAAAAGTACTGTACAGGCTGCGCGAATTCTTATCTGTTGATATTCGAATCAAACTGTGCGAAGCGTTAGTGTTGTCTAAGTTTAATTACGCTGATAATGTGTTTGGGGAGTGCCTTTTAGCTCGAACTAAGAAAATGATACAACGTATCCAAAACGCATGTGCTCGATTTTGCTTTCCTATTGCTCGTCGTGCTCATATCACTCCCTTTTTGGAACAGAATAACTTGTTAAATATGACAGCACGTCGAAATTTACATTTTGCTTCATTGCTTTTTGGCGTAATACACAGTAAAAAGCCCTCATATCTGTATGATAAATTAAAATTTTCAAAGCGTAACATAAGAATAAATTCTCTTTTACTTTGTCCACGATACAGAACAGCTGTTTTTCGTGGTAGCTTCCAGTACGCTGCTACGAAATGCTGGAACAATCTTCCACCGCCAGTTAGGAACGCCAAATCATTATTCACCTTTAAAAAACTATACAAGAATTATCTATGTACTATTTAACCTATAAATCTTACGGCAAAGTAGTTGTATATATATGTTTAATGTTTATATTTATTAATGTTATTTTATTCTATTTTGTTCTTTCTAGTATATGTAATTGGTTTGTATTTATTAGTTGTAATTTTGTTTTAATTATTATCATGAATATTATAAATAGTGCCCTCTCTCTCCCCCCCTTTTATATATATATTTTTGGTGCCACTGAAAACCAGCTGTATGTTCACCTAGGACATACGAGGTCTGTCCGGAAAGTTCGTATAAAAGTGTTCTGGAATGCGAGAAAGAGGAGTGGGGAGGCCAGGTAAGCGCAGGACCCCTTCCTTATGTCCCTAACAATGCTTCAGTTCTGGTCTGACCGCCGTGCGGTGCGAACTGGCTTGTCACGCCATCTGTGAAGTTACCTCTTAACGAAACCCCGTCGGCATGGAGCCCGCTTCTGTTGAAGAGCAGCGCGTCGTAATCAAGTTTCTCTCGAAACTCGGCAAGAATGGCCGTGAAATTTTTGCCGATCTAATTCGATAAGACATCCGGGGAACCACGAACAAAAAAATCAAGAAAATCCCGCTCAAATGTCAAGACAATGTTGATTGTTTTTTTCGATGTTCGGGGGATTGTCCATCAAGAATTCGTCCCTCCAGGCCAGACAGTTGATGGAAAATTCTACGTCGATGTGCTCAGACGCCTCAAAGCTCGTGTGGCACGAGTTCGTCCAGAATTGGCGCGAGAGGGGCGTTGGATTCTTCACCACGACAATGCCCCTGCCCACACCTCTCTTGTTGTCCGTGAGTTTTTGAGTAAAAATTCCATTACGGTGACCGAACACCCCCCCCCCTATTCGCCGGATTTGGCCCCGTGTGACTTCTTCTTGTTCCCAAAAACCAAATTGGTACTTCGGGGGCGGCATTTGGGGGACATAAATGAGATAAAAAAAGCTACGACGGGGCAGCTGAGAAACCTACAACCAGAGGACTTTCAAGGAGCCTTCTCACAGTGGAAACGGCGTTGGCACAAGTGCATTATGTCACAGGGGGAGTACTTTGAAGGGGATAAAATTGATTTACCTGAATAATTGTAAAATAAAATTTTTAAAAAACTTTTATACGTACTTTCCGGACAAACCTCGTACATTAAAGCTGAGTGGAGCCATTTCAGTGCATTTTTGGATGTAAAAATGATTATTTTATGTTAATTTTTAATTATGGTAAATTAAGTTTAATTATATGTACATTTTATTTGCTCATTTTTTTTCTCGTTTGTTGTTTATATTGTATTTTTTACATTGCACTGAATAAAATATTTTTCTTTCTTTCTTTCTTTCTTTCTATTTAATTAAATATTATTTAATCAGTGTAATAATTTTTATTTATAATTTTGTGTGCCAGAATATATAGATTAATATATTAAATTAATTACTTTAATCACCTTTTAATTTTAATATTAATAATTAATTTACTCAGATAACAAAGGTCATTTTTGGTATAATTTGCTTAACTTCCCATTATTTGGTAGTTTGGTTTGTTAACAATCCCTTATGACATTTGTAAATCCTATAATGTAGGTCCTATCATATTCTTCTCTGTCCTACTTACCTTACTGTACCTACTTATTGAATTTAAATACCATCGTCGTCATTATATCAGCCGTTAAGTGTCCTAACTACTGAACAAATCTCCCAAGGGAAGGCCCTTGTGGCATTTGCCAGTAACTGCCATGGTTGGCAGGCAGGTTGGCAACCGCAGTTACGCTTTCGTGATATTTTAAAAGGGACGCTATTGTCTATCCCGCCACCAATAAATTCCCTTTACGATGCTCATGCAAAAAATGGGATAGCTCATTTTTTACTGGTACCACAGGGCTTATTGATTTTTTTTATACAACTTAGAGTGGCAAACAAGCTGACGACCCACCTGATGGAAAGTGGTAACCGTCGCCTATAGACATGAGCAGTACCATCGGCATAACAGAGTATACTGTTACGCCCATGATACCCCCCATGCGTTGCCATTCCTGAGGACTCAGATGTTATTCCTCTGTACCCTGTAAATTCATACCATATCCCACCCTTCAAACTGAAACACAGCCATGCAAACACAACTGCTTCACGGTAGAAATACGAATGGGACAGAGGTACCCAAGCAATGAATTTCTAAAATAATTTCCAAATATACATTACATATTATAATTTTCCTGTCATATTATGTCGAGATAAACATTATTAGCTAGTGACATACCATACCTAATACTCGAGCTAGACATAACTTACGCCATTACAGTGCCATTCACCCATAATTCTAATTGTCTATTCCAATTTACATAATTCGTGTTCACAACGCGACACAATTTGAGTGACCTTGGCAAGTTCATTTGCTTGTAGGTCGGCTGGTAATGACGAAAGTACTTATTTTGGTGACAGCCACTATAAATTACTATTGTTGGCCACTCCTTCTCAACCCTTGGATGTAGCAACAGGCTACAAAGCATAATATACAAGCACTAAGAGAAAAAAAAATCGAATACTAGTGTAGTATTATCTGTGCCTATACCATGCTAACAGGCGTAATCATTAATAAAGGATATTGGGGGGAAAGGATTGTTAGTAATGCGAGCTATCAGTTCCATTGCTAGCAATATACCCTCTCAGGTCGACCTCTCGCGGTTCCCCCTGGAAACCATCGTGGCTAATTCTAATTGAATTCGTCAGGATGGGCTAATTGGCGTGTTTTCATTATCATCGATCACCCCAGCCTATCCCGTTAGCGCAGGCGGGGTTACCATTCCATTTTCACCCATTAAAAAAAAATATAGGATATTGGACGTCACACTAGGCTGTGTGGGCTTTGTTACTTTATCTATCCTGCAGAAGGATAAAATAGAAACAAAAAAAAATTAAAAACAAACATCACTTAGATCTATATATTTGAACTGACTGAGAAGAATTGCAAAAAAGAAACATATCAAAACGAATAAAAAATAAATAATATAAAAATATAAATACATATAAAATAGGCCGGTTGAACAGATGCTAGTAACACCTAGGTTATTTCTTATACTTCTTTTTTCTATACATAATTTTTATCATTAATAATCTGGCAGATCGTCTAATGGAAAATCATATTATATATGATTTAAATTCTTATCTTACTTACACTATAATATAAAATCTTAAATTTAGCACTAGAAGTTTGTATCCAGTCTTGTCCTTTCTTGAAATGTTTTGAGGTCTCCCACTATATTGGTCTAAATCCCTATTGGGAAGTATCTGCCTCTTCTTTTCTTTCATCATTAAACAACGTATTAATTAAAATAAGTTATTTGCCTTAAATTATGTTTTTTTTTTTATATGAACAGATACCATAGACTAACAACATCAAATAAGTTCTTTCTGAAGATCCCAAAAAAGTATTTGTTCTGAAACACCGCTGTTACCATCATTTTTTCTTCACCTGTCAGCTTCATCTACAATTATTGTTTGTATTAATTTTAATAATGGTTTGCATTACATAATATTATTCGTTCCGGGCTCACAAAGCCACATACATTTCCGAGCGCTTTTCCAGTTACACAAACACAACATAGTTGAATATAATATTCAGGACAATTCCACGACACAACTCATTCCCACTGATGTTTCCTGTGTAACCAGTTTATACTGCGGCATAATTCTACATTGTGTGTGCCAATGAGCGATGAACCTCGGGCGATGTAAGTGGAAATTTAAGAGGCTTTATTTTATTATGTATTAGTTTTTGCCCGCAATTTCGTACGCGTGGTTGGTAGTGACTAAACACTTCTAGATGCCTTATCAAGAATCATCGAGGTAAAACTTAAAGAAAATTTCGGGAACACAGCTGTGGAAATCTAAAAAAAGCAAAAGTACCAAAGTAATCGACTTAGCCCGAAGTATAAATAAGCTGAAGGTGCAATGGGCTGGTCACAGTGGTACACACTGGTAGCTCGAAGAACTGACAACTGATGGGGAAGAAAGGTTCTTGAGTAGCGACCTCGTACGGGAAAACGCAGTGTACGTCGACCCATATTAGAGGAGAGACGACCTTAGATGCATTGCAGGGAGTCAGTGTATGCAAGCTGAGTATCGTTACTTATACAGATAATAGCTGAGACAATAGTGTTGATAAATTTTGATAATCGCATTCAATGGTGGAGAAATTTTTGCGAGATGACGTAACAGACAAACAGATAGACAAAAATTCTAAAAATAATTAAGATACAAATAAAAAAACTCACTTTTATATGTTATTTATAATTTTAGTAAAGTAAGTTATGGATGTTAATATAAGGATATGTTTTATAGTTTTTCTAAATATAGAACAATATATGGTCATAGAAAATTTATAATACACATTGTTCTGTGTATTGAATTGACGACAAAGTCACGAACAAACAAACGTCCATTTTTATTAGAAAATGGCCGTTGTACGAGTGTTTTGAGTGGGCAAACAAAAGACCCTCTCGAAAGGGTTTACAAAAAACCTTGGTTGTACTTGTAACGTAATTATTATTAGTAATAGGATTACTAGCCGTTTTGTTTGTTCCTTTCAAGCTACCGACGCCGAAGGTTCGTAGTAAGTACGAAGGTATAAAAAAAACATCGGGTTAAATTGATTTTCTTTAGTAAGTCTGCAAAGTGAAATCAAAGCCATTAATCGCATGTAAAACTAAGAATCTATTCATGTTATAAAATAAATATATATAATATAAATATTACATATAAAATGTATATATTTCCTGACCTATTTATATATAATATAAATAGGTCAGGAAATTGGTGAATTAAATATTCAATCATAGATTTTATTCTACAGTGTAAACAATTTAAACACGTATTCTACAAAAAATGGTATCGATTGTAGCAAAACCAGTTATTTTATTTAATTAACAGATTTAAAAATTAAACTGCTGAGCCGTTTTCGATGGAGTCACGTCCGTAGGTCTATCGTGTTGAATTTTACAAGAATTAGCTACGATAATTGCAAGGAGCAACCGTGTGGAGGCGAATCTGACTGGATATATTGGTAGCAATAGAGCAAGTAATTCACATTACTTAAAATAAGAGGGAAGTAATCCTCCCCCCCCCCCCCCCAGTCATACTCACTTAAAATTGGGGGGAAGGGATTGTTAGTAATGCGGACTACCAGTCCCATTGCTAGCAATATACTCTATCAGGTCGACCTCCACGTGGTTCCTCCTGGAAACCATCGTGCTGAATTCGAGATGTATTCATTACGATGGGCTAACTGACCTGCTTTTTCATTTTCACCTACCATCCCTCACTGGTTCCCTACCAGCGTATATCGTTAGCGCAGGTGGGGTTACCATTCCATTATCATCCAATAAAAAAAAAACTCCCTTAAAATTAGAATTACACACGCACACACACATATATATATATATATATATATATATATATACAAATACCACGTGTACTTTCATGACGACTGGTTGGGCTGTCAGTGTATTTTTGAGAACACTTGTAGCACGTGTAGAGACGGCGAGTTTTTTGTAGCCACCACGGTACAAACATTAATGAACTGTACGCTCGGAAGCAGCCAGACCAGGATATCCTGTTCGAAAATAAAAGAGCTACCCTACACCCTTGCAATATTAGTACCAGTACAATGAATTTTGATAACTATACTTATAGTAATAAAGTCTATATTTATATTTAAACACAGGCAACTTCTAAACACTGAGCTTTGTGCAATCCAGTGTGTGAGTAATGGTTTGAAATGCCATCTTTGAAGTAGTAATTTTTTTTAGTAGGTAAGAATTATTTATAGATCGATCTTTTGCCTAGAGGGATGTAGTTTTTTTGCTGTCAGCTGATGCGTCATGGTTGTATAGAGATTTAGTTCTGTTTTATAGAGTAGATTTGTAGATTTTTGCTTCGCATAAAAACCACTAGGTATCTACTTCAATCATGACAAAATAAATATGATTCAGAAAACATTTTGATAAATGCCGTGGAACAAAGTTCAAATATTTTAAGTAATATCTTCACTAATATTATAAATGTGAAAGTGTGTTTATTTGTTGCCCTAAAGCGCTTTAATGATTTAATCAATTACTATGAAATTTAATTGAGGGGGAGGGGGGTAAAGGTTAAATTTTATATACACCTATTTCCAATTGTTTAAAAGTACACTTCTAAACATAGATAAATAAGTAGATATTCCCTTATTCAATTTATGTCTTTTTAAAGCATTCTGAACTCTCCTAAAATCGCAGCATACACATACCATATACGATGGAGGAGGTTATTATAGGCTTACTATCTCGGGTAGGAGACGTATTTCGGTCATAAGGATGAAGTCGCGGTAAAAGCTAGTTACATTAACAAAATTAATATGGAAGAAAGATTCTGTTGTTAGCCACCACTCTAGCCTACAATTACAACTCAAATATTCACTCATTTGCTGACTCATCTGAACAACAGCAACAAATTTATTTTATTCTGTTTATGCAACTTAGAATGGCAAACAAGCCGACTACCTAATGAAGTCCACTTAATGGAAAGTGGTTACCGTCGCCTATAGATATGAGCAGTACTATGGACATAACAGTGTATACTGTTTCGCCCATGATTGTCTCCATGTTGTCGTTCCTGAGGACTCAGGTGTTATTCGTTTATACCCAGTAACTTCACTGCCATATGTCCACCCTTCAAATCGAAACACAAACACAATTGCTTCACGGTAGAAACACGAATGGGATGGAGCGAATTTTTGTAGTCTCCCTTTGGTAAGTAATTTTAAATAATTTATCTCAACAAGTCTACTTTAATGTCACAAAAATTCTCTCTAATGGTTATACTTATATAGAATTTAGTTCAAAAATATTTTATTTATTTATATGCTATTGTACATTTATTTATAGTATAGATATAAAGTTATAACAAAAATATAAACAGGCGGATATAAGTCCTTTAAGAGATAACCCTTAAAGGGATTTCTTACAGTCAACCTTGAGAATCCGAAAGGAGAAAGTGTCTATAGGGTTTGCATATAAAGCACATATGCATATAATTGATTTTACACTAAGGAGGATTTTAAGTATACTTTTAAACAAATGCAAATAGGAGGACATGAAGGATTTTTTTTTTCAATAGATGATAATGAAATGGTAATTATGTCTGTACAATTGGTATACACAAGCGAAGCATCACTGAGGGCATCATCAGTAAAGATACAACAGATCAGTTGGTCCATCGTGACGAATTAAACAAGAATTAGTTTTTTTTTTATTCAACTTAGAATGGCAAACAAGCTGACGGCCCACCTGATGGAAAGTGGTAACCGTCGCCTATAGACATGAGCAGTACCATGGACATAACAGGGTATTCATGACATTTCACCCATGATACCCCCCCCATGCGTTGCCATTCTTGAGGACTCAGTTGTTACGCCATATCCCACCCTTCAAACCGAAACACAGTCATGCAAACACAACTGTTTTACGGTTGAAACACGAATGGGACAGAGGTACCCAAGCAATCGACCTAAGAGGGTACATTGCTAGCAATGGGACCCCGAGGATAGTGTTAATAATGAGGTCAAACAGACCCATTGCTCGTAACATACCTCATCAAGTCGACCTCCATGTGGCTCCCCCTGGAGCCCATTATGTTTAATATTCATTAAATTTATCACAATGGGCCAACTAACCTTCTTTCACCTTTACCTATCATCTCTCATTGGTGCCCCGCCAACGTATACCGATAGCCCAAGCGGGGTTACCGTTTCATTCTAGTGTATATATTTCATTCCATGGTACTGTTCATATATATAGGCGGCGGTTACAATTTTCCATCAGTGGTCAGCTTTGCCGTCAGCTTGTTTGCCATTCGAAGTTGCATAAAAGAAAATTCTCACCCGTTAAAAAGAACTGGGCATAGGTTTATAAACCATTGATAGACAACATTATTCTGTGGCTTATTCTTCTATATGGTATATTCATATATTATGTAACTCTATATAAAAAAAAAACTCCGCTTATGGTAACGGAATGCACTGGCGAGGCTCCTGTGAAGGGTGATAGGTAAGAATGAAAAGGCAGGTCAGATCGTGAAGAATTCCACGAGAAGTAACCACGATGGTTTTCAGAGGGAAGCATGTGGAAGTCGACCTGATTAGTAAGATTGTTAGCAATGCGGCTGTTAGACCCCATCGCTAGCAATCCCATTCCCCCCAGGCAAGTCAGTTAGCCCATCATGATGAATACACCTGGAATAGAGCATAATGGTTTCCAGGGGGGACCACGTGGAGAGGTCAACCTGTCAGGGTATATTGCTAACAATGGGATTGGTAGTTCGATTACTAACAATCCTCCTTTTCCTCCTTCGGGCGGGGTTACTAAACAATTTTTATCGATTAATAATATAAAAACAAAATGGACCAACTTTTATTTATGGGTGTGGTGCGGGTGTCAGCTTCACTAGTTTTTACATTGAAAGGACAGTATTGAAAGAAATTCTTAGAGTCGAAGTCAATTCGATAATTATAACACATAGATACTTTCTCACGATTAAGTGTTTTGTTGAATCTGTAAGTTACGTTTATTGACCTGTCACCCACATCATATACGAATAGTATAAAATCATTCGCTACATTCACCCTTGTTGAAAACTTGTGCTATCTCTCTTTAACTATCGTTAGTAGTAAGTTGTTATCTCTTTTCTTTACAAGTCATTCGGCCAACTCAAATCGTTCGCAATTGTTTGCTTCGCTCACTCAAACTCGATCGTTCAGTTTTGTGCTGACCGTTGTACGAGTGCCTCGTTGCGCGCATGCGTTACTGACTGGCTGTCACGAAAGAACGTAAATAAACAAGTGAACAATTTTGTGCCAAATATTTTGTTTTTCATTTGATTTTGTCAATTTTATGTAAATTATTGGAACACAAGGCAAGAAACAACTGAAGTAGGAATTAATCAACCTCTTTCTGAGTGAGTATTTATGTTTTTTATACTTTTTCTCATGCCACTGTCGTTCTGCGATGGCCGGCACTGATAATTTCAGACAGGATCTTTGCTATTTATTGTGTACCTACTACATAACAATTCTTGCTTTTTATTGTACAATTTGCAAATAGATATTTCTGCTGATCTCAGTATCGAGAAAATGAAACTTATTTATAATTAAAAATTTGAGAGGTTATGTTACCGGCGCGTTCTGTGTTGTTTGTTCTTTTTTGTTAAAAAGAAAATATTTGATAGCATAGATAAATCAGTGTTCTAATAACCAGCGGTACCTACTTATATTATAACTAAATAATTTATTCATTGTGGTCCACAAAATTGATCATGATTTAATCATTAAAGTACCGACAGACCGGCGGCTTAAAAAAATTTGTCTGGTGATGAGCCCCAAATACCAATTAAGTAGTGTGTATTTATTTAGAGTTAGGGTTATGTATTTTTTCTTTATTTCTTATAAATGCATGGTAAGAAAAATAAAAATACCTATTTTGAAATGTACAAATTAAGCCCTTTTATAGGTACGATAAGTAGCGTAGGTTAAATTACCCACAAAAAACAAAATTTAAACTACCTATTCTTTGAAACGATAGTATTATTAATTACCTACCTACATTAGAAATAGAGAATCTGATAGACAGATGGATAGTAGAGGAAGTTACCGCAGTGATTTTTTTTCAACATATGTATTTTAATTATCTATTTATACTTTTGCACACTAAAATATATTTACAGGGCGGAGTTAATGCTTGATTGCATTCTCTACCAGTCAACCGTTACGCTAAACAGAGAGACTAAATTATTATTAATTTGAATTTCGGAATCCTATGAATCTTAATATGTAGGTAGATATAGATTAAATTTAGATATTTATAAAGCTTGATCACTCATCACTTCATTTGTTCTACAGATAATCTACGTAGGACCCTAAGTAGGTACTTATACGTGGCTATGTGTAAATCGATACTGAGGTATTTTCGTGTCTACCTACCCCTCTATATAGCAAAATTATCAATAATTATATATTATGTTATTAATTATAATAACTATACGGTAATAATATAATACCAATGTAACATAGTTGTTCTGTTTTTTTTATTCTGTCCATATCACCTGCCTTTCAGGCTTGGTCCAGTTTATGATACGGCTGGCATAAATAAACGAACACCTTTGGTATGAACACATTGCTGACAAAATCGTCTGTATGTAATTAGATTAGGTAGGTATTTAGTAGTTTAACTAGTAAGTCGACACAGCTTTGCTTGTATGAAGTCGTTTACGTAAGGTGTCAAATTAATTAGGTTTCTACTAGATATTTTTTCTCAATGATAATAAATTGTAACTCTGTTAATTCCTAATGGATGACTGTGAAATGGTAACCCAGTCTACGCCATCAGTATACACTGTCGGGGCTCCAGTGAGTTTTGATAGGTGATGATGAAACCAGGTCAGTTAGCCCATTGTGACAATTACTAACAATATTCTTGTATGGCAGTAAAATTACTCGGTACGAGATACAAAGGTATAATCTTCATGGACATCGCAGTGCATTATGTAATTTCACAGTGTTCTTAGTGAATGATAATAGGATGTAATCCCGCCTACGCTATCGGTATATGCTGGGCAGCAGTGAGTGGTGATAGGTGAGGATGAAACCAGGTCAGTTAGCCTGTTATGACGGATTCAACAAGAATTAATCATGACGATTTCAAGGAGGAACCGCGTGGAGGTCGACCTGATAGGCTATATTGTTGGCAACGGAGATTAACGTCCCCATTACAAACAACCACCCGCACTACTGCTGGTTTATGCTGGCGATGTACTAGTGAAGAATAATTCTTGATTAATTTGTCACGATGGGTCAATCGATCTGACTGGGGGTGGGGGAAGGTAGTGCTACTAATGCAGACTACCAGTCCCATTGCTAGCTATATACTCTGTCAGGTCGACCGCCATGTGGTACCCCCTGGAAACCATCTTGTTGAATTCCGGGTGTATTCATTACGATGTGCCTGCCTTTACATTCGTACATATCATCCCTCACTGATGCCTCGCTAGCGTATACTGTTAGCGCAGGCGTTTTCTTGCCATTATCACCCATTAAAAAAGCCGATCTAATTTCATCGAAGGAAGGTATTATTAGTAATAGGTATGTTAGTCACCATCGCCAATAATATACCCTGTATGTTCGAGCTTCACGCGGTCCCTCCTGGAAACCGTCGTGGTTAACTCATAGTGAATTCGCTGTGATGCACGGTAGGCTAACTGACTCGTCTTCGTGCCCGTCATTTCATATTCAATTGACTCATCAAAATATATCGTTGGGATAGATGTACAATTTCATTTCATCCATTAAAAAAAAAAGACTTCATCCTCAAGTATCGTCACTACTCGCCATTATACATTATTAACTTAGACGAGTACCTACCAGTCCATTTTCATTTACTAAGTAATCTCTGCACATAGGTATCTGGGTGAAAGGGATTTTTAGTAGTAGGGATTTAACAGCACCATTGCTAGCAATATATCGTAATAGGTCGATCTGGGGGAAAGGGGTTGTTAGTAATGGAGACTGAGAATCCTATTGCTAGCAATATACCCAACCAGGTCTCCTCGCGGTTCTCCCTGGAAACTATCATGGTTAATTCCTGATGAATTCATCATGATGGGCTAACTTGCCTGTTTTCATTCTTATCTATCATCCATCACTGGTGCTCCGCCAGCGTATCCCGGTAACGCAGGCGGAGTTATCATATCATTTTCACCCATCAAAAAAAAACAGGTCGATCTTCACGCAGTTCCTTCTGGAAACCATTGTGGTTATTTTTTGGGAAATTCGTCACGATGGATGGTGACGCAATTTAGTTGGCCTGCTCTCACCCTCACCTATGATGCTCCGTAATCGTATACCGATATCGTAGGTGGGAATATTTTATTCATTCTATCTTTATCTATTATAGAAAGATCTGAGTTCATTCTTAACTGTCATCATTTACTGATACCTCGCCACTATACATTATTTACATAGGCAAGTGTACTTATATCAATCCATTTTTATTTATAAAAAAATCTATGACCATATGTACTTACAAAACAAACGCATCCGTTCATACTACATCTATTTATAATAGCTTACTGGCGTCCATGGATTACACAGCTTTTGTATGAAGAGTGATAATGTTAAAAAAATGCTATATTTTAGCTAATTGTCCCAGTCGGTCTATTTTGTCGCTTAGAATTTATTGTAGATAAAATACTTATTAAAGTAGGTATTACGAGAACCATGAGCAGACCATAGTAGGTACATAGGCTCAATATAACGTACTTACATAATCTAAGAGTAGATACTAGGCTTTTACTAATCCTACGCAGATGAGTAGCGACTTCATTACCTAATACCTATCTACTCACCTTTATATCGATAGATATATATTAGGTACCTCTTACCAATTACATTCGGTCATTGAACTAGCGCTTAAGATAGCTGCAGACAGCACAAATTAAATAGCAGTGCAGTTAGACTAACTAAGTCTAGATTTGTTCATATATTTTCTTTCTTATAGTCTTAGTTAAGTACCCACTTACCTGCGTAGGTAGCTAGTGTAGGTACTTAACCGCATTTTGTTTAATAATGTAAAAATAACGTGATTTGCTTTGTAATGGTTATATTGCTTAAGTAAGTTACTTTGATTTGCATACAAAATGTCATGACTGCGTTGTTTAGCAATGACAAAAATAAAAAAAAACAAAGAATTCGATGTACTTACGCATTCCGTGCCTATAGACTCATAATGTACCTACCTACAAGTATACATTGGATATTCATTTGTGTATGTGACACGCGACTAAAGCCGCGGGAAATAGCTAGCAGCTAACAGCCAATAACTGTCCACTGCTGAACATAAGCCTCTCCCTTAGGGGGTTTTGCTAGTAGTCGCCACGCTTGGTAGGCGGGTTGGCAACCGCAGTTAGGCTTTGAAGATGTTTTAAGAAGGACACTTTTGCCCATCGCTCACCCTCCCCTAGTCTAGGAAGAGGCGACTAAGGGTAAGAAAGGGGTGGCCTATTTTGTGCCGGGACCACACGGTAAACTGAACTATGATAATGTCAAATTTTTTTGTTGTATATATTATTCGCTCATAATGTAACTTTATAGTAATAGAATTTTTAAATTCGGGTACTTCAATATTTTTTAGTTTATTCATTACAAACAGGAACCAAATCTTATCTCTTAACATTTTCTTTAACATTGAAAAAAAAAATATAATGTAAATTTAATTAATGAAAATTTAACTATTATCGTAATGAATGTAAACTATAGGTGTATACCTGAAATAAAAATATTTATTATTGTTATATGGCAGCAACACAAGAGTAAAACCTTAATCGATTGCAAAAAAAATCATTAAAATCAGCTCATAATTGGCGATGATATTGCGTAACAAATTTATCATTCGCTGCTGAACAAAGATTTAGATATAATCCTATACGTAGGTATATATTACCGTAATAAGGCTGAAGATGCTAAAATCCATCAGAATATTCGAGAATGTCCCTCAAGGCAATGATTTGATCATTGCCTTGCGGACATCTTACTTGGTATGGGAATAGCCAATCTGTCCATTTGCGTTGATTTACAAAATGACCGATTCGTCTTCTAGAATTGACGTTATCTGTTTCGAAGATTTATTATTACTTTATCAAGTGTCCTTTATCATATTATATTATGTTTGCAAAAATCACTATGACAAAGAATTTCTGTATTAATTCTTACTAGACACATCTCGCAGCTTTGACTGTTGTCTGAATTGGGACTGTAAGTATTCTGTGTGTTAATCTAGGATCCTGTATGTTAGTCTATTTATGTATCAAGTTTTATTACAATCTGTCCAACTGTTTAAGCGTGATTGAATACAAAACATGCAAAAACTTTACAAACTTTTACATTTATGTTATCCTTACGAATATTATAAATGTGAAAGTGAGTTCGTTGCTTTATGAGCCTTAACGGTCTAACCAATCACTATGAAATTTGGTATACACATACTACATGGGGATGGAAAAGGACAAGCTACTTTTTATCATGGTCAATAAAAATATTTCGAGTACGCGAACAAAGTTGCAGGTAAAAGCTAGTTCTAAGTAACTCTTTGTCCCTTACACTATGATATTAGTATATACTTATACAGTATATATATATATATATATATATATATATATATATATATATATATATATATATATATATATATATATATATATATATATATTTAATGGATGATAATGGAATGGTAACCCCACTCGCGCTATCGGTATACACCGGCGAGGCACCAGTGAAGGATGATAGGTGAGTATGAAGCAGGTCAGTTAGCCACATTGTGACGAATTCAACAAGAATTGTTCACGATGGTTTCCAGGGGGAACCACGTGGAGGTCGACCTAATAAGGCATATTGCTAGCAATGGGGCTGTCAAACTCCATTGCTAACAATCTCTTGCCTCCACAGTATTATATTCGTGCTTATGTTTAGATCTTTTATATTTTAATAAAAACTGTAACTGTTAAATAATATATATTTACCATATATAGAGTAGTAGTGTAATAACTACGTTAATTTGGTTTTATTTGCTCTAATAGGTAAGTTGGATAGTGAAAGTATACGAAACTCAGTAGTTGTTCATTAAGACCAAACATTCACAGTTAAAAATACAACTTTACACGAAATTATAATACTAGTTAAGAGCGTGTAAACACAAATATGGTTCTGTAGCTATAAATATGTATCTAATGACTAGGTATATTTGCGTTGTAGAATTTATTGAATAATAATTAAAATTTATCACATGCATTGTTTTTTGACACTTCATAAATAAACAGTTTAAGTTTTTGTACCTTAAAAAAAAAAAAAACAAACAAGCATTGGGACAAAAATAGTATAGAGCCCTTACGATTGCAATGATAAACATAAAAATGTGTAGGTAATAGGCGATATATTTGCAATAAAGAATAGAATAGAATAGAATTTTATTACTAACTGTGTACATACATATAGCAGTAACTATTGCTTTGAATTTGACATCAGTATCAACAGTTATACCCTATCGGGCATGCAACAATTTAAGAACAGGTAATTATATTAACATCGAAACATTCAATACTATTACAAAAAAAAATTAGTTAATACGATATGTGAATATATCATATTTCATATGCTAAAAATACATGCCAAAAATACAAAATTATAATTTTTCTTAATTTTAATTATTATTATCATCTTTACATATTTAATCCCTTATATACTTTTTTAAAGGCATACAATATGTGACAATTACGTACCTAACATACACTATAGGTTCATATATATAAAGTATATGGAGATAAGTTATTAACTTAAATATAGGAGTTAAAGTAAGAAGCCAGTCTGGACGACTACATTCGGTAAATATTAATTGTATAATTTTTATAGTTAAAAATGTACTTGATCTCTAGACATTTTTAATGTATGTGTATACCTGTAAATTTATACCCGTCACCAGAATTAAACAGAGAGAACGAAACACCCAGTTAAATGAAACCGAAAAATATAATTTACTTACTATATTTTTATATAAACAAAAACCATCTACTTAGACAAAAAGATTATTCTGCTCGACTCCAGGAAATTTGTATTCTTTACTTTATTCAATACCTTGAATCAGATGAAGGATTATGGCCTGCGTGCATGAGAGGCATTATGTCTAACGATAAAACTTGTCTTTATATTTGCTTCGTTTTCTAGGCCTTTTAGTCCTTCTTCTTTTCATATCTGGGTCTCAATCTAGCTCATTCCTGTTGTGTATACCTAACAAACTAAAAAATCCTTGTGCTATATTTTATTCCGGTGATAAGTCCTTAAAATTGCGTAAAATTTTGGCACAAAAAGTTCATTATCTGGATGGACATCAGTAGCGGCTCCTTCGATTACAAATAACGTAAAAAAGTAAATTCAGATCCATACAGCGGAATTGTAATTAATGGTATCATTCATACAAACTGTACAGGTAAACAGGTCTCGAATACTCGCCGTGCCATCCAGATAAGCTAAACAGTGACTTCCTGCGACTACTGTGACCATAGCGCGAGTTCTTTACGGGATAAATAAATACCTCATTTTATGTCCTTAGTGAAGGCGTTTAATATAAATTAAAGCGAATTTTGCTATATGTTCTTTGTTTGAGGAATTCTGTTCAGGTTGTAAAATGTTTACGGGGGCATTTTATAACCGAGTTGAGTAGTAGTACCTACAAAATTTTATTTGAAAACTCGAATAAAAATACATGATTGTCACGTAAAAAGTTATGAGTTACCTTATTTTTTCGTTTGAAATAGGTAAGTGTTTTACGTATTTGTTGCAAATATCAAGCGATTTGTGGTTAATCAATATAAAGAATGTTTATTTTTATTTTCACTATATTCTATAAAAAAAATTATATGTGTAGAAATATTAATTGGGATACTTTTTATCGCAATTAATATTATCAAAGCCAGATTGCAAAAGGCGAAGCAAGTGGTTTATATATTACTATTGGTATATTCCTCAAATTAAAGATAGTGTGGTCATAATAACTCTAGAACGACGTTTACTCTACAAGTCGAGTTTGGCCTCGACCCCTTTGGGTCTCACTGTATTTTTAGTTTCATTACAGGGCTAAGTAATAAGTTAAACTCACAAATGAAATAAAACCAATAGGTATATGGAATCTTGAGTATAACCATTTATTTATATAGAAAAATAACTAATCTAAAATGTCGTAATAATATACGAGTATCTAGGGTTATAGCAGGGCTTTTGCAAGTAGTTGGCTATTGATAAAATCTTAAATTACCTCATAATAAATGCAAATAGCACAGAAATATTTTTTATGAAATCTTCGTATATCAATTTAATCATCATCATATCAGCCGTTTATGTTCTCTGCCTGTATATAAGCCTCGTCTAAAAGAAAGGGTTTGGCATTAGTTATCGCGGTTGGCAGGCGGATCAGAAATCGCAATTCTGCTTTTGGTTATGTTTTAAGAGGGATGCTGCTGCACATGCCTCGATCAGAGGAAAGGAAGAAATGGTCGACTATATACCGAGACCACACGGCGACAATTCAATAGTAATTTGGACCAGAACTTAGCGATACTTAACTTCCACAGCAGTCGAATCCTACTTTGTGTACAATAACACATGGTATGGGATCGTGGACTATAGTCCATAAACTCAGGATTCTGAAATCCTAAATACACTTTAGACTGAATTAATCTTTTTCACCAAGATTCTGAGTATAAAATATGGTCACTAGGGGGCATAGACTGGGTTGATTGCCACTTGTAGCCCGGCCTCGACCCCTATGATACTGAATAATGCTGTATTTTTAGTTTTCATTGCATGCCTAATCCTAAATAACGAGTTGTGAGTCACCTTTAGTTGTAGTGTTGAAATGTTTATGTACCATTAGTTTAAAAGGAACCGCCATTTAAAATTATGTGTCTACACATGTATTTATAAAATTGTATATACTTACATTATTTTTATAAATAATTAACTAATTCTTCATTATTATCATATCAGTCGTTAAATGCCCACTGCTGAATATAGGCTTCCTCCTCTGGGGGGGTTTTACCAGTGGTTGCCATGGGTTGGCAACCGCAGTTAGGCTTTAATGATGTTTTAAGAGGGACGCTGTTGCTCGTTCCTCGACCATTAACTCGATCATTAGTTCCCTTAGTTCTCTCTCACGGCACCCACGGGAAAGGAAGGGATGGCCTATTCTATGCCGGGACCGCACATATACGCCATATGTGTATAAATTTATTGCCTGTTTTAAGTTTATGTACACATTTTTGTGCTAAAGAATTTAATTACATATTTTGAGTTACTCGTTATTGCCTTGCCTTTATTCCATTTTGGGATATCACAAGGAAATATTAAAATCATTCGCAATCCGTAAATGCTCGTAAACGGGTTATATTGTAACCGAAATGGGTGTTAAGGATTACTAAAATAACTTCCATAAGCCAGGTGACCGGTAAAATTAAACAACGACTACTTGTTTATTTTTTTATGTATGTACCTAACTATAAATTAGGGTCAGCTGTGTTGGCAGGGTTGGCTCACGACACCATATCATTTCCTTTACTCCTGCTGTATAATCAAAACTAAAGAAGTCAAGCGAAAATATATTTTAATTAAAAGTACTAAAGTATATAATAGTTTTACCACTCTGTTTACATCCAGGAACAACAGTAATATCATTTACAAACGTAATACTTTTAGTATTATCCCTTGCAGTACTTAATAGAATAATTCAATTTGATTCATCATAGCGTCTTTGATAAATTTAGAGCGTCAAAGTAGAACGTGACTTACTTAAAATTTCGTTTAAGTAATTGCAACTGCTGAATTTTCGCTCTTTATAAATACAAGTTGTTCATTTTACAAATTAGTTTACATTACCGAACAGCAAGCTCGAACAGCATTCAGATCAAATAGAATGTTTCCCAGGACGGCAGTGTATTTGGAAATATGCCGTGGGAGTGCTCGAGGTGCTAATGATAACAAGGATCTGCGGCCTCTGAATAGCCACAATAATATTCTTGAGAGTGAAAAGGAAAGCTTATACAATTGAATGAGACAAAGAAGTAAATAATGGAAGATGTGCCTACTAAATATTTAAGATATTTTATATTGAAACAGACAGATAAGTATTTGCAGAATTTAACCTTTTGCAATCAACATTAGATAGGTACATACATAAATAAAGTTTTACCGCAACTCGTAAACCCTGAGATGTTTATCAATGTTTACTATATATACTGACGTCTATTTTTTAAATAAGAAAGTATGAAAGGTAAAATCTACCTCAATTTTAAAGGCCGAACATATTGTAAATAATATGCTTTTGTTTCATCTACTGTTCATAACCCGTATATAACATAGTTCATAAAAATATGTACGTCAGTAGCACTTATCATTTTCTTGTACATTTTATTTTTATTAGAGACAGTACTCATGCTGATATTTTTATTTATATATTAAAGAAATACTGCTATGTTTCTACGTTACTATACTTTGCGTAGCTTTTTAAAATATCTCGTATATTCAATCGCGACGTCTTAAGATTTCGCACGCACCATAATTGGTAATTACTTTACAAGAAATAGCCAATTTAATCCAACTCTCCATCTTAAAATGTTTAGTGCACACTTATAAAGTTAATAGGATACAAGATAGGGTCAGAAAGGTGAAATTGCACACATTCTCATTCGACCTCCATTATGTTTAGCTCGCTACTAAATTGGAAGCCTAGAAAAAAAGCCAGACCGTAATATCAAAGGACCGAATCCCATGTCCTGCGAAGGGCCATAATTGTTGCCAGCTTGTGGAATGTTGAGGATTCTTTTATGTATAATAATGGTCCAACATTCGTTGGGGTCAGAATAGTTGATAATTCATCGTGGCTATTTCTCAATGCCTGCGTGGACGTTTGTTGAGTATAGGTATACCGAGGTAATTTGCATGCATCTGCTTTCAATT
This sequence comes from Galleria mellonella, assembly GCF_026898425.1. Taxonomy (NCBI): domain Eukaryota; kingdom Metazoa; phylum Arthropoda; class Insecta; order Lepidoptera; family Pyralidae; genus Galleria; species Galleria mellonella. The sequence goes on from NW_026442143.1 coordinate 1,204,187, forward strand.
TATTATCGTTAAGTTTTATTGGTTGTTATTTTTTATGCATTGCATATCTTTTTAAATCACTTTGGTTAGGAATATCTTTTTCGAAAATAATTCCGTAGTCTAGAATGTTTACAGCAAGTAAAATTACATAGTTATTGTATTATATCCTAATTTATTATCCTTTCTAATATTATAAATGTGAAAATGTGTTTGTTACCTTATAGCCTTAACGGCTTAACAGATCACTATGAAATTTGTTATAAATGTACTATATAACATAGTGAAGGTTTATAGGCTATTTTTATCCCGATTAGTAATAATTTCCCAATCACGCGGACAAAGTCACGGGTAAAAGCTAGTATTTTTATATCATCCATTATTAGTTGCATACCATCTTAATCGCTCAGTATGTAATGTCTTTTAAGAAATTTATTTTTCCTAATGTTTATAATCTTAGTGTAGTAAAATGTATGAATTTTCAAATCTATGGGCCAAAACGTCTTTTTCAAATAGTTTACTTTCCTAAAATTTCTGCAGTCCTAGAATTTCATTGAAGTTGCATAACTGTATAAATGGTTCATGATGAAAATTTTTTTATTTTTCTAAAATTGTGCAATTCTAGGATTTCATTGCAGTTTGAAAGCTGTTAAATAGCTCAGAATCAAAATATCTTTTACTTAAATAACTGTATTATAAAGTTGTTTAGCTACTTTTTATAATCGTTTAGGTTCAAACTTTATTTTTATATTTTTCCTAATTTAAAATTATTTCTAAAATATTTGTAAGTTTATATATATTTTTTTTTCTATTAGGATTAAATAAATCAGACACTTATCTGAGGAATTTAATTCAACGAAACTTTATTTAAGAATTTAAAAATTAACGTTAGCGACGCTCACTCTATCATTTTTATGTACTTATATAATATGTTAAGCCACTAAATGTGTTCCATAAATTAGCAAGCAATGAACAAACAAACTGTCAGATGTTAGCCGTGAGTCATACAATTTCATAACATCTTAGTAGACATGTCGTGACCGGTTCATGAGATCTTGAACTTGACTGATCTCTAACATTTGTTAGTCGGATGTCTCATATAAAAGTGTATCGCTTGAAGTAATTAGCGTAATTAAACGTTGACATAAGAGTGTAAACTAATATTAATGGTTTCAAACCCACAGAGGAAGTTGATTTCATACGTGTGATTTTTTTAATATACATAACGTTCTCCTATACCTAGCTTGTTATATATTAAATGATTTAAAAGGAGTTCGATAAAAGGTGTCTTAATTTTTTTTATTCTTTACCTCCACGTAGCAGTAATAGATTTGTTCTTTTATGTGAATAAAGTGTTTAAGGCACATATAAACGTAAAATTCTGAATAGAGGTTCTTTATAGTATAACTAAAGTGAAGAGTAAAAAAGTATTTCTTGAAATTCCATTGGCAGAAATGATTTTGCATAAGCGAAATCAGATTATGTCGCTTTATTAGAATACAGTTTGAAATTAGGTAGCCGAACAAATTATATTCTTACACGTGAGTTTTATAATCTTTTTAAAAGGAAACAGCTCATTAACATCCTACTTTATTGGTACAACTGACTCTGATTCACTTATACAAGCATTTGTAATAAGTGGAACTAATTTTATCTGTGTCGAGGTGCGGTTTTTGTGCGTGAAAAATGTATTTAAACTTCTTGTTTTTGAAAATAATTTTCTATTATACCGATTTGTTAAAATCTGTCTTTACTGTCGTAATAATTCATTGGATTTTTTTTTTGGATGCACCTATGCCTCTAAAGTAATGCAAAATAGACATATTTTAATCAACCTAAATTAGTGATCGAGCGAATACAAATATTTATTGACTATTATCTAAATTACCAAATAATCGTATAAACGACTTAAAGTCGTTTATTAAATTAAAAAAAATTGCTTTAATTAAATTCAGTGTGACGGGAACTAATGTGACATATGTTTTTGTTATGTTTTAAGCTGTTAATTTAATCTGAGATGTCAATGACTGATTAAAATTACATTTGAATATCGAAAACCATGAAATTATGTTTTTTATGCAAATTAGCAGATATACGGAGACTTGTTAATCAGGCAAACGAGTTTATAAAACGCATTTTAGCAGAACGAGTGGTTTACACTATACTTATGCTCCCTTATAGACTACGCCGGATATCCTTTACATATGTTTTAGAGGATATAAAAACGAGTTTTACACAGACTGGCTACCGTTCACCAGTTTTCGCCCCTTTATTCGCGTGCCGAAAATTATGTATGATAATAGCAGGTAAAGTACTACGTACACTGCATGTTTTATATTTCAGATGTTCTGAGCACACGACCAGTCTTTGAAGAGGAAAATATGATGTAAATATATTGATTTAAAAAATATATATAAAAGTTACAATTGAAAACTGCAAAGCGGCTTTGAAAAGGGCACATTTATTTAATGTTTTGGAAATTTTTCTAATCATCCAGTGATGCTTGTATTCATTTGTTTTTATTAGGGATTTTTTGGGCGTCTCATTGTTTTCGAATGTATACTCCTTGTACCTCTAGATTCTGGCTATGTAGTTATCAGTGATGGGAATTCGACTAGGAATGCCCAGATTGCTACTCAACTTTACGCCACTTTAGTATTTTAAAGTACAGTAGGTTAAAACACGTAAGCAATCAATTCCATTCTTCTATTTATTAATTTTGAAAAATCATACGTAATTATGGAGCACAATTTCAATATACCAAACCTGTATTAAACGTACCAACTTTAATGTCTGCGTTATTTTTTTTTCTCGAAGACTACCTCGGGAGCTTTGCCTTCTGGCAGGTTAACCGCTGGTCAAATCACTGTTGATGATGAATGATTGCTGAGATTTCGTTTAATGATGGCTCCGCGGCGCGGCTCCCAACTGACAAGATGAAATGATCGGCTCAAATGGTTTGAAGGCTTTTTTTTTGTTATGCGTACTTTGTAAAGTCTAATGAAATGCATAATCTTTCTTCGAGTATAATATTATGAGTAATGAACGGTTTTATGTATTGAGATTATTTGTTGTTTCTTATCTATGTCTTTTATAATTATGTTATACTTTTAAACAAATTTATAAGTGTATTTAAAATAAAATAATAAGCTAAAATAGAAAAACTTGGATTATGGAATCGGGTACATTTTGATTAAAAGAAAAATATATTGTAAAACAAATTATAATAATGCAAAAATAAATGTTCATATTCACTGAACATGGATGTTTATTTTTAAAAAATAAACATTAGTTATAGAATATAATAATACACCTACATGAACTTTAGAATTTAGCCACGAAGTAAGGGTTTTAGTATTAGCTTGATATACAGCAAAGTAGAATTTTCCGTATAATAACTGTCATTATCTATTTTAAAATAAAAAAAAAAAAACATAAATAACAAAAACATATATCTATAGTCAAGAAATTAACAAAATACTAATACAGGAGATAAAATAAGTTGACTGCAAAGATATTGAGTAACATAAAATATATTAAATAAAGAAATCTGTTAAAAATAAAAATGAATTGTAGAACTTTTGAAGTTAAATACATCATAATATGAAAATCGTAATCTAACACGTATTGAACACGCATCTCCCATTATTTTTTCAAATCCAATACTTTTGAAGATAATCTCGATCGCGATACCACCAGAAACTGATTATGGATTCTCTAGAGCTCCTACAAGAGGTAAGCTTTATGCAAATATTATAACGCTGTGATACGTCTACGGAATACGGTAGCCAATGTTGGGGTTGGATTTGTAACACAGTTTTAGAAGCAGATATAAAAATGTACGTCGAGTGGCTTTGACACCCTCAATTTCGTTTTCAATATATCTAAAATGGGATATGTTGTCATTATAATTAAATGTGCCATGGTTATTGAATGTCGACATGGTACCAAATTATTATCAAATTAAATTATTTATTGATAATTTTTTTCCAACTGTTGGTTAATATTTTTTTCACGATTTATGATATTTTTTATATTTAATTTTTCTAATATTTAGAGACTTATTAAAAAAATTGGATTGTTAAACTGTTTATACTTGGATTTTTCTAATTCGAAGTCAATTTGTGGATGCAAAATTTTAAGTACTAATATTATTATTGAGTATGTTAAAGGCAGTCTAAATTATGTTTAGACTGTTTTTCTAATTACCAGCACTTAGATTTTTTTTTATTCTGAATGATCTATATGATTTATATAATATATATACTAATTGGTTTCTAATTAAAAATGTTTTATGAAACTCACCACAAAAATAAAGATATTATAAAGTAAAATTTTATGTACTTCATAACATAAAAGGTGGTCTGGTCTCAGAAAGTAATTTTATATGTGACAAGAACATTGCATTGTTCTTGAAATGAGCGTGTACCTATTATGTATGCTTCATTTTTTAAACGTCACAATATCAACATACAGGAATTTACTATATACTAATTATAAACTCTAATAATATAAACATTAGGATACAAGTTACCTTAATAGGCCTCAAAAAGATTTATTTCATTATAAGTTTTAGAATTCCTCGTGGGCGCATGAATGGTGCGCAGGAGTTTGTTGACTGATCTGTCACTGGACTGGTTATGATGTAACTAAACGACGAGTCCATGTGAATGACATTGCTATTGCTTGTTGACAACTATTAAATCAAGAGATCTGGATTAAGGCTTATGATTGATGTTTATAAATTTATTCAACGCGAAAATTCTATATATTCTGGCGCTGCTGTACAAAAAGACCGTACCGTTACTGACTGATAATGTTGGGATTAAGGGTAGGAAGAAGGAGAAGAATATTTAGTGCGAAGATAATATTTTTTCATGTTTACTATGCTATAGTATATTATCTACTTCCTATACTTGCAATAACGATACGATTTCATTTAGGTACATAAGGTAGGTAAGGTTTTGATTAATAAATATCTAAACGAACTTAAATATTTATGATAGGTCCTTTAGTTGTTTTATTTCGTATATGTGATTTTTTTTATTGCATATTTTCCAACATGTGTTCTTTGGTTATTATGTGTGTTTTCTTTAAATAATCTATTTTTTTTAACATTAAAACTTATTTAACATTAATGTAAATACTTGCTAAAAGTTTTGACCTTATTAATTTGGCTATAGTGTAAATTCAGTATAATGTATGTAAGTGACACACCGGTAATAATTGGAGATTGAGTGTCCCTAATCTTACTTCAAAGTTAAACTAATAGACTACAAGATGTAAATGTTATAAATCTTCATTAATTTGTCATCTTGCCTTTATTCTTGTCACGCAGTATTATATATAATACAATGTCACACATTTAGGTCATATTTGTTAGCTTCTTAGTCGCCGAATTGTAGACTAAATTCGTATTCGTTTTATGTTCTGATTATGGCGGAATTATTCATGCCTATTATAGAATAGTAATTAAAATGGTTATTTATATCACGCATATCAAATCAGCCACTTAAATCTTTTAAAATAAAAGATTATTATAACTTTCATGTTAAAAATCGCGTGACAGAGAACGGTTACTTTCCAAATAGATTAATGTTCAGTTTGAATATCATTCTCGGTAACGGTTTAACTCGATTTGCGTACGGCAAAGCAAAAGCAAACTGGAAACATCAAAGACATTTGTTCGGGTAGTCCTCAAAACTCGAAAATTTTACAATTCATTCTACCGGTTGCCATTCACCCGGTCTCTTCAAAAACTGGCAACACTACAGTACTGACAGGTGCGTTCCCGTCGTGCCCCTTTTTTCAACGTCCGTTCCTGAACTGCCTCTCAAAATGCAAGGTCGTAACTGCTTTAGAACTGAAAACGTGAATTTGAGATGTCTTACTTGCGTAATAAAGTCGTCAATGCAATGGATAATCATTTAAGTGGTACAATAGTAACAATGAATGGATCGTTTCCCTTACAATATGTTGCAACGGTTAAACTTTCTGGTCAATGAAAATAGAGCTGTAATTTGTTTGCTTTATGATTTAATTTTATTAAAGCACTAATACTGTAGTATATCTGATACGATTGTGTTGATTTTGTTTTGATTTATTTTGGGATTCAAAAAATCACAGCCTACATCAACTTTATAAAACCGGTTTAAATTTTAGCAAAATTCTGCTTTAGTCTTTTATGTCGTTTACTTATACGTAGCGAGTGATATTGACTGATTAACTTGTTAGCTCTGAACTAACTTGTTGACCGATTTATTAATTTTGTTACTATTATCAAGAAGATTTTTGCTTATACCCTTTTCATAAGGTATTTGTCAAATTTACTTTGTTTTAAATTTTTGTTATCATACGTGTAATATTTGAGTAATTTCCATTACAAGTGTCTAAGAAGTATGTGGAGTAAATGCAATCGTTTACTATCATTCTCACCGCCTACATTTCTCTGTTTTTACATTAAACGTTCTTGTCTTGTATTTGTATCAGCGAATGAAGATAGTACTAGGAAGTTTCTCGATGCTGAACCTACAAAAAGATCACAATCGTTCTCAGATTTTTTCACATTAGTGATATTGACTTCACATTTGCTAATTAATGTATTCAGCCTTATCCCACGTTTTCTTGGCAAGCGGTTTTATTGTCAGTTGAGTATTTATTTTTCAGTATCTATCAATGTGAATTTGCGATATTATTTTTATTAGTAAAAACCTGTAATTGCCTGTTTTTGTCCTTTTTTATATTGAAATTTTGTAATTGCTGGTTTTCCTACAATAAAAAAATAGTATTAAAAATTTTTTAAGATACAAAACGACGACTAATCATCACCATAGTAATAGGAGTGGTATTGCACCGTCGCTACAATACTTAATTTCGTGTGGTCCATAGTATTTATTTATATCGATTGGCGAAGATACTTCATGTCCTTCTCTGTCGATATAAAAGAGACAAAGTAAGTGATAATAACTTTTAGACTTTTATCTTGCATGGTTTACGATTTATAAAAACGGGAAATAATGCAGTAATTTAAGTAAACGATGATAATTTACCTGAGTTATTTTGAGGTGTAACCTGATCCAAAAAGTAATCTAGTAAAATCTAAACGACGTTAATTCATGTCTCTTATAAACCATAAAGTAAATGATGTGCTTATGAATATAGTTTCTGTATTGGCATTCTCTGTCTACCGCGTAAAGGATTTGCTACAAAGATAGAATACTGCGGATCAAATGAGGATTCTCAATTTTCTATAACACGTTGAAGAAACTATTTCCTAAATCGTTTTATTAGGTTACTGATCTACTTCAGATATGATATAAAAACGTTAAGGAGTTAGATTATTTACGTGGGACGAAAAATAAAACATTTGCATTAGCTATGTGTACAAAAAAGAGGATGTGAAACGCGGCTCACCGATAGAATATCTTTGATGACTCAAACAGAAACCAGTCAGACGTTTTACGTTAATCTGCTATCAGGTTATAAAAATAACTGATGGTAAGATATATTTTTTGTTATATAAAGTATATTTCTTATCTATCATTATATATTTTCACTACTATTTTCTAATGTTTTTCAAAATATTTTAATAAATACATAATTATAAGTACCCAAAATTGACTTTTTGTTTGTGGTAAAAATGTATGATACGGGAGATTATCGTATCATCGAGATACAATAAACTCGTACTGTAGGCCGTATACGGAAACTAGAAGTAGTTCTAGGACCTTAGCTTTAGGGAGCTGTACTTAGAGAAGCTTTATGGCATGATGGATAAATTTTGAAGTGGAGATAATTGTGGAAGATTAACAAGCAATAGCAGTGGACCGTTTACCTAGCTTGAGGCAATAGTTTTTGTGTTGTTAGCAGTATAGCAATGTAGCATACCGGTATGAAACACGTGTCACAATGCTGAATATAAAGTATTCTTTAGAGATTTTGTTATAATATTAGGCATTTTTTTATTAGTCCCCTAGTTTCACAGTAATTAAATCACGAACTAGATATACGTGTAATCTGGGGTTCTACTCAACAGTTCAACTTATTATCACTGCAACTGGTTAAACTTATGTTTATATTATTTAGAGATAGGAATTATTTATATGAAAGCATTGTCACACAAACGACGTATGGTCACGGCACAGAATAATAGCCCAACTTTTCTCGTGGCTGTCATAAGAGGCGACTAAGGGATTTTAATGGTCGAGGAATGGGCAGCAGCGTCCTCTTAAAACATCATCACCGTCTGTCTAATTGCGGTTGTAAACCCGCCTGCTAAATGTGATTGTTCCCCTTTTCCCCTTTGAGCGACGTCTATGTTCACCAGTGGATAGTTAACGCCTGGTATGACGATGATTATGATACAAGTTTCATGCGATATTAGGCCATGCCAAGGGGCATTCCACTTTATGTATCCATATTTGTCAGTTCCGCGTACGTAATCTTAATTTGGACGAGGTATGTGTAATGTGAATAAATTATTAAAATAATCTATCACCTCAAATTGTTTTCTGAAACAAAAGTTGAACGGTAAATTAATGATTACTTCAAAAGTTCGACCCTAAAAATAAATAAATAATGATGCTAACTGGCATTGTATAAACTCAAGCTGAGAGTTGAGAAAAATTGTTCCATTTATTCTATTACTCAAGAGTAAAAGTAAAGAAATTGAAAATTATATGAATTTTATATTAGGTAAATAAGAATGTTCATTGTAATCATAATTTGGCTCCTTCCATTTTAGAATCCCGTTGGGTAATAGGTTGGGGATACATCACTCGGCATAAATTGTCCTGTGTCAGACTACCATTTCCTTGACATATATTTTTTTCAATTTCATTTAGACTTTCGAGTATTCGGCCAATTTGACAAAAAAAATTACACATAGGTACATATAGAAAGTAAGATTTTCAAACAACCTTTCTTGAGATCCTGTGAATCATCACGTGAAGCACTTACTCAAAGTGTAAATTGAAAGAAATTATTAAACCGGGATGAACAGATAGAATCAAAACAATTTTTATAATACATATTTCGCAATGTTAATAAACACGTTATTAATGTTCTTGATGGTAATCTTTCAAGTGGAAACAAAATTTCAAAGGCGGCAATATACAGAAGTATTCGTTGTATTTACAAGACATCGAGATCTGCATTAAATTCAATCTCACCTACCTATTAATTCCTTTACCATTTTCTGTGATGTGATAAGCGATTTACGATATCAAACCGAGTCGAATCGGAAACAAGGCCGTCGTGGTAGAGTGGCGTGCTCCGAATAGTGGTTAATTATGGAATCATTGTGGCCATTTTGCTACGGAACCTCAGCGACGGTCATTAACGGTTCTGCCGTGAAGAGGAATTAGAAGCTGCAAGCGCAGCTGCAACACGCATAAAGTTTAATCAATAGGAAACTTTTTTTATAATGTCACTCTCATTAGCATCTATCTATTGTATAGAAAACAAAGATATAGATTCATTTTTGGTTTAGATTCAGCTATAAAATACAATCTTCCTTTCGCGTATGACTACGGCGATTCTTATAACTCGGTATCATTGGTTATTTTGTTTGATGTTCTAAATCATCACATTATTTTTAAGTTATAATTGCGATAAATTGAGAATTGAGATTATCTTTACACCAAGCTAATTAATATTTTATCCGGAGAATATGAACAATTTTTCAAGAAAAAAGAAGTTCATGTTAAATCTAAATTCACGGAATGGGCAACAGTAGGAATACTTAAAAGTAGAAATATTTTGTTTGATTTATACGATCAAAAAAAATATCGATTTGATGACAAATTCACCACTTATGTAAAAAATTATTCTAAAATTTTTAAAAAAGTTTGTATTATGGCTAAGTCTAATTATTTTAATAAACAAATTAAGCAGTCTTCTGACAAAATTAAAACCATCTGGAGCATTATAAATAAAGAAACTGGAAGATCTAAAATAGCCTGTAATCAATTTACATTAAATTATGATAATAAATTAATAACAACAACAAAAGATGTAGTTAATATTTTTGAAGATTTTTTTGCTAATATTCCGATTGATATTACATCTTCTCTGGACTCATCTCAATCTCGAGCAAAAAAATTACTAGAGACTAATATCGGTTGTTGTTCTTTAAGATTTAAATTTTCACATGTTAGCCCCTTTCATATCATAAAAATATTCAAACAGCTAAATTTAAAAAATACGGAAGACCTTTGGGGCATGTCTGTAAAAGTAGTTAGTTCTTTCATAGATATTGTTGCTCCATATCTAGCCACTATTTTTAATAAATGTATTGATAATGGCGTTTTTCCACATTTAATGAAATTTAGCAAATTAATCCCACTATTTAAATCAGGAGATAAATTTGAGCCAGGGAACTATAGACCTATATCTATTTTGCCAGTTCTAAGTAAGGTGTTTGAAAAGATAATGTTAAATCAAATGTTACATCACTTCAGGGTTAACGGACTGCTTCACAGTCAGCAATATGGTTTCACCGCCGGCAAGTCTACCACTGACGCAGGTGTTGCGCTAATGACACATATTTTCGAATCTTGGGAGAGGTCACAGGATGCACTCGGAGTTTTTTGTGACCTATCAAAGGCATTTGATTGTGTGGATCATAAAACGCTTTTGTACAAGCTCGAACATTATGGTATAAGAGATAATGATCTAAAATTAATGAGAACTTATTTAGAGGATAGGGTTCAAACTGTAGATATTGACGGTGTAAAATCTAAGGGAGCTAATATTAAGATGGGCGTTCCACAAGGGTCAATCTTAGGCCCCTTTCTCTTTTTAATCTACATAAATGACCTTCCCTTTATGGTAGAGAAAATTGCAGATATAGTGCTGTTTGCGGATGATACTTCGTTAGTGTTTAAAATTGGACGTCAAAGTAATCAATTAGACGATGTAAATTGTGCTATGTCTGCAATATTAAATTGGTTTACATGTAATAACCTATTATTAAATTCCAGCAAAACAAAGTGTATAAAATTTACACTTCCTAATGTAAGACTAATAAATACACAGTTATTGCTTAATGACGAAATAGTAAATTTTGTTAATGATACAGTTTTTTTAGGTATAACAGTGGACTCGAAATTACAATGGGGGCCCCATATTTCAAAATTGGCCAGTAGACTCAGTTCTGCTGCATATGCAATTAGAAGAATTAGGCAATTAACAGACGTGGCGACGGCTAAACTTGTATATTTTAGTTATTTCCATAGCATAATGTCTTATGGCATACTGCTGTGGGGTAAAGCAGCCGATATAAATACTATATTTGTTTTACAAAAGAGAGCCATACGTTCTATTTATGGTATGGGTTCAAGAGAGTCATTACGTCAGTGCTTTAAAGACTCAAATATCCTCACAGTTACTTCACAATACATTTATGAAAATATTATGTATACACGGAAGAACTTAGCGAGTTTTAAAAAACTCAAAGACTGTACAAGTAGAAACTTACGCAATATAAATAAGCTTATTTTACCTAAATGCCGTCTGCACAAAATCAGTAATTCATTCTATGGTAATTGCATAAGATTTTATAATAAACTGCCGGAATCTGCATTAAATCTGACAGAGAGGCAATTCAAATCTTATATTAAACAATTTTTATGTAAGAAAGCCTATTACAGGATAGACGAATTCATAGATGACAACATATCAAGTAAATAATTAGTTTATTAGCATACAACGTTATAATTTTATTTTCTCATTGCTTTCTTGATTTAATTGATTAATTTTAGAAATATGAAAGCGTAGCGGTTTTTTGTATTAATTGCCGCATGCATTCTTATGTAAAATGTGAATACTATAACTATCAGATGGCAATTGTGAGTAGCTTTGACGTGGTCTAGTGTTTTGAGTAGTCATGCTCACTAAAATGTCCAGACTTGTGGCGGCGTGGTGGGCCGGGTCATTGGGCTCCCTAAAATATGGTCGAGCGCAGTGATGGCTGGCTCATCCGTCATACTCGTGAACGGGTGCTGCTTGTAGGGACTGGTCTGCTCTAATCACTATGACTGATTTCCTCTTATTAATTGTTTAACCAGTTGGTTATGTATTCAATTTTTTTTTTCTTTTTGAGTATTTAATTGAATTAGTGCTAATTGGTGGTTTGTATTCACACAATTAAACTTAAAAATGTAAAATAATAATAAAATTATTTAAAAGAGCATCACGCAAGTTTCTTGCTCGTTCTTCTTGTGATGAGACAGCTTTCCGAACGAGCGGTAAATTAAAAAAAAATGTAATGACTTTTCAAAAGTGCTTCAATGTAAGTTTATTTGAATAAATGATTTCTATTCTATTCTATTCATAAATTGAGAACGAATTACGGATTTTGAAGGTATATCTTTTTTCTCATAATGATGTGAGATGGCCATAAATGAGTAAAATGATGAAGATTTACAATATCCAGTTATCCGTGGAAAGCCTACTCAGATGAAGGTATTGTGTTGACGTTTTTGTCTGTTCCAGTTGGCTCATGCCCATTGCTGCGTGGCCGGTGGAATGTTCACGGTCCGAAGCACCTTTCGTAACAGTCTTCTTGAGCGTGCTAGTGCGAATGTTTTTGTATGGATATGGCTTAATGCATTCGTGTCGGCAAACGTCTACTACTTTAATAGTCTATTTGAGATGTCCGAGATCGGTTTGCAATGTTCCTGTTTCATCTATAATAGAATATAAAGTCTAATATACTTCATTTTTATTTATCGCAGTTACTCGTAATAGTAGAATTGTTTTTGGACTTTTGAAAGTATAATCTTTAGTTAATTCAGGTAAATTCAATTTCATGGATTTAAAAAAGGATTTGCAATTCGAAACGATTTGGAAATTTTATTTGGGAATGGACAGGTGCAAGGTGCATTGCTCTCGTAGCCATCAGTCAGGATTGCGTGAGCCCGTGATTTTCGAATTAAGCCACAATTATACCTATAATCACTGCGTGACATAACGACAAAAGTCCGATCACGCTTACAAATTGTAACTTGTACGACCCGCTATTAGTTCAACTTTTGAATATGGAACTTACTCTGGGCATACGTTATTATTATTATTATTGATACGTTTTAAATTTTTAATAAGTATACAATCTTGATTTACATAAATATAATTCTTATAAATGTTTGATCACAATTTTAGCTATTTACTGTCTACAACTAATTGTAGGCCTACTCCATAGATTATCATCATGTAGAGTATCCTTGGTCCACAAGCTTGCTTTAAGACCTTGCAACATACAATACTCTATATTGCCTGTATGCTGTTGCTACTTGAGAGTACCTTTCTTATCATTGGTTATCGGTGCTTTGCCTTTTCGTTACTGGGTATCGTCATTTCAGCTTGTTGATTCTTCTGAATGTACAGATTATTTGGTTTCAAAATATGTTTTGCATCGCTATCTATATAAAGAAATTCTTTTGCGTTTTTGTAATAATTCGATTAGTTGCGGTCTGTATCAAAGTAGTAGGTAACTGAGTTAAATACACCTAATTTAATTTATGGCTAACGTTTTTGTCGTTTCTCAAATTCATGTCGATACTGACTAATTGGTCGGCGAGTATCCATTCAATGCAATGACTTATCATTTTTTGCTGGAAATATGAATCAACTATTAGTCAACTGTGTTGAAAGATAACCAGAAAACTCATACTTAACTAGAATATATAGAATATATGCATACATTTTATGACTTCATTAAACATTTTCTTAAAGTTATTTATAAGGGGTCTTAAAGTTATTTGATCAAAAATATAAGAAGCAATATTATATTTTTCTTATATTTTTGATCAAATCAAAAATATAAGAAGCAATAACTTAAAAATAAAGTATCGTCTAAACGCTATATAATTGATTGATTAATTTGTTTTGTTATTTGTATTTCATTTCTAAAATACATGTAATTGTATTTATTAGAGACCCAATTTTCAAATAATTATTCTAAAATGTTAGATATTTTACCATTACACCTATACAAATACATTACCTATTGCTAAAATGATTATTGTTTTTCGAATGTAATTATTGTACATAATATACCTATTACAGAATGATCAATTTCCATATTATATATTATTCTTTTGTGTAATAACCACATCTGGTAGTTTATTGTTAATTTCTTACCTCAATTTAATTTCCGTCAATATTTTTTTGACGTTATATCGTCCTTGCACAGTTTTTTTTTTCGTGTTTCATCTAATTCGAATCAGTGCTATAACCGCGAAAATTTGACAAATATTATCGAATTAATAACCAAAAGATTATTCAATATCTATACTTATGTACTTATACCAACATTCTCAAATATCACTACTTTTTCTTACCGTAAACCGTTACAAATTTACAATAGGTCGAACTATTAAATAAATCTGCAGCTCAAATTAAAATTTAGTTTCGTTTAACGACACCGTGAGAATATGGCGTATCGTCGATATTTTTTGTTATATGTATTTTTATATAAGTTTGATAATTTTTATATATTTTTATATAATCTCTCCACCATTAAGTTCCCTTAGTAGCCCTTCACGACACCCACGAGAAAAAAGGGGTAGACCATTCTATCTCGAGACCATACGAACAGGATCAAAAATAGCCACTATCCTATACGATTACCACTACGATTATGTAAAATTTCACAACGATTGTTCAAGCCGTTAAGGTGCTAACAAACAAACTCAATGTTGCATAATATTAGTAAGGATTATAATATGATCTTTTAATAATATAATATATAGAACTTGTATAATTATTGTATTGTCATATTTATTGAATTTGCTTTGTTTATTAATTTATTGTAGTATTGGTTTAAGAACATAATCAAAATAGCGACTATGTACAGTAAAACTCGGGCTATGGAAACTGAAAATGTTTCATATTTGTTAAACAAAAACAAATCGAGAAGTTTGTCGTTTCGATCAACACCCAGTTGCCGATATTGCGTTTGGATATTGGCAACAAGGTATCGAACAAAAATATTTAATTAATTCTTTTTGAAGTACCCTCATCATATAAGTAAAAAAGAGAGATAATGCTTTAGAGAACGATACGGCCATATTTGTTCTTTATGGAGCTTTTAGTTGCTTAGTTCCGGGTTAGATTCACTGGACATTTCAATATTAGTATGCGCGGCAAGTAGCTACTTGTCGTGATTCAATGTTTCTGATGTCACCATTGTATCTAGAAAGTAACGGATCTAAAAAAATGCAGTGTATGGCATTTAATATATATTTTGATTAACACTAAATATACAGTACGTTAATTAACGAAATCCATTTCTTAAAATTAGTATTCATTAATAAGACCTCGGATTATTTTCCCTAGAAAAAAAAAAACAATAAAGAATATAACGTTGTAACTGTTAAAATAGCTTTGTTTGATCTATGAATTGAAATTAGCCTTTGGATTGTAATTCGCATCGCATTCTATATTCATATTGTTAATGAGAATAAAATAGTTTTCTGTGTTTGAGGAGTATTCTTCAGATGCAGACATAAATGGACATAGACGACGCCATACCTCGAAAAATAAAATGTAAAAATATAGCGAAAATCTAGCGCACCGTATCTTGAAAAGCAATAATTTGCAGGAAATAATAGTTCGTCAATTTTATTGGGAGACAGTATGAAAGAAGAATATAAAGGATGATGTTATAGAACACGGAGTATCTAGAATTTAAATATATTTAAGAAATTAAACAAACACTCGTAAATGGTAACACAGATGGTAAATTAAAATTATTAAAGTGTGTGAAGGTAATAAAATACTCGTATTAACAGCAAAACTTCTACCGTATCAAAAAGTTATGAAAATATCACCTGCAACGTTGTATTTAACGATCTTCTTTTTCTATAAAACTTCATATTCGAAATTTAGTGGATGTGCAAGTGATCGATCGTACGGCAAAAATGGTACGCAAAAACATTTGCGATATTCGTCAAGGTAATTTTCGTTTATATGTAATAAACGAAATAGCTTTTATCTATTTGATCTATCATACTCGTAAGAGCTGCATGCTCGTTTGCCCTTGTCGTATAAAAAAATTGTTACTGCAATGTCACATTACTTGATTTTATTAACGTTTGAAATGACTTTATAAAATAAATAAAAGCAATTCTTTAGTATTTCTTACGTATTGTTTACTCATATTCCACTAATAAGTACTAATTTTATTTAATTTTTCTCATTACAATTGAAATAGTTTATTTTGATTATCAGAGCCCATTCAACATCAGAAAAATTGTAGGTGTTTTACCGGCCTTTTAGAAAAGGTTAAAAGTCTTTAAGGTTTTTATATCATATCTATTAGGAAATACTACTGCTAAGAAAGTGTTTACATAAACTTACGGTGGAGGACTGCCACTCATCCAGATGGCCGACATGGCTTGTGGCAGGTTGTACGATTATAAAATTTAGCATCTGGTATTAATACGAATAATACTTTTGTTTTAATATTTTTTATTAGAAGATGTGTGAATACACTCAACTCTCATTGCGGTGTGGCAATATTAGACTATATCTTCCGTTGATAAGGAGAGGCCTGTGCCCAGAAGTGGGACATTAATATGTAGAAACATCTACAGGAAGTCAAACAGATTGAGTTTGGCAAAACTTAAGACGCCCAATTAAAGGCGTGAATTCTGGTTAGGTTAAATCACACCAAAAAAATATTGCTCCATTTGTTTATAACGACTATGGAAGCGGTTTCGACTTCCTCCCAATAATTGGATAATGATTTGTTATCTCGTTTTGCCGGTGCGACCGCAGTTGGTTTTTGTTGCTGTTTGCCTTTCCGTTCTATTTCTAATATGGCGGTTGATCTTGGTAGGAAAGCTGACTGCGAGCATCCAGTCGACCATCCGTAACACGCGCCACAGTCACGATTGCTTAAGTTTACTAGGTAATTTAACAATAATAAATTCCTAAAAATCCAACAGGATAGAGAACCAAAGTTCTGTTATAAAAGTCGAAATGTTTAAGCTCGGTCATCATACTTAGAATGTCATACAACAATTTATCAAATTGAATAAAATATGACTTTATTGACTTAACATTGAAAAAAAAACTAAAATGGTAAACAAGTTGATAATATCTACTTAACTATAGCCATTATAAACAACTAAATGTGATACAACCTAATATTAAGGGTCAGTATAGGCCACAACTCAATATATATCTGGAAGCATCGCTGATGGGTATCTGTGGTATACTGTGGGCTAATAGTTATAAATTCTTTACTTCATAAAAAGTTGTTATCGTCGCCTATGTATGCACTTTATACTTGTTTAATATTATCTATCCTATAAATTTGTTGGTCCTAAAAACCCTTATTTTTTTTTTTATAAAATATTTAGTTTCTATATTATTTTAAAGTACATTTAGATAGGATAATCTTATTATTCTTTCCCTTGAACGCAGTGATTATGCAAAAGCTGTCGCCGTCTTAATGCGACGGCTTGTAAGCAAAGAGTATGCGAATGATTTATTCACACATATGCCCTTAAATTTTACTTGATCTGTAAACAGGGATGCCACTAAAATTTCAATTTTGAAGAGCCGTTGTACATTATGTAGATGTTAAACATAATACGAAATACTATTTATAAACACTAATAGCAATTTTCCTTATAATGCTAAAATAAGGTTAAATATTCGTATAAATATATGAATATTATTTTGTTACTTTGTTTATAAAAATGAATGTGTCGCTTCAAGAAATTCTATTTTATTAGAATAGTTTAATTTTATTTCAACCACCTAATATTAAATTGAATTATATCTTTCAGTAAAACGAAATACAAAGTTAAATTTTACACACGTGCTAACCCTACAAAGCGTCTGTAACAGATGGCGAACTCTGGAGTTTTTGCTGCGAACGAAATTCTCACGTCTATTTTTCGAAGTTGCTCCGCGGTTTAAGATAATTAAAATCATTCTTTACGAGAGAAAAGACACGATTGTCTTCGGATTATTTTAGTTACTATGGCGTTATAAAATTACGTAGGTGGCATCCTATGCTAAAATTATCACCTCGTTACCATTTTTTGTTCGTTTGCTTTTTTATTCGATAAAATATTTTAAAATAACATATTTTATATGCTTTAATAGAACGCAATAAACACAATTTAATGGATGACCAATTCATATGAGCATTTTGACTCATTTTCCGATGGTGCCAATCATATATTGACCAGTATGCTAATGAGAATTCTTTTACTAACTACTATTATATAATATGATCTTTGTATATTTTTATGAATGCTGCTTTTGATGACATTAATTGAGTATATATTTGTTACAGGTTTAATTTTCTAATTGATTTTTTTTCTAATTGAGCAAATTTTACTTTCCTATTCAGGTATTCTATTGTAGGTAAGGTACAAGTTAAATACGTTATAGATATATTGAAATAGCGCGTTCGTTGTTTCAGCTCATCAGACTCGTCCATTATGTAATTTTGTTTTCAACGCATGCCAGACGAAAAAATTGCCCTAATTCTACTTATTTTAATTAGCTTCAAATTATTACCAACTATAGTTAAATTATTGTCATCTTGTGTTATTTTAAAAATATTTCACATGTTTACGAGTATCTCTTTATGTATGTATATTAATATCATTTTAATCGATATTTGTCTTTGTTTCAGATGCTCCAAAAGTAATGAGTCAAGGACAGTGAAAGCAAAAATGTACATACAAACAATTTTAACATTAAGCGTTATCCTCTTGTGCGATGCAAAGTTACCGAAATCAAAACCGTATAACCAGCCCAACGAGCTGCCATTGAATCCAACAGAATATAGTCAAGCAATTCGTCTATTACAACCAGAGTTGAAAAACGAGAAAACTAGTCGAATAGTTGATCAGTATGTGAGGCATCGTAGGGAAGTGTTTTATCCGAATCTCTATGATTCTGGTTTGAATTGGACACACTCTGAAACTTTAGATCAGAATGGTGACGTTGTGTTAAAATGGACGAGCTCCCAGACTGATATCATGTTCAGAGTCGAAGCGAGAACTCTCGGTTACGTCGGTTTAGGGTTCAACTGGGAGAGTAACATGAAAGGTGCGGATTTGGTGATTGGATGGATCGACGACGATTCCGGGCGGGCTCAGATTTTGGTGAGTTCTAAAAATTTGTTTGTTCTTTAAAATTAATTCTAAAGTTCTAAAAAATTAAGCACAATAAAATTTGTTCAAATGGCAAGTTTAATGTCCTTTGTTATTCTCTACCATTAAGTAATAACAGGTAGTGAAAAACAAGCAATATTGTATTTTCTCTTTTCCAATAAAGTTAGTTTTAGTACTGGCATGCTTTGTATTTACTTTTTTATTTTTATCGATTTTGTGTTCGATATTTTTAAAATTATAGTTTTAAGCTTTATTATAGTTTTTAGCTTTTATTTCCAGATAAATACTATGACATTCATCATATAATTAAACATACATACAAACAAACATTATTAAATCTCTTCATGATTATGTATTACATAACTATTACATACCTTTAACGTCTCACTGCTGAACGACATGAATTTCCCATTAAAAGGAGGAATGTATAAATATATCTAATATAAATAATGTACACTTTGGTATTGACATCTCCCTTATTGGCCATTTTCGAGTTATGCCCTTCGAATCCAAGCTTTTATTACAAGGTTGCTAATTAGATACCCTCCGTGTAACTTATTTTAATTAAATCATGTAAAATAATGGAATATCTAATTTAACGGTAAAATATAAAAGCAATTTCGCAGCGGTGCTCGGATACTGCATCGTTGATATATTATTACTGTCTGGAGACTAAATTATAAAAATGTATAATAGTATTGCAAAATGGTAGCGTATTGTATATTGCATTAAATTTTATGAAGCGTATTTTTAAAACTATGTTTTATGCTTTTAATATCTCACACAAAATATTTTACCCAAATTTCGACTGACGTAGTATTTGTATTTTGTAACGCTTGCTAGAAATAATTCAATTTCGTTTACATATTTGGAATTGATCATCAATCATTATCATCGATGAATTCATTCGACTGATTCTCATTCCAAGGAATACGAGAGCTGACTGACTCATATTACAAGCAGAATTTTCTCATTACGATGATGTTAAGATTTTTTGAGCTATTGGTCACCTTTGATTAATTTATGAGTTAATTATAGTTAATTATTTAATATAATTGTATATATTGCATGATGTTTTGACTAAAATATTTTAAACAGTATATATTAATTTTTTTATAAAATGAAAATGGGATGATAACTGTGCTAGTGTGCTGGCGAACTACCAGTAATCTATCATTGTAATGTAGATTTTAACAAATATTTCTACTAAAACTATAAATATGAAAGTGATTTTGTTTTTCTATCATCTTATAGCGTCTTAGCAGCTTAAACAATCACTATGAAATTTGGTATACACGTACTGTATGGGAAGGGGAAAGATATAGGTTACTTTTTTCCCCGAATAATATCTCGGTCATGCGGACAAACTCGTGGTAAAAGCTATTAAGTAATATTTAAAACGATACAAAATATATAACCTCATTATATTGGCATTTCGCTCTTTATACAGCAATGACTATTATTGTAAGAAGTTAATAACGGTGAAGCAGTTGTGTTTGCATGGCTGTGTTTCGGTTTCAAGGGTGGGATATGGCGTGAATTTACAGGATACAGAGGAGTAACACCTGAGTCCTCAGGAATGGTAACGCATGAGGGGTATCATGGGCGAAACAGTATACTCTGTTATGTCCATGGTACTGCTCATGTCTATAGGTGACGGTTACCACTTTCCATCAGGTGGGCCGTCAGCTTGTTTGCCATTCTAAGTTGTATAAAAAAAACTCGCCTGTTTATGATGACGTATTTTCTGTTTGTGGGAAGAAAGTAGGTAGTTCCTTTTCAAGCAAAACATAAACATAGCATAAAATCACTTATTTTCTATGGTTTGGTAATTATTGACCACGAAAAGAAAATTAGCCGAAATACTAAATAGGCTGTTAGTGTTATTAAGGTTTTCTTTGGAGTGGTAAATTACTCGAGGAAAATTCGTTCTAAAGCCGTCTAATATAAGACCTAAGCTATGTTTCTTATAAAAGACAATGCTCTGCGGTTTTCGATGGCATGTCAACGGCCCAAGAAACGAACCATGACGGTTGACACCATCGTTGTCTCTTCCGTGCTCTGTTTTAGAAAAGATAATTGCGTACATTTTGTGTAGTCGTAAATATAATGGCCACTTATATTTTTTTTCAGCTATTAACCGTGATAACTAAAGACGTTCAGAGCTGTTTTTTTTTTTTTTTTACAACACAGGGGGCAAACGAGCATGCGGCTCACCTGATGGTAAGTGACTACCGCCGCCCATGATCACCCACAACACCAGCGGCATTGCAGGTGTGCTGCCGGCCTTTTAAAAAGGAATATACTCTTTTCTTGAAGGTTATGTTGTCGTATCGGTTCGGAAATACTGCTGCTGGAAGTTGATTCCAAAGAATGGTTGTGCGTGGAAGAAAGTGCCTTGAAAAATTTATTTTTATTAATTGTTTTAAATGGTTTAGGGGTTTTTACATTGTCAAATATTTTATCGTTTGCATTGCTGTGTTTCAGTTTGAAGGGTGGGATATGGTAATGAAATTACAAGGTACAGAGGCATAACACTTTAGTTCTCAGGAATGATAACGCATGAAAGGTATTATGGGCAATACAGTATTTTCTGTTATGGCCGTAGTAGAGTTCATGTCTATAGCCGACGGTTACCAGTTTCCATCAGGTGGGCTGTCAGCTTGTTTGCCATTCTAAGTTGCATAAAAATATATGTATAAATTAATTTAATATGTAAAGATATTAAGTTAGTGATTTGATTTTAATACTAAATATAAAAAAAAAATAGGAATAGAAATTATATTTTATTTGAAAGAGACCGACTTTTTTAAATAGCTAATAAATCAGAATGTTGTATAGTAATAAAAAGAAATTTAATCTTTTGATGGTTACGAATAAGAATATTAAACACTAATTTATATTCATTATAAATAAACTATTTTACTTATATTTCAAGACAGATGGATATTGTCGGTCCAGTGTTAGGTAATAAAGAGTATAGTCATAATATCTAAAATACTACCTAGCAGACATAGTTATAGGAACAACTAGTATTTTAATAATATACGAAATACTCAGAAGTACATATTTCATGCATACAGTAGTCGGTAGGTATCTATACAATCCCAAACTGCAAATACAATTTGCATACAGATGTGCAGCACTTGAGAAAATTTATTCTAGATATTAGATAGTAGGTCTGCGGTCGCCAGAACGTAAAAACATTTACATCACGTTTTTAAATTATTATTTAGAAACGTGATACACTTTTATTTATTTATTCTTTTGTTGTTTTTCTTTACGGAGCAAAAAACTGCATTTCGCGTAGCCAAGTCTACTTATAAGATAACATGCGATTCTGCGTTTTAAATTTTTTATCTGATCTATGAAACTTCTTGTCCTTCATCGGTATTTGTGTGTTAAAAATAGATGTAACATTATAGGATAAGCTTTCTCGTGACATATTCCCTTCACACTGTATATATGTATAAATATCATATATATGTATATAAATATATAAAATTACTAAGGGCGCTTTTTTGTGAAAAAAATATCCTTGTCTAAATAAATGGACTGTGAATAGATTGCTTGTTCGTTAAATCCTCACTGTTTAGGAAAGTAAAAATGTTGACATGAAATAAATCTATACAATGGCGGACTTATCTCCTTAAAGGGATCTCTTCCAGTCGCCCTTTGATAAGCTGAATGAAAGCAATCATGAACAAAAGTGAAATTTGTACCGCACTGGATTTATAGCGAATCATTATTCGACTATTATAAAAAAAATGAAAAATACTCGTCTGAATTAAGAAACTTGTAATTTTTAGCTTACGAGGCTTATATGCAATTTATTTTTAACCAACTTAAAAAAGCGATGTTTCTCTATCAGTATTTTTTGTATAAATATTACGTGATGTTATTAACTGGCGACATTCTAACCCGATTACGATGATTATTTTTATTATAGATTTGCTTTAATCCTGTGTTTGCCACGATAGAAGTAGTTTTTATGCGACATAAAATACAAGCTGACAGGGGGGGGGGGGAAAGTGATTGTTAGTAATAGAGACTGAGAATCCCATTGCTAGCAATATACCCAACCAGGTCGACCTCCTCGCGGTTCCCCCTGGAAACTATCACGGTTAATTCCTGATGAATTCATCATGATGGGCTAACTG
The DNA here is from genome assembly GCF_026898425.1 of Galleria mellonella. NCBI lineage: Eukaryota > Metazoa > Arthropoda > Insecta > Lepidoptera > Pyralidae > Galleria > Galleria mellonella. The sequence continues at coordinate 1,227,468 of NW_026442143.1, forward strand.
GCCTTATTTCATTCTCATCTATCACCCTTCGCTGGTGCTCCGCCAGCGAATCCCGTTAGCGCAGGCGGGGTTACTATTCTATTTTCACCTATCAAAAAAAAAATACAATCTGACATCCTACTTGATGGAGAGTGGAAATATACAATATACATAAACATATACAATAAATAAACTTTAATTACTCTTACGTCACTTTCTACGTTAATAAATGCAGAGAATAGTTAGGAAACTACAAACATTTTACTAAGTATAGTCATTCACAACCTCAATTATAATATTAATCTTTAATAACTTTTTGAATTATAGTACCGCGAGCAATTTCCAGAAGATAATACAGGCTTTTGTTCGAGAAATAACCAATTACGTTCCTTCAAATATAGCAAACATTTGCCCAAAATTAATGAAGGTACCCTAAGTTTCGTGCTTATTTTAGTAATATATCTAGATAGTATGTTATGATATTACTATATATGTTAACGATTTTAACCTTTGTCCTTTACAATATCAAAAACTACGTGTAACTATGTTAAATCTTATGATTAGTTGAGCCCTAAAGTACCTTTCTTCTTCTTTTCATTTAAGAGTTTCCTCTTGTCGGTGCAACTAATTCATGCATCTTCTTTCAGCCAGTTTTATCCCAGGCCATATCCTTGATCTCCCTATACGACATGACACCTAGTGTTTCCTTTATCTGTTCCATGTAGTTATTCCTCGGTCTTCCTCTTCCTCTTAAGTTCCTTAAAGCACCAAGAGGTAATAAATAATCTCACTTTTACATAATATTACTAACTAGTTTTATGTCTGCTACTTCGTACACGTATTTCAGAAGTAGAATAGTAAATGAAAAAAAAATGAATTACCGTGTGGTCCCAGCATAGAATAGACCACCCCTTCCTTTCCTGTATGTGTCGTTAAAATCGACTAAGGGGGAGC